>NC_048407.1:21013568-21046908 GCF_013103735.1 Etheostoma cragini
AGTACTCATTTTTTGTCTCGTCTGCATATTTTATTGCAGCATTATTCCTTGAAAAGGAGGTAGATTATTCTAGAATTGATTTTATTACTATTTTAGGACGAGGGGAGAACATTTCTTTTTGATTAACTTCATTAAATGTAAAGTTGGGAATTACTTTCTGCTTTACGACTCATATTAAAAAGAAGAGATTCAAATAAAACAAATTTGTATACATTTAACATTCTAATGCTAAACAATTTTGCCTGTAAAAGTCTGCTACCGCTCTACAAAAGGCAGACTAGTGAACATCTGGGGAACCACTACCAGCAAACAGTTTGGAAATGAATTGAACCGCTCCGCTGTTGTTGAAGCTGCCTGTTAACATCCTAGTTTTTTTTACAGTCTATGGTGAAAACCTAGTGTAAAGCACAATGAGACAAAATTGAAGTTGTTGTTTTTTCGAAGTGTGCGGCCACCATAGGCTTCGCGATTTGTGATATGTAACATGATGATGACCAAATACATAATTTGTTTCACACCAGCTGATATGGGCCAAGGTCATAAGTAATTTTCAATAAAATCGAGCCTACTCTGTCCTGATCAAACCCACCTCGCTACCTGGGTCGCGAAGCAGAGTATATCAAGGAAGGTTACCCCATTCCAACACACAGTTGAGCTGGGTATAACCCCCTATTGGTGTGAAAGGGGTATAAAATAGAAGGGATTACTTGTTATTCACAATAAGGAAGTTGTAAATATGTACGTTCAAATACTTACGTTGCTGTAAATGTTTTTCCTGCAGTCTTAATTCCTCTACTGGATCTCTGTACTGTTCAGCCAGATCCTACTGTCACCTCTCATGCCTTCTTTGGCCCAAAGAGCCAGATAGGGTAATGCATGCTCCCTTTGTTTTCTCCAGTTTTTAATCTATTTGTAGCATGCCATCATTGAAATTTAAGACTGTATAATTATTAGTTAAACCAGTGTAATATATTATTGCTATAAATCTTTTTACAGCCTTTTATTTTTATCCCAATTTTGTATCCACTTTGCTTTTCCATTATGTTTCTGTTATCCTAACTTTAAAAAACGTACCCGACACTCTCTGGCTCTAGGCAGCCCCCAGCCCTGGCTGAACTGACTGCTCTGTATGTGGGGAGAGCTCACAGCCTGTGGAGGGAGGCAGCAGTGATGCTGTGGTTGGAAGAGTCTGTAAAAGAGGTGCTGCGTCGAGTTGATGCCAAAGACCCACTGGTGGAGGACTGCCAAAACAAGTAAGATAATAAGCTCAACAAGCTGCTCTGCTGCCACATTTCTGTGCAGTTATGCTCCATATGTTGGCATAACTTTGTTACTCTGTTTTAGGAGAAAGCAAAGGTACCAGAGTGCACCAAGGAACATCCATCGTCACGTCCTCCTCTCTGAGATCAAAGAAGCCACATCTAGTCTGCCTCTGGTAAGAAACGGTCAGCAACCATACTTAAACACATTGAATCAGTTTTCACGCTAAAAAACATCTGTGGATCAAATTTAAAATCACAGTATACATTTTGCACATTCACTGAAAAAGTTCAACTGTAACATTTGGCTTTTTTAGTTTTCTTTTGTTTTTATATATACCAAAATCACAACCCATCGAAAGATTAAACTATCAAAACGTCTCTAAAAATATTGTTTTGTTGTCAGTGTAGTTATTCATCTTCCAATTAATTTTTCTTTTTTTTTTAAACAGGGATTTACATATTTAAATGATGAAATAATAGGAGACTGTGCTCCATACACAAAGCCTTGCTGCTATATTTCTTAACCAGGTCATCACCCCAATATCAGGCTCCAAAAACTGCTGCTGATATGAAAAAGTATTTAATAAATCTCAATTAAGGATCAAGCAGTACAGTTTAACCACCGTGTTTTGTCATGTAGTGCTATCCATACTCTGAAGATCCTGTCTTTCTGAAGGAGTATTTAAACTCATGCTGATTACATTAGAGATAACCAGATAAGGTCCTTCGCTTATCCATGCATTTATGAAGATGCTACTGAATCATTTACAAATATTCTTACTTGCGTAACAATTCACGTTGTTGGTACCCCAGATCACATGCAGCACATTTATCTGTGACAGCCTAGGCCAAAGGACATCTAGCGCGTGCGTGTGCGCGTGCGTGCACGAATGTGAGTAAATGTAACTTCCTCCCTTGACCTTAGCTGAAAAGGAGCGCTTGAGGCAGCACTGTCTTATCATACAGATCAGCTGTTATGTCTCCCGTTATTGAGACATAGAGATGAAGACAGCTGCTGTTATGTTTGACACTGACCTGAATGAGACTAATGAACCACTGTCCCAATTTGCACCACATAAGCTTGTAAACTGGAAAATTCTACCACAGCGGAGATGTTGAAAGAGAGAGACCAGACAGTTATGCAATGACGGAATTACAAGAAGCATACAATCTGTGCTATACATCCTCACAATATCCTCACAAAGACTCCAATGAGGGTCTTAATGTGTAATTGTCGGGATAACAAAGATGGTAAAATTAGGCTCCATAACTTGGTTCCACACCTGGCTTTTAGCTAGGTTGTACAATACTATACATACAATACTGTAGCAGAGAGGGCGACTTGGCAGTTCGCTAATTTGTTACTCTCCCTACCAATGTAAGCTGCTCCGTTTTAGGCTACGAAACGTGCATGCAGGCTGAAACTCAACCATGCGGTTTTATCGGTATATAACTAAAAACAGAGGGACACTCCGCTAGCTGCATGGCTAATGTGCAATGGTAAACACTGCAGCTGTAACGTTAATGTGTCTACCTCAACTGACAACGGAGTAATGTCTTTGCCTTCTCTACAGTGTTGTTATATGTCACGTAACATTTCACTCCCCAACTCGCGTAAGGCCAGATTTGCTCCATCTTATGATATGTTTAGAAAAACCAAATGTCATCAGACACAATCCATTTGCGGGCCAATGGTTTTTTTGCGGTGATGACGGTGACAAGCTCAGACCGTCACCAGACCATGGTAATGCGGTAATGCAATAACCGTCCCAACCCCACTGATTACTTCCTTAGTATTCATGGATCTCATGCATCCCTGAGAAGGTGACTCAAATCTTGTGTATTTGTTTGACACACTCAGGAGGTGACCAGTCAGCCTGTGATGGGCTTTGACCCTCTACCTCCGCTGGACTCAGTGATGTCGTACAACCGACCAGAGAGGTAACGGAGGAGCCATGCAGCTGTGCACATGAAATACCATTGTACAGTCAAAGAAGACTCACATATTGTGCTTTACAAACAAACAGGTTTTTAATATCCTCAGTTTGCTTTTATACTATAATGAGACTTCTATCTTTTTTTGTGTACATATAGGCAGCACGTTGGTGCAACCAATGAGAGTACATTGTCGCTGTTTTTCCGGTCTTTGCTGCCAAACTTCAACTTTCAGGTAAGTTGCACAGATCAGGCAAAATAGCTCTGGCAGGAAATAGGTTTGGGGAAAATGAATTGATCAGGGGTTCAACAGTGCATGGGCCAAAAAAAACTAATTGGTTGTCTTCAGAGGTGGGTAGAGTAGCCCAAAATTGTACTCAAGTAAAAGTACTGTTATTTTAGAAAAATCTCACTCAAATAAAAGTAAAAAGTAGTTATCCAAATAATTACTTGAGTAAGAGTATAAAAGTCCTTGGTGAAAAACTACTCAAGTACTGAGTAACTGTTTTTTTTTTTTTTTTCATACGTGCGTCATTCCGTTCATAGAACGCTGCAAGTTTTTTTGCAAAGCCAATCTACCGCTCCATAAACCACTGTCGGATTATGGGCCAGTCAGAGTTGTTCCCTCTACCACGCAGCTTAGTTTCTAGATGTAGACAGTCACAGAGGACAGAGTACCGTGAGCAGTCAGTTATACTTTGGTCTCAAGGTTTAACATTTTTCTGGTAAACACAACGTTTGTCCCGTTTGTGTTGTTTTTCAGACAACAGCAGGGACCAGTGGTCGTCGGTGCTAGTTAGTGTCTGTTAGCTCACAGGGCTCTAGGGTGCGACTAACAATTTTTCCTCTGGGCCGCACTGGTGCACCTAATGTCCACGCATTCGCTGCTAGTCCACAAATTAAGCAGTGTTGTTTTTATCGATATGGTTAGATTTTGCGTTACATGGCCCATTTCTTCTGTAAAGCCGTGCCTGTGTTCGGCTCTCTCTTCTTACTCTCCGCGCAGCCCCGCCCCCATTCACTCACACAGGCTCCCCAGCAACAGAGACAGAGCAGCGACCGCGCCGGTGTTCCACCAAAACACCGGTCCACCCTTCTGACATTTGTCCACAGTTTTAATTATTCTTAACACAGCTGTTTATTGTTAAGTGGCAGGAGAGGCAAACCTGTATTTGTACCAGTGTTTCCGCTGGTAACTCTTTTATTGCGGCGGCCATGACGAAAAACACCAAAGAAGTTGTTGAATGCAAGTAACTTCAGTTCGTAGAGTAATGGTGTCTGAGACGTTTCCTGCTGGACCCATTTAATGAGTCAGCATCACTCTGTGAGTACGTCAATCGCACTCCCTCTCTCTTTCCTTAGCTGTTTTTTTGTAAATATATCCTAGGCTATTTATTTTAGATAATTTTCATTTACATGTGTTGCAGCTGTATGTATGTATGTATGTATGTATGTATGTATGTATGTATGTATGTATGTATGTATGTATGTATGCACAACATACAACTTAAACATATGAGGAATGGAGCATATGAGAAATGGGAAAGCAGTTATAAATAGCCTATATGACTATAAAATTTGTTTTGGTTAGTATCAACAAATAATGGTAATAATTAATCGTGATCTCAATATTGATCAAAATAATCGGGATTATCATTTTGGCCATAATCATGCAACCTAATGTAGCGAAGTAAAAAAAGTATAGTGATTTCAACCTACTCCTATTATGCTTGTTAGCCTCTTAGTTATAATTTGTGAATTTGAGCAAGTTTTTCCTCAACCTAACTGTAGTGATCTCATCTAAAGACAAATACTGGTGCTGCTGCATTGAGGTATTAATAAAAACTTCCTTGAGTTCTAATAAACAACCCATGGTGTGGATGTGGGCACATCATATGATTAATAGCTGTGAGCACAATATTCCAATAAAACTCATTTGTAACAACTTGTATAACCACCCAGTTGATGAATTATTCGCTATGAACTACCTGCTCCAAAGCACGGTAACTGATGAAATGAGAAATTATCTTGTGGGTGTACTGATTTCTTGCCAATGTCACACTTTTTTTTAAGTGAGTTTACCCATTCAAATCATTGAGTTAGCACAGTGTTGATTGTGTTTATGGTTGGGGTTTCTATTCTATTTCTATTCCTCCAGGGCTGGTGGAAATATAAACTGGTAAACGTTCTTGGAAAAAATCTTATCACTCATGCTTGAATGAAGGAATATTTCCCCCAAAGACTCATGGTTACCCTAAGGGAATGACAGCTACAAAATATGAAAGAAGGCTTATGACCATGTGACTGTTAATTCTGTCCACCATTTCCCAGTGCCACGGAAGAACAAAACAACAACCACATTCATGAAGTGCTAAGTTCTTTTAAAGTTTTGCCTTGTCTTTTCATAATACTGTTTTTTTATTTTTTATTATTATTTAATTTATAGAGCCAAGTCAATTTTACTTACCAATAATTCTTGTGGGACATTTTTTTCAATCTTGAATGTTACCTGTATTTAAAGGAACAACATCCATTGAATAATACATCCTGATAAAGTTCCCTTGGCCTTTGGAATTAAAATAGCCCCAAATCATCAACAATCTGCCTGCTTTTATGGGAATTTAACATAGGGTTGTGTATACTTATGTCCCCTGTATTTTAAGGAAGAACATTTATTTATTTATTTATTTATTTATTTATTTGCAATACATGATTCGTTCACAAAGAAAATTGGTATCCTTTAAAGGGTTGGATTTTATCTCATTTTTTAATTTAATCAAAACATGATTTTTTTTTTTTTATTCCTCTTTTTAGTCAATGTAAGCATGGGCATGTAAACTTACAAGCACCAATGTATATTGGTCAATTTAAGTTAGTGATTACATAACTTAAACTGTTGCAATTCTTGAGTCATCCTTAGTACATACTTACACACTGTGTAACTGATCTGAGTCATTGTCATATTTGCCAGGTTATGGCCCCATAATAAATATAGCCAGGCGGTATTTGACTTATCTGACTTTTTTTTTTAAATAAAAACAATAATAATAAAGTGCCATAGGCATCAACGGATGACTTTCTAAAATGTTGCACATGAAGGGCAACAATGTGCCCGCAAGTTTAGTCGAGCAACACTGAATGTTGTTGTGAAAGCCACTGTGCGTAGCATTTGAAAATGTTTGACCTCTGCTAAATAAAAAAAGAGTTGTTGCAGATAGGAATGTATTCGATGAATTGGCTGAAAGCAACAAATAGACTGAACCCATTTCCACTGGGCTCTTTTGTATTTTTCCAAACCTTCTGTGATAACAAAATAAAGGTGTGTAATGGTCCAGAAAATTGAGTAGTCAATAAGGTTATAACATCAACGGCTGCTTGGTGCTGGGAAAGGACTTTGACGGTGCCGGCCCAAGCACAGAAAACATGTGTGGTTTATGTCCAAAATCGGCTAAAATAAGCAAACATTAAAACGTTTAGAATAATTGAGTTGCAAGATAAATGTTATTTAAAGAGTTATGTGTTTAACTCATCATGGGTCTTTCAGTCCACTGTAGGTGTCAAGCCAACTGCAGTCACATTAAAATACATGAATCAGGTAAAGCCACACATTGAACATCCTGTGGGTCGGCTATACATGCTTAAAGTTAACAGATGGGCCCGAGGCATGTTTCCATTAGGACAGTTTCATCCATCCTGATCATGTTATCCACTTATGTAGAGGAAGAGATACAATATGGATAACGGAAATAATGTTAAGACTTGGGAAGATACGCTGCCCTGTGGTTCTTTTTCTGAAATAGAGTTACATATCTGCAAACAACAAAATGTTGTTAAATTACGCAACCCTAAATTATCCTGGTATTGTTCTGTTACTGTTGACCATTTCATTGGGTTTGTAAAACCATCGGAAAAGCACTTTAAATAGGATTGTTTTGTGTTAATAACTTACTAAATAAAATAGAAAAACTTTAGGCCCAAATCCTTGGTCTGACAGCTTTGGGGGTCTTTCAACACAATCAAGTGCTTCCAGCGTGGTTAGACTGTGGAACCAATGGTAACTATGGCAGGATTTTCTTAAAAATAGACTTTGAAAAAAAATGATTAGATATGTCAATGCTTTCATTGTGATAGCCATGTCCGCAATTGACTGAATATGAAGGTTACACAGCCAAGCGTAGTAAAAGGGTACAAATTGTCAGTTTGAGATGGCCAAATGCTAACATGACGGGTACTTCGATTCTAGATAACTGTCTATGAACTGACGCCTCTTTTCTTAATAAGGGGGGAGCGAGGCAGGAGGATGACATGGAAGTGGCTCGAGCCGGACAGGAGCTGAACCAAGAAGTCAATCGTCTAATGGTGGCAATGAGGGACATGCTGGCAAACATCAGGTTTCAAGAGCCACCGAGAGAGGACAACCCCTACAGAGATGAGGAGGAGTGGGACTGAGAGAGGAGGGAGACCAAGGTGGAAAAAAATGACATTGAGAAAAAATTCCATATTTAATGGTGGTTATAATAATTAAGAAGACATGAAATGGGACTACTGAATAGTAGTCTTTTTTAATTGTCAGAATTTCAGAGTACTAAAGTGAAAATAACAGCTGACTTGGTGTTACGAGCCTGTCCACTTCTCTGCTTTAGTGTTATTGATTAAAGATATTTTACTCTGGAACAATCCAGACAGTTATGAACATGGGGAACTTTTTTCTATAGTCTGAAAACAGATCTCTTATGAACCTGTCCTGTCTCTGAAGTTGACAGTGTTATTTGTAATAAACATTTAGCAGTGCCAACATCTTCAGTCATCGTCAGTAAGCAGCACAACCGGCACTACTGTTCTACTTCTGGTTTCTGGCTTTCAGAGTTTTTCAAATTCACAAAGAATTGACTGATTAATGAAGGAAGAACATCGTTGAAAACAGTTCTTATGTTGAGTGGAAGCTCTGTATCACAAATTTAAAATGGCAGCACTGTAATGTTTGTCAGAATCTGAGTTTTTTTTTTTATTCCCTTTGACTTTAGGCCACCAGCTCATGTCGCTTCAAACGCGTCGTTTGGAACTCAGTTCAACACTTTTGGTTAAATTCTGAGCCAGACAAGCATTTAGTTCTGGGAATTTGTGTTGGGAATAACACATATTAAGCAAATCATACCCCTCCCTTTTAGGTCTTTAAATACTAATTTATAGTTTATTTTTGAAACCCACCCAAACATTTTGAAGAAATTAAGTTAAATTTTTAAAGAGATGCTGTAACTAAAATGATCTTGTACAGATTTTTCTCTGATGAAAAAAAGATATGTTAAGTAAAACAAATCAGGTGAAAAGCCAATATGCGTGAAGTTCTTTTTTTTTTTATTATTATAAAATTTGACTTAAACTATGTTTATCCTTTCCTCAGACAACAGTGCTTTCTTACTAAATAATTCAGATCTCATTTTCCATAAACATGAATGAAGTTAAGTCCTACTTCCTGCTAATTTCAGCATTTAATCAAAACTATTATCATGGCAATCTGTTTTTCGGTCTTATTTAAGAAGAAATGTGGTTAAATGGTTATTTTGTCTAAAAGTAATTTTATTAAAAAAGTGCATTCTGAGAACCTTACACGTTTATCGTGGGCCTCTCGCCTGTGTTTTTTTATTATTGTGTAAGTCTTATTACTGCAGGATGTCTGCCGTTGACCTCTGGTGTTGGCTCACTGCTGTTGTTTGGATTTTCATTATGAGTGACTTGCCAACATTTGATTATTTGTGGCTAACTCCACCCAATAAAACAGTCCGGAGCATTTTTTCCAGTAGTCTGCTATTGTCCATCAAGTTATATTTAATGCAAGAGTATGGCAGATATTTTATAAATTTTGCTTAAGTGTATTTTAATAATTCCTTGCAGGTTCAGTCAGATACTCATGACCTTACTCACTGCAGGTTATAACCGAGGCTATAACTGTCCATCTGGGAGCTTTTCAATCTTGTGTTGCTGCTTTTTAATCATAATTTCTTCTGGAGAGAAAATCAGAATCCGATTTAATGGCCAAGTAACACTGTGTGAACACATACAGGGAATATGACTCTGGCTTTTCTCAGAATACATACATAGTAATAGACATACTGTAGCTTAATAACAAGGAGGTAAGTGTGAAATAACTAAAAACGTCTATTGTTGTAGTTTCTTAAAAGTAGCCACCTTTTGCTTTTTCATAGTGCTGCAAACCCTTGTTGGTCTCTCAATGAGCTTCATGAGGTGACAACCTGCAATGGTTTTCACTTCACAGCTGTTCATTGTCAGGGTTAATTAGTTAGTTATTTCTTGCCTTATTGATGGAGATGGGACTATCAGTTGTGTTGTGCAGAAGTCATGTTGACAGCCCTATTGGACAACTGTTATATTATGGCAAGAACCAATCAGCTAAGTAAAGACAAACAAGTGGCCATCATTACTTTAAGAAATGACGGTCAGTCAGCCACGAAACTGGCTCACATGAAGACCGCCCATGGAAAGGAAGACCAAGAGTCACCTCAGCTGTTGACGATGAGTTCATCTGAGTCACCAGCCTCTGAAATCTCAAGTTAACAGCAGCTCAGATCAGAGACCAGATGAATACCACACAGTTCTAGCAGCAGACACATCTCTAGAACAACTGTTAAGAGGAGAGTGCGCGAATCAGGCCATCGTGGTCAAATAGCAGCTAGGAAACAACTGCTAAGGAAAGGCAACAAGCAGAAGAGATTAGTTTGGGCGAAGAAACACAAGGAATGGACATTAGACTAGTGGAAATCTGTGCTTTGGTCTGATGAGTCCAAGTTTGAGATCTTTGGTTCCAACCGCTGTGTCTTTGTGCGACCCAAAAGAGGTGACCTAATGGATTCTACATGCCTGGTTCTCCATTTTCAAATGATTTAATTGTTCCAAGTTTACCTGAGCTATGGAAGAGTTTGTGATAAATTTGCATGTGACTGTCAGCAGTATAGAAAGGCTTTCATATCAGTTCTGTAGAGAGCTGTGTGTGTGAGGATCAGACTGTCTAATGTGACTCCAATGGTGCCATCACTGCTGCACAGATAATTACTAATTACTGCATACTCAATGAAAATGTCAACCGGTACTAGACCTCAAAAGTTGAAAAAAAATAAAAGTACGTGTACGCCTGCTCTACCAACTGAGCCAACCCAGTCACCAGATTTCAGTTTGACTCAGTCTGCGAGGTCAAGAAACCAAAGGAGTCAAACTTAAATCTGGAATTATATAAAGCATGTATTCATTTTTTTTTTACATCCTATTTTTTCTTTTAAGAATAATACTGACATGCCCAATTGTTTCTGGTGGTCATCTGGGCCACAAAGAAATCCCCCTCTTAAACCAATTTCAATGTAAGTGATGGAGGAGATGTTGGCATGGGAGTACTCTGTTAAGATACACTTGGAAAATTGTGAACCTATTCTATAATAGAGATTTAAGAATATACTGCAGATTTAGGAGTTCAGAACAATATATTTTTGAAAGTGATGCACAGAAAAAGTTCACAGTGCGATAAGCAATGATCAAGGGGGCTGATTGGTGAAGTGGTCACACAGGCACATTGTCCTTACAAGGGTTGAGAGGATTACTCTATTATTGTCATTGTTCAAATTAACCACATTCCTAAAGCTAATTGGAAACTAGCCAGTGGGGAGGAAATTATTCAGATCCTGTACGTCATTAAACGTACTAATACCTCACTGTAAAAATAGAGTTAAGTAAAAGTCCTGCATTTAAAATGATTCTCAAGTAAAAGAATGAAAGTATCGTCAGGACAATCTATTTAAAGTATTAAAATTAAAATAACTCAATTCAGAAAAATCCTCACGGCTTAGAAACTGGAAATAAATAAAAATGAAAATTAATGAATACATGAAATGTATTCTTCCATGAGGAAGAATGAAACAACGTATTTTATAAACTACACGTGTTTTGTGTGCAAAAGTCTTAATGTGTATAGTAACTGGTAACTTAAAATGTTAGATTATCGTAGTGGAGTATAAAGTAGCCTACAATATTTCTCTGGGAAACACAGTGGAGTAGACGTAGAAAGTGGCATGAGGAGACTCCAGTAAAAAAGGCCTAGCCTACCTCAAATTTGTACTTAAGTGTAGTACTTGAGTAAATTTACTAAATTACATTCCACCACTGACCTTATGAGAAAGATTGACAAACCTGTCAAAGAGATAGGCCTACAGTAGCCTATTAAATAGGGGGTACGAATCTGAACAGCGCTCCTCACCGCCCTGCTTTCCTTTCTATTTTAGTTTCCAGCAAAACATGCGCGCGTGTCAGACATTACTGAGACAAGATCACAGTCCAGCTGACGTTTGCGTCAGAGGAGGAGTCCTTCAGACAGCATCACTTTGATAAATGTTCATCCAAGTCACCGAGGTACCAAAGACACTTTGTTCGTTCTCACCATGTTGGTCAGAACCGTCCGAGTCGATACAAGAGGTGGATGGCCGGGTCGTGCGCCCTGTAAATAAGACTTAAAAACCATGAACTGTGAGCGCAATGTTTTGATGGAGAAGGACATTTTATGGATCTCCGTTCTGTACAAGTTGCATCCATAGGAAAGAAGAAAAGTTGAGGCGAGGAGGAGACTGACTTCACACGGACAAAGGCGCAGCAACCGCTTGTAATTCTGTTAAGCATAGGGTTAGAAAAGGCGCTCTGTGGATATTTGAAAGTCAGCGCATGGATGGGTTCAACAACTGAACGACTCGCTTAAATTTTTCCAACTGGCTGGTCCTCTGAACTTGACACTAATGCTCTGCAGTTAGTTCCAACAGGGCAGCATCTGAACCAGCCAGTCCTCATCTAGAAGTCAGACATGGTAATGACCAACAGGTCCCATCGCAACCCCTCCATCCTCCACGTTGAGTTCAGCCCGCTAAATGACTTCATGGAAGACAACGAAACGAACTCCACCGCCGGAGAGCGAAACTCTATGGGCTGCGTGCAGATCCGCATCCCTCAGGAGCTCTTCCTGGCACTGGGGCTCATCAGCCTGGTGGAGAACATCCTGGTGGTACTGGCCATCATCAAAAACCGCAACCTGCACTCGCCCATGTATTACTTCATATGCTGCCTTGCGGTGTCCGACATGCTGGTCAGTGTTAGCAACGTGGTGGAGACCATATTCATGCTCCTCCACGACCATGGCCTGATGAACATGCACCCTGGTATGCTGCGCCACCTGGACAACATCATTGACGTGATGATCTGCAGCTCCGTGGTGTCCTCGCTCTCCTTCCTGTGCACCATCGCTGCGGACCGCTACATCACCATCTTTTACGCGCTGCGTTACCACAGCATCATGACCACCCAGCGCGCCACCGCCATTATCGTGGTGGTGTGGCTGGCCAGCATCACCTCCAGCATCCTCTTCATCGTGTACCACACCGACAACGCCGTGATCGTGTGCCTTGTGACCTTCTTCTGCTCCACCCTGGTGTTTAACGCCGTGCTGTACCTGCACATGTTCCTCCTGGCGCACTTGCATTCCCGGCGCATCGTGGTTTTCCACAAAAGCAGGCGCCAATCTACGAGCATGAAGGGAGCGATGACCCTCACCATCCTGCTCGGGGTCTTCATTATATGCTGGGGCCCCTTCTTCCTCCACCTCATCCTCATCCTCACCTGCCCCACTAACCCCGTCTGCAACTGTTTCTTCCGAAACTTTAACCTTTTCCTCATCCTTATCATCTGCAACTCGCTCATCGACCCGCTCATCTACGCCTACCGCAGCCACGAGTTGCGTAAAACTCTGAAGGAGTTAGTCCTGTGTTCTTGGTGCTTCGGTGTGTGACATTTAGGAAAATAACAAAATCCTCAGGTTGTCAGTACCTATTCTTCTTAAATGACGTACACTGTGTCAGAAGCAGTGACCTGGCATTGACATCGTAACTCGTTACCTGATACCTGCTGCCTTCAGATGGCTGTAAAGAGAGCCATACGTTAAAAAAAGGCCTTCTGTATAGTAGGCCACTTAGACCCACTGGGACACAAATACAATTTATTTTATTCTGCAATGATTTGGCCTGGATAGGCTACTTTGTTCAAGCAAAGGGCAGGAAATCACATCATCATGTATGAGAAAAGCTTTGTAGTGAGCCCATTAATACCATGAAGCATATCCAAACACTAGTTACTGTCTAAATGGTGGCGTTGTGTGTGAATGACTCCCCCCAAAATAAATGTCCTAAAGAAAATAATTGATAGGGAAAATCACATGAACGGGCTCGCTTGGTGGGACGGAGGCATGAGAGGGTTTATTTATAATTATATTTGTGGAAGTGTGTGTGGCTCGCTGAATTGTGCAACAGGGCGCGGCTTCCAAAAGATGTGGAGCCTTATTTCAGTTAATATGTGAGTTAAACAAATGGGACTATGAAGATGTTTTTGTCGAAATTTTTTTTTTTTTTTTTACATCAGACCAATTTATATACTTGCGTGTCTACTTGCGTGTCTATGTTGTGTGTGGTGCAGATGCACATGAACAGCCGAAACATAAAACAGTTTACACTTTTAAATAACGTCTACAGATAATAAATGAATTGTTCTAAAATGACGATAAAACATATTGATCTGTAAAATAACAATCTTACTATTTGCTTTACCTTTTTTTAAATTATCCTCTGATATTCTTTCAGTATTGATCCTAAGGATTTGTTGTAAATAGGACCTACATTTTGGACTCTTAACTGCCCTTTAGAAAAACTGAAATGAAGTCGTGGATGTGCCTTTGAGTCGTAGAGTGTAAAATTGTATCTTTCCATTCATAGTATATAAGTTTTTGGCACAGTTGTTTCCAAAATACGGAAAAAGATGACAGATTCTGTAGTATTTGAATAAGGCTGCAGACTATTTGCTGCTGACCCCTGTTGTAACTGAATTCAGTGTCCTTTTTCTATCGATGTGGAATTATGACTCAATTTACTTTTAATTTTTGTAGCATAATGGTATTTGTTCTAATACCATAACTTACTTTGTTTTCTTTCTTTTTGGCGTGGGAGTTGTTACAAAGGATTTTAAATGTAAAGTATGGTCGTCTGATATCTGCTATAAAAATCTTAAATGACCACTTTAAAGGTATATTAGATTGTGGTACTCCGTGCTTCATGATCTGAGGCAAACCTGATGGCTTCAACACATATTTGGGTATAAGAAACTGCAGAATGAATCCCATGTGAACTTGCAAAACTGAGCAAAACAGGATGTTGTACAGTTATCTTATTGGGTTATATGTATTATGTAATCATCCAAATATTTGTCTCAAATAAAGAGTCAAAAAAAGCTTGTGATAAATTAATAAAACAGCCTTATCATTGTTTTCTCCTCCAAGATATTTTCCATGATTTTGCTTTTTGTTATTACATAGTATGCTTGTCTTAGAAGGCTGTTTTTCTTATGTGGAGACTAAATATTCACACCAAAGGCTGGAAAGAATAAGAGTATGGAGATGGCTGTTTAAAAAAATCTGGATTCATTGATAACAATAATAATAATCTATTTTAACAAACTCAAAGACCTTTGCCATGTCTGTCTAACTTTACCACACGTCAATTTCAACATATTACATGTAACATCAACACTTTATTTCTGCCTTGTAGAAAAACAAATCGCAACATCACATTTACTCTCAGCAGACAGAAGGGCCATTGATAGATAAGACAGCAGAGACATTTTTGAAATGCTAAAAAACTCATGATCAACTTCAATCGCTGTGTGATAAATAACACCATTGAAAAGAAGGGGAATTCCAACTGGAACAAAATCCTCATCCTGTTCTCAAGGAAGAAATTAAAAAAAATCTCAAATGTTTTAAGTGATTCCATAAATAACTGTGAATTTTCAGTTCATTTACATAGGCCCCATTGAGAAGAACTAAATGAAATTCCATGTCACACTTTTAGCGTAGAACAACCAAGAGAACAACAATCTGATGAAACTGTTATAAAAATGTAAGCCATTGTTTGCTTTGTTGTTGTATGCAGTCTAAATAGTTTTGCAATACTAGTTTTTAAATTCTTTCGAATGTTTACCATTATGTCCCACCTTCAGACAAAAGGTCACACCCACTTCAGCTCTCATTGCATTGGACACAAACATGACTGACAATACTAAATATATATATATATATATATGGGCCTAAATATATTGTTTTTAATAAGATGAAAGTTTGTTGCCTGAGGGCAACACTTTTAACCTAAGGGGTGCCAGGTCGTTTTGTAACAGAACCATCTAAGAAGCCCGTTTGGGAAAGGGCGGGCACTTCAAAATACTGGTCCCATAACTTCCCAGTTAGGGAGTAAATGCCGTAAACATAGTCTTTGTAAATCTTTACAAACATTGACCGAGAAAAGCAGGCTGGCCTTGCATGATCCAAACCATCTTTAAAGGTTGCCATTTTCAGTGTGTGCCTTGTTAGCTCAAAGTTTGTTGTTTCCCATATTGAAGCGATTTTGAGAACAGCAACACAAAGAGAGCGGATGGTGAGGGGAAAAGCTTGGCGTCAGGCTTTATCCCTGAAGTGTAGGCTTCAGTTTTAGACCAGAACCTAGAGGTCTAAGAGGTCCCATGGCAAGGTGCTCTTTGGATGCTTTTATATAAACCTTGATAGTCCACTTATACCATATCTGAAGTCTTTTCCCCAAATTCAGCCTTGGTGCAGAATTACAGCGACTAGAGCCGGTGCCACAATGAGCTTTCCTCATTGTGGCACCGGGGGGGGGTGCCACAATTCACCGGGGGGGGGTGCAAGGTGGAGGCTGGGGGTGTGGCGTTGACCAACTGCCACTTTGCTCATTTGAAAGCCACGATATCTCTCTGTGTCTCATGGATGAGCCAAATTCTCTGGGCAGGCAACGCAGAGATAGGGGAGGTAGGGGCTAAAGATTCCAGATTGGCCCATCTGAGCTTTTCATTTCCTCAAAGGCAGAGGTACCCAGTGAACAGATTAGGCCACAGATTCCTATATCAAAGCAGGTACAAACAAGAAGCAATGGAGATGCGGCAAGTCCTGTGTTTCCAGATTGCTTCTCTGGTTGTTTTATTAAACAACTCAAAATCATATAACCAATTTCTGCTGAAGCACTTCAGTTAACATTTCCTTTCAATGTGTTTCTGTTAAATCGTGCACGTATAACATTTATGCTTGAAGCACCCGAGTTAAATTACGTGAATATTACATGCCTGCTCTGAGCACTTCAGTTAAGTTGTGTCAACATTATATTTATGCTTGAAGTACTTTATTTCAATTCTGTCAACAGTACATATGTGCTTAAAGCAATTCAGTTAAATTAAGTAAACATTACAGATACACTTTAAGCATTTCAGTTAATTCATGAAAGCAAAACCTCTGTTTTGAGCACTTGCTTTTGAGGACACTACATAGGAAAGTACAAGTTAAAATGTAAATGTATCCAATAACTTAAAAATGATAAGCATAGTAATTACTTTTAAAACTTGTGATAGTATGTACTGTACATGCTGATTAGACATTAAAACAATAATTTAACACAAATGTGACCACACATATGTGGGTGTCATACTAAAATAACATAGGAAACAAAAACCATGCCAAGCTACTAGTGGTGGACTTTTCATCAGATCTTTTAACACGATCCAGGCCAACATTTTAGTTGGTAAAAAAAAATGTTAGTGTAGATTTTAACATTGTAGGCTGGATTCTTGACTTTTTAACACCCAAAACTAAGAGAGCGAGGGTTAATTGATGCATGTCAGGGGAGTTGATATCATCCACTGCATCACCCTAGGGCTGTGTTCTTTCCCCTCTTCTCCATATTCTTTATGCTGATGACTAGCGCAGTCAGCACAAAAAACAAGTTGATTTATAAGTTCATGTGGTTGAATCATTCGTAGATTTGACAATGCATTTCTTCACCTAAATGTCCAGAAAACCAAGGACATGTGCATTTATTTTTTAGACACAAACCCACTAACACCAACCAAAATACCATTATCAAGGGACAGACCGTAGACTCTGCTGAACCCTATAAATATCTTGGGACTATAATGGGTAACGAGCTTAAATTTACTTTCCACTCTGGAGGTTCATGCGAAAAACAGCCAGCAGCGTCTGTAGCCTACTGACTGAAAAACTCTCCAAGAATAATGATGATAAGTCCCTCATAATTTTGTTCTACATATTTTAGATTGAATCTGTCCTGACCCTCTCTCTGCTCTGTTGGTTTGGTAATCTTTACATCAAGTCCACATCTGCACTAAACACAGTTGGGAAGATCAAGAGAGCGCACTGTGAGACCTGTTCAGACTTATAGTAAGGATACTTTGCTGATAGGTATTCCTTCATGCCTGCAGCCATTTCCCTCTTGAATAAGGGTCAGGGGAGGAGTCAAAGTTGAACTCTGCACCTTCTTTATTTCTTTTTTTTAGTTCTTCGTTGGTCATGTATTCTAGTCTGTTGACCATGTGTTGAGGATGTCAGAGACACTGACAAAGGGACCGGTGATGTATTTCATGCTGATGTTGTTGGCAATGGCTGTTGTTGATTATATTATGTCAACTTTGTAAGGCTGACATGCACTTTTCCTACCCTGTGTTGCTACTTTAACGCTGCTACCCATGCACCTTGCTCAGGTTGTGTTCCAGTTTTTACTGTTGTTCAAGCTTACTCTACACTCTCTGGGTTAAAATGCAGTAATAGAAGTTCAATACGTTATACTGTGACAATTTAATTTGATTTAACTTTACCAATGATGGGCTTATCATATTGATGCAGCCACACCAGCAAAAAAAGGAAGAAAAAAAGAAAGAAAAGTTTATTTAGGCTCTTTCTTCAGAGGCAGGAAAATGCGTTGTTGCCGGGGCAACAGTAGTCTCTACCTGTGCATGTCCCTGTTCCTGAGCTATCGAGTGAAGGGCATTGTAGTTTTTAGGTTGGAGGGGGTCTTTTGTTCTTATTTTCTTCTCTTCTTTCCTTCCTTCTTTAAATATAAAATGAAACACAAGATTTAGATGCTACAACAAAATTATACGTGCAATTTCTATTGATATTAATGTTCTTGATAAATATTTGATTTAAAAATATAGGCTAAAACATGCAGTCCATGAAGCCTATGTGAGAGTTTTGATTTGAATGCACAATCTGAAGGCAATGGGACATGATTTTGGCATGGAATTGTTCTTGTTTCCATTTGCAGGCCGAGTAGTATTGACCAAACATTTTTGAGACGGCTTAGGTTTCGTGTATGTAAACAGTCTAAAGGGAGGGCAAGGAAGGCAGAAAGCATTGGCCAAAATGAAGTCTCAGAACCCATCGTCTGTCGCCTGACAGCGATTTCACTTTTTAAAATACATTTCACAATTAATCCATAAATGTTAAATTAATACATCACATTATTACATTAGTTTTCTTTTAGTGTAATTAGTTTGTTGTGTAATTACTAAATTCAAATTTTCTACCCATATTCTTTTTAATTCTAATTTAATCATTACATTTTTTATAATATAACCTTTAAATCAGATTTAGTGCTCCAAACTGGGAATGACATAGAACTTTTAGCCAGGTGGCTCATAGATGAAGTGCTTAGTGCTTATCCGACGTACAGGGAGAGAATGACTTGTTAGTACACTGTTAAAGCTAAAGATGTCTTGTGCCTTATGCTTGTTGTAGGAACATAATGGACACTCGGTGCAAACGCTACCCTACGCCAGTTTGGCCAAACTTGTGATGTTTTAAATATGCTCAACAACCTTGAGTTTTATGGACTACAGTCAGAAATGCCATGTACTGTAATGTTGATGACTGTAAGTATTGCTGATTAACCCAAAGGAAGACCAGTGTGGGATAATCTGCAGAGAGCAGCATGTTTACATTTAGGGTTAGGACTTGTTCGTGTAGCCAAAGCAGCTCTGTTCACAGCAAAGACCCAGGGACGGACGCAGATGGACACAACTCATACTGTATATTTACTGTGATACAAATACCAAAACAAGCTTAGATGTAAATGTAGCCTGCCAAATCATTGAAAATACTTAATGCTGAAATGAAAAAATTAAGTTTGCCCCAGCTTTCTGCCTCTACATCAAAGCTACCCTCTAGCAGAGGACATTCTTCTCCAATTGTTTAGCTTATAATTATTCATTTGATCTTAAGGCCTACTTTGATTTATCTGGTTTTAAAGGCTGCCTTTTCCATGGCAGAAGTAAACAATGCTCAGAGCTCAGCAATCAGACTGCACTACTGTTGTTGTTAAAGGACTTCCTTTCTTCTTTTAATTACCTTTTGAAAGTTTAATACTGAAACCCCGATGGAGTGTCTGAGAATAAGTAGTAGGCCTGGTAGCAATAATAATCTAAATTAGTAAATTGATAACGTATTCTTCGGAATATGTGGTCCTGTTTTTGTATTGAAGATACCAGCGTCAAACCGGTTTTGTCCCTGTCTAAACCCAGGAAACTCCACATTTGACAAGAACCTGGAAGGTACCTATAATTTCATTGAAAGGATAAGATACCAAAAGCAACGTACGTTTATTTTCAAAGTAAAAGCATCAAACAGAATGTAGCTTACTATGTATAGTATATTAATAGTGTCTTTATTTAATGTTTTTGTTAAATACAGATCATGTGTCGAGATATACGTAAGTATCTTGTACTTATCACATTAGTGCATGTTAGACATAAAGGTTCTTAGCTTTGAAAATACTAACCGGAAAGCACCTTTTTAAAATGACTTGACGCTTTTTGCTTTAGGGATCTATGTTTGTGATGCCCTTGTTGATGGCAGAGGGGGGAAAACAACACGGGAAGAACTGTATTATTAGCCACAAGCTAAACATATTTTACAGCTGCCGAGTCCCTTATGTAATAATAAGGTCAAAAACGGGGTAAGTCTATGACCAAACCGACCTGTTAAGTTAGCTAACATTAGCATCCAAGCAGATGATTGTTTTGTTTTTAAAGGTAGTTAGCTGGCTAGCTAACTGACTAACGTTAGCTGTCTGTTGACATGTGTGCAATGATCTCGATGTGCCCGTTTTTTCAAATTAATGGTTGCATATCTGTGATTAATTATGTTAAATATCCCAAATGTTGAGCAGTATTAGCTACTCGAAACAAAAAGGTGACCGCTTTACTGTCAACAACAGCCCTGACTGGTTAAACCAATGTTTCTCAGGCTTTGCAGTGTTTTCTTGTTTGACCCCATCTTCTGAGATCGGTGATAAAACACTGTACGATAAAACGTGATAAATAAGTATTTTGACCTAACCATCTTTACAGCATGTTGAGTTACAATAGTGATATTGTCTATCTGAATACAGCACGTTGATTTTCAGAAGGGTGCTGTGGTTTATATTTGTATGCCATTTTATTTGGCATGCATCCTAAAAACACAAGCTTAATGTAAATCAAATAGTTTTTATGTCATATCACACCACAGCCTTTTGGTGACAGGAAACAGGGACTAGGAAAAGTTGAATGTGAGGTATTCACTTATGTATGTTGAGGTTTCCTGTTGTCATTTATATACTTCAGATCTTTTGCAGCTTCCCATTTGCAATTCATTGATAGCC
This sequence comes from Etheostoma cragini, assembly GCF_013103735.1. Taxonomy (NCBI): domain Eukaryota; kingdom Metazoa; phylum Chordata; class Actinopteri; order Perciformes; family Percidae; genus Etheostoma; species Etheostoma cragini. Next base: position 21,034,351 of record NC_048407.1, read on the forward strand.
TAGCTAGTTCTTTAAGATGCCTTTGTTCCTTGTTGAGGTTATGGAAAGCAGTCAGTCAACCTTTTAGTCACGCTATTTTTGTACTTAAAAGATCTGTATTTCTAAACCATTTTGACATAGCAGTACATTATTCAATTTGAGCGTTTGTAACAAAAAGGTAAATTTACTAGTTAAAGGCAGAACTACTCTGAGCCTGTGATAACGGTATTGTCGTCCTCAGCTTGGGAAGTTAGACTATAACATTTTAAACGAAAGTCTGATTTATAACCAAGTTAAAAAAACAACAACAACACAAACAACCTGTTTACCGGTTAGCAGCAACACAAGTGAATTAGATCTGAATGGGAACATATTTTACAATAAGCAACAACCACACAGACGCATTAAGTATCAGGCTTACAAGAAAAGACAACTATAGTCCACCTTCCTGCTTCTAATGATAATTACAACAAATACACATGAGTTACCTGTCAGTGTAACTAATGTATTTTCTCTTCTTTAGATGTAGCCAATGAAATGGAGTATGATGAGAGACTTGCTCTTTTCCGCCAAACTCGCCTCAATCCCTTTGATCGTGGAGAAGAAGAAGATGAAGATGGTCCCCGAGAAGGCAAGACGCCCCCACTGCACGGTAAAGTTCTTCAAAGGCAAACCATGACACAGCCATCTCAAGAGTAGAATAAGACCTCCCTTTAAGGTCACTTTCACACCTGTAGTTAACTTTAAGGAAAAACCAATATTGTTGCTTTTTGTTCAAGTCTGTTTCATAGAACACTCTGTTATTACTAACAAAACAAAAGGCGTACACATGAAGTCAAATGGACATTATGTATTGGACCTCATTCATTGGACACTTTTGGTGACTGTTGTCCTGCATCATCAATACCACTCTGATCCTCAATGTGAAACGAATGATTTCCAGATCCTATCTTGATGATGCTAATTTTGACCTTGGCTAGGAAGTGTGTCTAGTGTACATTTAACAGACATCCAGCCATTGTTTCAATATTCTTTTATGATCTGAAAAGATGTCTGGTTTGGTAGACTGTGGGCAAAAAAGCTAATAAATTTGGGATCTTATTGACAATTGTTGTGTAAAAAATCTGAAATGTTCCTTGCCTGTGGTGTGTTGTGAGGAAATGGGTGCTGCAGTGGGAGGTGTTTTCTGAGATGATGGTTTCTGCTTTTCTAAATGTCACTTACTTGCAGATGTAGACTTGCTCCCTTTAGTGCCAAATACAGTAAGGCTACTATGTGTTTAGATCATGTCACTATTGCTCAATCACTGTATGGAGCAATTAGTACCTCGGTAAACTGATTTTTACGAATTATATTCCTCAAGTATTTACACAGTTTTAATCTAGTTTTAGAACAGAGCCTAATACATACATAGCAAGTACACTGGACTGTAACTCAAAGCTTATGAACAAGGAAGTGGGAAGTACGTAGCTCAACCAGAGGAAACGAAAAGCATAAGTGTAAGCAGCACTTCAGAAACACATCCTGTATTTTAGGATTTGGGAATTGAAGACGTTTTTGTTCAATTACAATCATTTTGACTGGCAAATGTGATACATTAAGCTGATTTCACTAGTGTTATTTGTTACATTACGCTTTATTGTCCTTTCTCTGTCTGGCACTGAGAAGCTGATTTCATCAACATGTTTTGCTCTGAGGTGTACGCAGGTAATAACAGCATTTGTCTGCACTTTTTCTAAGTAAGATGGAGAGTACGTTTATTTTTTATATGTGATTAGTGTGGTTTACTTTGTATTATTTGAAAGGCCTTTTGAAATTTGGTTTCATTTTATAGATTATTCAGTTACATTTTTGCGTAATTTTCACATTTTTTAGTCGTCATACCTAATTATTTCAGTATACTGTTCACTGTTGATACCTTGAGATACAGACTTGGGTTGACATGTACTGTATATTGCATAATTTCGTTCTCATGTTTCCCTTTTTATAATTTTAATGTAGACAAGCAAAACCTCAAAAAGTACTTCCTAAATCATACATTTCAAAAGAAGTAAAGAGTGAAGGCTGATCAAAGGCTTTGTTTGGAAATGTGTTGCATTTAGCAAACTCAAGAGCAAGGGGTTTATCCTCAGGAAATGGGTGCTGCAGTGGGAGGTGTTTTCTGAGATGATGGTTTCTGCTTTTCTAAATGTCACTTACTTGCAGATGTAGACTTGCTCCCTTTAGTGCCAAATACAGTAAGGCTACTACTATGTGTAGCAAGGTGTTTATCCTCAGGAGTTGGTGAAGACCAAAACAGAGAATAAGAGAAAGAATACAGGACGTACATTTGTCAGGTGGACAGAAACATGTCTCAAGTCAGATGAATGGTACTGTTGCTCAGTTTCTGCTAGATGTATATACAGGTAAAATAATATTATATATAATATATATATAAAGGTAAAAGGTATTAGTTTGCCATTACAACTTTGTAAGGTGATACGTCAAATGTGTTTTTATGTGTTTTCAAAATTAGTAAAATCACATCATTGAATAGAAAGAGTGAACATAGTAAGTGGTCACATACATCAGATATCAAAAGCTCACATTGCTATTTCTATTAATATTTTCATACATTTTTCACTGTTGATACCTTGAGATACATACAATGATTTTATGGAAGTATTAACTCTTGATCTTACAGATATTTGTAAAAAAATTGCTCATACACATGAGCAATGCATTTCACTTAATGTATTACCTTAAAGTAAGGACAATGGTTTAAAGTTACGTAACTAACAATTATTCAAATCATTTCTTATTTGTCAGGACTTTGATAGACCAATGCACATGGCACACATGCTATTCATACTACTGAGAGCAGCAGCAGTAGAAGAATGTTAGCGCAATGATTTAGTTGAGTTAAAAGCACGCCATATGAATGCTTACAGAACATATTTTGTACACGTTTAGATGTGAAAGTAATCCGTACTCTGAAGTTCATTCAGCTAGTTGAGCAGCAGTTTTAATAACACAGTAGGAGTCTGTCTTGTCAACTGGCTTGGTTACACATTATCCTTCAGTTCAATTCCATTTTGAGCTTTGGTCCTTCTAGACTTCTCGAGTTTAGGGATCGTCTCGAGTGGCCGCAATCATGTGCGTTGAATTAGCATGCATGACTGAGTGCACTTACCACACTGTATTGTGTATTCTTTCAAGAAGAACAGTGCTTTATGCCACATCGCCTCCTTTTTAGAAACAAGGCCCGAGCTGTTCTCTGCGACCAGGACCCACAGTTCAGACCGGACCATGGACCTTGGTCTAGCTGAGGACCACTTCTCAAGGCCTATGGTAAGTGAAGCATTGTTCCCGCTGTCTGCCTGAACTACGACTTATGTGTCACACTACGTTAAAGTGATTCATGTTGTAAACCTTAGAGTGCTTACTATTGTATTTACTGTACATGCTTTTGCTCTTGTTCACCTGTATTCAGGGTTCGTTAGTTGCGTCCGATATTGAACAGCTGAAAATGGCCATAGAGGAGTGTAAAAAGCTGATCCTGGAGCTGCCAGAACACTCTGAGAGACAGAAGGACACTGTGGTGAAGCTTATCCACCTTCGTCTGAAACTGCAAGAACTTAAGGTTGGAACTGAGGAGTGAATGGAGAAGGGGATAACATGATATTGTAGTTGTTTATTCTGGCTTAGAGGGACAATCATTCAAACTTAAAAAAAAATCATAAGTGACCCATTTTGATTTTGTGGAATGCACATCTTTACACAAATCTTTGCAGATAGAACTGTATTATGTAAAAGCGTGGCTTTTTACCGTATTTCTGGAGAAACACTTCCTGAAACTACTGCTGCATTCAAGTGCATTTGTAATTTAGGGGTTAATAATTATCTAATGGGTGCAAAAGTGTAGGAAAAAATTAAATGATATTGTAGTTGGGCAGTAGCTGAGTAATTGTGCTTGTGGGTGGAGATCAGTGTGAGAGTGCACAATAATAAGTTACTGATGGGCACATTTCAAATAAAGGTTTTCTTTGTATCACTTTTGGGCTTTTAGCCATTGCCCTGTAATGAGAGCAAACGTTGCAGACATTCTTGGAGACTGATTAGACGATAAACAAGTTTGTGGAGGCCAGCAACTTCCTGCAAAAAAAACTCCTTATGAATCAAATGGCACAGTCTGTTCTCTAAGATTTTCTTTAAATTACAGAAAGTAACGTGTAACTTACAATCTAGTGTCTTGCGGGAGGCTTACAGTGACTATAGATCATTTTTACAAGTTTTACAACTGTGTAAAGTTCCATCTGATGACCATAAATGACCTGTAACAGCAAACAAGACTAACCCTGAAAAGAACGCTGGTTTTATATAGTTTTTCCCGCAAAGTAACAAAACGGATGGCAACAGGTAGATGGTGCTACAGATCACACATTTTGACAGGTCACAGATTTCAGATGAACACCGAAAAGTAGGCTAAGGTGCCGTGTATTGGTTTATTTCAAATAGCCAGGCCCATCGTTGGTGTTTTTTAGGAGAGATTTATCTTTAGGGGCACCTCATTAATTTCTCATCCTTTACAGAACCTTTGGTATCATTGATTAAACTGTCCAGGTGGCCTTCTACTTATGGTTCTGGCTTATTACTGAGAACTTACAAAAAATGTTAAGCATAAAAGAAGCTTTTTAACGAATTAGGCTGCAATGGTTTAATGATGTTGCTAACCATACTTTAAGTCAAAAATTGAATCACGCAGCTTGTTAATCAATTAGATCATCTTGTCTAGAGGGCTCTTTACTGATATTATGTCATTTGAAGCATATCACGTGAAGCTGTTGTGATATCATACAGTACACAGTGCTCTATACTCTCAGGAATTTTCCCTGAGCATTTTATGTAAGCAGCTGTTTTGCCATGTGATGCAAATTGTTTTGCCTATGGGGAATAGACATTTGTTTGATTGGTGCTATGAAACTAGACTATGAAACTATTTGAAACAAATAAGTGCAAATACTGCATATTTTTTTCATATATTTTTAGTTTGTATCGTATCACAACTTGTAGGCAAACACACGGTAAAACTAATAATATATATACTTATAATATAGGAAAATTTTATTTAGTCTAGGAGGAGGTGTAAACGCCTCACATATTTTGCAGTAATCAGTCTTTTACTACTGTACATGAACTGTGATACTGCTATGTTAGTGGTCTTGGTGAATTTGTTTTTTTGCCACTTTGCCCCTTGAAAGGATCCTGAGGATGATGAGCCTAATCTGAGAGTCCTGCTGGAGCACCGCTTTTCCAAGGAAAAGAGCAAGAGTGTGAAACAGACGTGTGACAAGTGTAGCGCTATCATCTGGGGCCTTATTCAGACTTGGTATACCTGCACAGGTGAGACACTCTATATCAGTGCATCAGTCTGACATAGCATTGTGGAGAAATGGAAGTTCCAAAATTGTAAAGCATGCCATTTTTACATGGAATAGGATGTGTAAAGGGCACAGATTGTTCAAAACTCAGACTTCTGTGCAAGATCATACTAGCTCTATCTGAATAACTTTTTTTGTTCCCTCAAATGTCATGCATAGACTCACAATACTTACTCAAAATTGTATACTATCGTGTTAAAATATCTGAACCAATCAGTAATGGGAAAATATTCAAAAAAAACGTAATTAAGTAGTAGAACAGGAATTCTGAGACTATGATTCATATTTATTCAGTTTTTAATTAAATAATTGTAGGTTTTCATTTTCAATTATCAGTTATTATTATTATTTTTTTTTTTTCCATTTTAACTTTATCAGAAGCCATTTACTGAATGGTGGACTCAGTGGGAGAATCTTTGTGCAGCCATAACATGCCATTTCATTATCCTTTTCTTGTTTCAGGTTGTTATTATCGTTGCCATAGCAAATGTTTGAACCTGATCACCAAGCCCTGTGTCAGGTCAAAGGTCAGCCACCAGTCAGAGTACGAGCTCAGCATCTGCCCTGAGATAGGACTAGACCGGCAAGACTACCGCTGTTCAGAATGCCGCACCCCTATTTCCCTGAGTGAGTACAAATATCTGTGTTGATTTATGTTTGGCAAGTTGAAATTGGAAAACAAAACATCTAAAAGCACACAGTTGTAAATCTACAGCTATCCACAAATTGCTGACCATAAATTACAGAGCTACAAAAATGTCTAAATACAACATATTTAATTTTTGTTTTAAATGTATTTAAGTACATCTTGCTTTTTTGTGTCATAGTTTGACTGTGCTATCTCATATTTATCTCGTAGGGGGCGTGCCGGCTGAAGCCAGACAGTGTGACTACACAGGCCAATATTACTGCAGCACATGCCACTGGAATGACACCGCCATTGTCCCCGCTCGTGTCATCCACAACTGGGAGTTTGAATCACGCAAGGTATCCTAAACAGCTACTACAAAATACACTCCCCGTGTAAAAATATCCCTTCTTCTTTTATGTATCAATATATAATTTATCCTTTTTTTATCCCTTATGTGGAAATTACAATTATATGAATCTATTAAAGTATAGTTTTCTTTAAGATAAACAGGAGACTACTGCATGATGCGGGTCAACTTAACACATGTTAATGGGGTATTTTGGTGGGAAGACAGCTGTGTTTATCGTGTGGAACGCAAGTGGGGAGAGAGGAGTCTCGGGGAGTTTGATTTTTGAAGTACAGACACAGTAGCTCTGTGTAATCTAAAAGATTTTAAATTGTGCCTTATCGAATTATGTCAACAAAATGTGGAGGGACACTTCAGGCAGCGTTCATAGATGTTACTTTTGGATATGGACAGGCTGAAGTTATGGCTATGGCTACCTGCTAACACTACGGTCCAAACACTGCGCCTTGCACCCCATCGGATCTGCAGTGTCCATTTTGTAGGGGAAGACCAATGCTGGCCAAGGAGGGAAAAAAAATCCTGGCAGTGCGCATTTGCCCATATGACTACATTGCAGGGTTGCGAGTCCCAGGCAGATACAGGTTAAACCCCTCACTGGGTTGGTATTGAAGCGGTTTTACTATGTTAATGTGGGCATATTGAGCCAGTCATTGGGTTTTGACAGTGTATTTATGTTTCAGGTTTGTCGCTCCTCAATGCGCTACCTGGCCCTGATGATACCACGACCTGTGCTTAAGCTGAAAGAAATCAACCCGCTGCTATTTAACTTTGTGGAGGAACTAGTCGAGATCAGGGTGAGTAACTTCACTTTTTTTGGAGAAACTAGTAAGGACGCTGCAAGAAATTGTGGAGTTTGAAAATGTTCTCTGTGTAGAAAAAATCCACATTTCAACATATCTTTCACATTTGTGTTCTTAGTTTTAGCCCCTGTGTGTTTTCCTTTACAGAAACTCCGTCAAGATATTCTGTTGATGAAACCCTATTTTATTACCTGTAAGGAGGCCATGGAGGCTCGGCTATTACTACAGGTGGGCATCTCTTTACTAAATTGACTTTGCATGGTGCAGAAGCCATATATACAATGGCATGACATATGTGACCAATAAGTAGTGTTACGGCACCGCCGTGTGGTGGAAGTGGAGAGTTTGAGCTGTATCGAGAAAGGTTCCTGATGTAAAATTGAGACAATGTATGTGAAATACCGTAAACTTGACTTGACTGTTCTTGATCTTTTGTATTTGTGTTCCCCAGCTACAAGATCGGCAGCACTTTGTGGAGAATGATGACATGTACTCACTACAGGATTTGATTGACATCTCAAGTGGCAGACTCAGCTGTTCCCTCACAGAGATCCACACTACATTTGCTAAGCACATCAAACTAGACTGTGAGGTGAGCTAACACTTTTCACAAGCTTATTTCCTGTTTATGTATCACTTATAACTTTATCTTGTAGTATCTACCATTAGGCAATAAGCACTTGACTGACAGTATTATTTACTAAAGGAGTAGAGAACATGTAGCCCCCCTGAAACCTGTGTTTGTGTGTGTGTGTTTGTGTGCGTAGCGTTGTCAGGCCAAAGGATTTGTGTGTGAGCTGTGTAAGGAAGGAGACATACTGTTCCCTTTTGACAGTCATACCTCAGTCTGCCACGACTGCTCTGCTGTCTTCCACAGGTAAGTCCCCACCGAAAAATTCAGCAATTAATGTGATTGTTAGGAGTTTAACAGGTACTACTAGGAAATATTAAAGCCTCAGAACTTACCCACGGCCTGAAGTTAATACAACTGCCACAGTCACTTTTTACCAGCCTTTTTTTTTTGCCTCATAAAGGTGAACAACAGGAATTGCTGTGTATCTATGATCCTATCCTGTCTTATTCATGGTAGCCTACTCATGGACATTGCGCCATCATCATGTGCTGTAATGGGGGAGCCCGCCTTGATAATCCAGCATAAAGGAATACTTTCCAATGCTGGGCTGCGACACACAATCATACAGTTATACACAATCATACAGTTTGATAAAGTACTCATTGGACTTTAACACCTACAATAATATAGCTGTCCTCAATTTAGGGGATCCTGTACATCTCACCTGCGGTTGTCCCTGCATCCACCGTGTGTGGTTGTGTGTTATGTGTGCGGGCGTGCGTCAGTTGCGGGGGGAACAGAGCAGCCCCACCTGCTGCAGTAAGGTGACAGGATTAAAAGAGCAGCAACTTTCAGCAGCTTCATAGTGACAAAACGTGACATCGTACATGTTGGCAGGAAGGTCTGACGTATTTTGCCAGGTATTTTGCTGTACGCTTTGTTGGTAAATTTGAGATGTTCACACATGTTTCATCTTCATATCAGAAACAAGGAAATAAATTTGACCCGTTCTCACTCCCGCTTGGTCAGTGGCTGCACGTGGGACTGCTGGGATTGTCGCTAGTTAAGAAAATGCGATAGGGGGCCCCGGCTGTCTGTCAATGTCTTCCAGTCATGTGGGCTCCGGTTTGTAAGTAAGCAAATGCGTACCCTGCTTAGCGATAGTTACACGTCTGAATCACCACATTGGCCAATGTGGCAGGTAGATTGACAGTGTTACCTGTCAGCTGCAAATTTCACCTACACTTGGCGGGTGGTCACGTGTTAATTTCAGGCCCTTGTCGTACCTGACAGCCATCTTCCTTTGTGTGTACTCTGTTTACATTTGTCCTATTGTCAGGATAAATTGACAGTTTCAGCAAATATGACACACAGACATTTTTATAAAAGCTACACATTTAACCTTTAACATATTGGTAAAACAATATTCAGAATAATAATAATAGAGACATTAATGAATTTGTCTCACTAAAAATACTGGTACAATTACCTGAAAACTAATAAGTATCCCTTTTTAAATAAAAAATAACTCATGGACACCATTAATATGACATTTGATCTAACAAAACATGTTGGTGTTTATGTGTCTCTTTAGAGATTGTTACTATGACAACTCCACAACTTGTCCACGATGTGCCCGAATGACTGAACGCAAGCAGGACGACCTTCCAGATGTGAAAGATGCATAAATCTGGAGAGGAACACCGGATGTTGCTGCATGTTGCACATTGCTTCATGTTGTGCTCTACTCGATCATGAAAGTATAACAGAAGACTAGCTTTTTGTTTTTGTCCTCGGTTTGTTTTATGTATAATGTTTATACTGTAGTGTCTTTGTCCTTGGTTTGTTTTATGTATAATGTTTATACTGTAGTGTCTTTAACTTCCGGTCCACTGTCTAATGAAGCAGGGTACTCAGAAACCCCTCTGGAAATTAATATATATATATATTTTTTTTTTATCCAACTTTTTAATTCATACTAAAATCAGATGTACTGAACAGTGTTTGTGTGGGGGATTTTGCTGTGTGCATCTGCTTTTATAAATGTTCAAAATAAATTCCCTATAGAGAAAAGCCACCTCGGCGGTAGGTGAGTATGCATGCAAGAGTTGTTGTATGTTACCTGTTACGAGCCTCGGCTGCATTAAACTCTACTGCCAACCATGAATACAAAACTTTGAGGTTGCCATATATGGAAAATGAGTTTGAATTTTAACGAGTCTAACTATTTTCCAAAGACTACATTAGAAAATAATACTAACCAGAAATTTGCCTTTCAGCTGCCAGTTGTATGTTTGTTTTTTTAATAACAAAATCTTGTAAACATGCTTTTGAAAGATAAATGAGTTACCTTGCACTGATTACTATTTCCAAGCATCTGTATTTTAGGGAATTTAAGTTGGTATCACACAACAACAAAAATGTATAATGTTTACTAGTTTACAAAAAGAAATCAATTAAATCTGTTACACTATGTGATTATGTTACTCTTTGACTTTCCCTTTTTAAGCACATTTAATCATCAGTCCCAACACTGCTTATCTTACAAATATTCCACCCAACATTTTATTATATGTCTATTTTCCTTTCAGATTTTTACTCATCAATCTGTTTAAAATTTCTTCAAAAAATATTTCCAAGCCTTAAAGGGATATTTGGTAACACTTCACAACAAGGTACACACAAAGAGTGTAGTTACTGTTTTGAGGAGTGATCTCCTCTATCTGTAAAGTGTCTCGAGATAACTCTTGTTATGAATTGATACTATACATAAAATTGAATTGAAATTGAATTTTTGAAAGGGTAACGAATGATTCGTTACCATTTTTCAAAAGGGTAGTTACCTTTTTTAAGAAGGGTACCCTTCTACCCTTGGTAGGGTAACTGATCATTTGTTACTCTTTCAAAAACTGTCACTACCCTTTTTGTGTATCTTTTTGTAAAGTATTACCAAAAAATGATATTGCTTGCACAAAAAAGGTTATCTATACAATCATTATAGTATCATTTGAAATATTAATGCATACTGTATATTAGCAACATATAGTTATATATAATCAAAGCATGCATTACCAGTGCATAAAGTACATACATACAGAAAAGGAATATGAAGTTAAATGTGTTTTCCCTTTTTTCAAAACTATGAACTCATTTTAGGGAGTTTACTCTGTGTTTAATAGGGTTCAGTTTAATCTAGTGTGTAGCAAATACACGTGAAGACTTATAAACATGTGCCTAAGATAGTCCGGTAACATTGTTGTCCTAATGTCTTAATACACTTGCCATCATGTTAATGGTGTTAGTCTTAAAGTACCCAGAGCACATGTTATCCAGAAATGACAAAGATGATAAGTGACATCTTTGGTAATTTGTAAATGTTGATCTCAAGTATTTGTTTTAAAATAATGAGTTGTGGCTGTATTATCTTTCAGCATGATGCACTGTATTGTATTTTTTTTTTTCAAACTAATGGACATACATGGTGTAGGTGAAAACCATGCCCTGTTATAAAACGTGGAGTTGTGCTTGAATAAAGTGATACAATGCGTTTAAAGCTGCAGTGTTGTGGTACACTATAATTAAATTTTCACCTGTTTATAGATTATTTATGACTAATATTATTATTATTAGACTGGGCCCCATTTGCAAAGATGTGTAACACTTCCATTTTAAACTAAGCAGCAGCGCATTAATATATGTATATATTAATTCGCTGCTGCTGACCACATATACATATATATATGTATATGTGGTCGGTACCTGCACATGCAGTCACCTTGACATTTTGGTCACAGAACCGTTTGATATTGATAACTTCAAGCTTTCAGTTTAAAAACAGGCTCTGCCTAAGGGGCTTCCTGACCTTCACCCGTTGGCCCCTGGACCTCTGCTTGGTAAGCCTATTTGGTAATCCATTCATTTACTTATTATGTTAAATAATACAATGCGTTACTCAACTGTCAACAAAAGTAGCCCCAAAAGGAAAGATTGGCCTGATGTTACTCTTATATTGATTGACAGTGATTAATATTTGCAACTGAATGAGAAACTTTTTGTAAACAACGCACTAGTCAAACAAATTACCTTGATAAATCTTGGTCTATAAAATGTCAGACAATGGTGAAAAATGTCTTCCCCGGAGTCTGACCTGGCGACATCTTTAAATGTCTTATTTTGTCCAAGGAAACCTTCAAACCCCTAAAGATATTCAGTTTACATCGTAGAAGAAAAGGGAAATAGAAATGAAGTGGAGTAAAAATTTCAACAATGCCAAAAAATGGAAAATACAGCTTTTTTTGGGGGATTGATGTTCAACATTTTATCAGACGGAACACAGGGCAATCAATTCAATTTAAAGATAAAGATATTCTGATTTGCTTTGAAGACAGTGAGAAGGATAAAGATGTTTATTTTATTCAATTAATCTTGTAATTGGGAAAATTCCACATTCACAAGAAAAAATGGGCGGACTCCAAACCATGTTTTGAACATTTCTTTCAAGAACTGCATCAATACAGCAACACTAGAGGCTAGGAACAAGAAGGCAATTAAGACTGGAATTGTGTTTGATAAATTGTTAATGTACCTGTGATACATTTGACTTTGTTTGCACTACACTTTTCTTTTTTACATTTATTTATTTTGATTTATCTATATATATATTTTTCTCTGTATATGCACCTCTGGTTTTGACCTTTGATTTACACATACTGCCTATGTGATTTTTCTTTGATAATAAAATAAAATGTATTAAAAAAAATATATATATATATGTGTATATATATATA
>NC_048407.1:21047008-21068931 GCF_013103735.1 Etheostoma cragini
TAATTAAAAGAAGAAAAAAAAAGAATCCCACTATGGCCACGCCAAGACTCGCACTTCATTACCATTCACCTACTATGACCAGGCGTTCATGTTTACATGTAGGCTACTGTTCCTATCCTCTGACCAATCCCTTAATCCTTACTTTAACCACTCGAGTTGAAATGCCTAACCTCAACCAATCGAGCTGCTTCCTAGGGCGGGACTTGGCGTGGCCACAGTGGGATTCGTAATTTTGTACCGGTACTATATGAGTCGGAGAACACACGTCCAGTGTAGCCCGTGTGCAGCTATCTACACGGTAGCCGTAGCCGAAAGTACACCGCTGTGGAGATAGGTCTGCCAATGCGAGACTAAGCCGAATGAAAGTAGCTGACACACGATGGGGCTGCTCTCTGGGAGTATCGGACCCTTTCGAAACCGAATGTGGGTGCTTCGGACGTGGATTCGAGACGTAGCCACAATTTCAGCTACTTTTCGCAACGGCGACGCACTCGCGTCGGTACGGTGACATTGTTTTTGTACTTCTCACAATGTAAAGTCGCTACGGTCCTCTCAAAATAGGTTTAGAAAAATATAGTTATACAAACTTGTTTTGCAACAGCTAACGTTCCTCGCAGTAGTCGGAGCCCTGTGTGACAGTAGGTCTGTCGTGGGAAAGAAGAACACATTGTTCCTCTGTGCAGGAGGCTGCAGAGCCCCCCCCAACCTGTAAACAAACAAACTGCAGCACTGTTTATGTATCATTCCTCAGTTGTTTGTGATCTCACGATGTGTCCATTTGATAATGTGTAGCTTAGGAGGCAGTTTCCTCAGTTTCATAATGTTTTCTTTGAAGGGCGCGTTTCAAGGTTGGCCAGTGCATTCTCAACGTTTTCATTCATTCAGTTGCGTTTACTTAAATCATTGTTATCAGACATGCAAGTTATTGAATACAACAAAACTTGGTTGTACTGTATAGAGGTTCACTGGCTGGGATGAGGTATCTTACACTTTGCTGACTTGAGAAACTTCAAGTTCAGTCTGATTTGTTTTGCCTGTTCCTCACCAGGTAGATACTTCAATACTAAACGTGTGTCCTGAACCATGTTACTTATTAGATATCCATTATTTTGTTGATGTCACATGAGGAATATGTTCCACTGGGAGCTGACACTTTATTAAGTAATACATAGAGTTTTCTCTCTGGTGGACTTTCCATGTAAATAGAGCCCAAAAAACATTGCATTTTTGTACGTAAGTTGTAAGTTTAATTTATTTTGTTATGTTTTAATTAATAGTTAACTTAACATGTCTGGCTTCTTTCATTAAAAATAGATTATTGTTCAACAATAACATATTGTTAGTCAGATACATTTTGATATGTAAAAAAAATGTCTGATCAGCTAACATATTTTATGATTTTCAAGTATCAATATTACGTTGGCTGCAAAAAAACGAGAAACCACAATCAAAGATTTTGCATTTGTGTGGAAGGAACTGATATTTTAGCTACTTTGAAAGTTGTTCAGAAGCTAAAATAACCCCTTAAATATAATTTAATCTGTGTTTGATATGCTCATGCTGCGACAGATATGTGAGTAAATACCATGTGAGCTTTAAAGCAACTGTTCACTGTATGAGTGGGTTATCAACAGCGTTGCAATGAAATTGGGCTTACACAGTCCAGTATGCTCATGTCAAAATGAGATTTCAGTAATCCTGTGAATAATGTTGTAACAGGACTGCTTTCTCATAGTAACACAGAAGCTGGTCTGCCAGACTGATTCAGAAGAGCTGTAGATTACTGTGGATTATATGTTTAGTTTTGGTTTGCCTGTGAACAACATCTACTACATATAACATGTTTTATTGATTGATGCCTTTCTGCTGTATATTTCTTCTCTTTTTATGACGCTGCCCTGGCTGCTAACATATTCATGATACAGTATCTTCATTTCAGAAAGCGTCACTGATCCAAAGGAGACGTGGAGGTTTACATCAACACAGTCTCCCCCTTGTTCGGTTACTTAGCTCAAACAAACCACCAAGAGGTAATGTACCTCGTTACACTATGCACTGTAGCTTAATGAGTGTACACAGTGGCCTAAATCGATGTGAGCCAGTTGCACTTAGTTATTTTGTTGTTTGTGTGTTTGCTGTTGGATGGGTTCAGGTTTTGAAAAGTTTTTCCCAAAGAGTGAAGAAAGCACTGGCGTCAACAAATCAACTGAAGGTGAGGGAGATTTGAGTCATCATGACAAGCACCATTTAGACATCCTCTGTTTTAATTTCTTCTGCAATGTATAACTGATTTTCTCTTATTATTTAGATGAAAATATCAAAGAGCAAGAATCTCTTGTAAGGGAAGAGCGGGACACAAATGATGGCGGGGACGAAAGACAAAGAGGAGGTAAAAAAGAAGAATCACACTGGTGGACGCGCTTCCAGGTGTGTTTACTGCTCATTAAAATGCACTACACGCAAACACTTACATATAATATATTTATCAAAATGCTGGTACACGGTGTGAGATCTTAAGAAGTCCAACTGAAGCTTAATTTGACCTATTAGTGCAAAATTTAAGTTGCATTTTCCATAATTTGGCTTTCTTTTATCACGTAATGACTATTCAGGTGTGTAATACTATTATAGTTTCTAAAATTTAAAAATGTTACCACTCATTACATAAATTGGTCACCTTTTACTTTTTTATTAACTTTAATTGATTCTTAACAATAATGTATTTTTTTGCTGTGTATTTATTTTAACATAGCACAAGACAATATATTGTCAGACTTTCCAACATTCAAACATTGAAATTGATATTTTCCTAAAAACATATACTGGTAATGCTCTACTTTTTAAAAGGTGCTAATAGTTAAGAGGCAGCAAACTGCCTGGCTGGCATGACCTGCTGACAACCTTTTTAATCAATTCATCTAGCTCTTTCACCTTTTTATTATTTATCTTTTTATATCTAACAGGATGATTTTCCCCTGGATGAAAAAGCAGTGCGGTACTTTGCAATCGGTGCTGCCGGCATGACCTCA
The DNA here is from genome assembly GCF_013103735.1 of Etheostoma cragini. Lineage (NCBI taxonomy): Eukaryota > Metazoa > Chordata > Actinopteri > Perciformes > Percidae > Etheostoma > Etheostoma cragini. Next base: position 21,050,038 of record NC_048407.1, read on the forward strand.
GCTTTTTTGTACTTTTACTTCCGAGAGACGGGGATGCAGATCTCCTGGAAGGACTTTGTGCAACACTACTTAAACAAAGGCTTGGTAAGAGGCAGAGAGTGTTTTAGTTTTGGTATCTTCTGTCTTTTGTCGGTTTGTTTTTTGCAACCATGTTGACAAATTGGTTTTTGTGCTCTCTACACAGGTTGATCACCTAGAGGTGGTCAATAAACAATACGTCAAAGTAATTCCTGCCCATGGAGTGAGCACGTCAGAAGTGGTTAGTTGCGTAAATATGCTCATGTCCTTTTGCCTTCAGTTGGTTAGGGTTAGGGGTATTTCAAAGTGTAGCTTAACATTAACACAAGCAGAGAAGAGTCATACATTTGACAAATAATCTTAATTTAAGGCCCACTTACTGTGTTTCTCCTGAATTGTCAGTGGCGACTGGAAACTGAGGAAAATCCATCCAAATCCAATACACTAGTTAGGTTGATGGGATGCGATCCTACCAGAGCAAGTCTGACTGGAGCGGCAAAACCCCAGAGTGCATTGAAATGAGCAACAGTGCAATTTATTGCTTATTTCTATTTCTAAAAGAATTGATCTCCTCCTTTGTTATTTCTTCATTAAAAAGTTACTCAGATTTGGGTATGTTTTATGTTGTGTGTATGTTTCAGAGCTATTTGTGGTTCAACATTGGCAGTGTGGACTCATTTGAGCATAACTTGAGGATGGCCCAGCAAGAAATGGGTTTGGACTCAAAGAAAGTTTCTGTGTTCTACAGTAGTGAAAGCGATGGGTGAGAGTTGAATCTGATGAGTTCCTAAAACTTTCAAAGCAAAGTAACTCTTATGCCAATTGCATTGGTTGATGATGGCTTAATTGAGCTTCTGTCTCCCTCCCCACAGGGCACTCCTTTACAGCGTTCTCCCAACCTTACTGCTGGTTGGCTTTTTTCTTTTTGCCATGCGGCAGGGACCAATGGCAGGAGGTCGGCGAGGAAACCCCTTCAGCATGAGTGAATCCAAAGCCAAGGTAACAAAAGGCAACATCGGCATTCAGTTCAAGGATGTCGCAGGCTGTGAGGAGGCCAAAATGGAGATTTTAGAGCTTGTCAACTTCCTGAAGAACCCGCGGCAGTACCAGGACCTAGGCGCCAAGATCCCAAAGGTGTGACACACTGTACATAAAGTATTGTGGCATAGGGTCGGGGGGCGAAGGTGACAGGAACATTTTCAATTGTTGGGTTGTTTCCCCCCCCTAAGCATAGCTATGAGTTAACTTTTGAAGTTTCTCCACCTAGTGAAGTATTCATGGAGATACTACTATTGCTCATTAAGCAACACCTTTCTTTTCAGGGTGCTGTGTTATCAGGCCCACCTGGTACTGGTAAGACCTTGCTAGCTAAGGCCACTGCAGGAGAGGCCAACGTGCCCTTCATCACTGTCAACGGCTCGGAGTTCCAGGAGATGTTTGTTGGCGTGGGTGCAGCAAGGGTCAGTACCGGGTTAAATGCAAGACTCTGCCAGTGCGTTTTGGAGCTATATGATGGGTTGCATGCAGTTCATGCTGTTGTCTGGCAACATCATTTGTAACACAATGATTCTTGATTCTCAGACTTCATGGGGCGCACTCTCTGCTGGATGAGCTAGAGGTTGCCTCAATTTTTAAGATTCTGTCAGTGATTTCTCTTGACTCTGTCCTGTATTAGATAAGGGATACGTTTGCCATGGCCCGAAAAAATGCCCCCTGCATTCTTTTCATTGACGAGATTGACGCAGTTGGCAGGAAGAGAGGCAGGGGGAACTTTGGAAACCAAAGCGAGCAGGAAAACACCCTCAACCAGTTGCTTGTGGAAATGGACGGTAGGTAGTTATGGAACCACTTTTAGTGTTCAAGCCTTTCTCCCATTCTGGGTGCAATATTTCACAAGATCTTTATGTGCTTTTTGTTTTTGTCATTACAGGGTTCAACAGTAGCACCAACGTGGTCGTGTTAGCCGGCACCAATCGAGCTGACATCCTGGATCCAGCTTTGATGAGACCAGGACGCTTTGATCGACATATATACATAGGTAAGGAGTGGTTTTGTCTGAGGTCGGCGTCCACGCTAGCTCTCCCCTGAATAACTCTTTCTCTCTACGTTGTCATGTATTAATGGGTCAATTTGTCAGGAACATTTCAGTTTATCATTGTGCAAGTGAAGAGTTATTTGAAGGTTTTGATGTAAATCTTGCCCCTGAAATCAAACCAAATAGCCAAGCTTATAATACACCATGTCTTTCGCTACATTTAGACCTCAAATTCACACTGCTCTGGGGCCTCATTCATAAATGTGGCATACACACAAAAGAAGACATACGCTGCTCTCTACGCAAGAATTGGGATCTTACAATTAATATCCTACACAAACACCTGTTTGATCAATCTGCGGAGAAAAACGGACAAAATAAAACAAAGCACCATAAATTAAAATAATGATATATTTGTGGGAAAAAAAAGCAAACTCAAAATTGTGTTATTATATTGGCATTTGATGGAATTATTCTCATGGCCTCTGTCTGGCGGAGCACATGGTTTGGATATGGTCATCCTATTTAGTATCAGTGTTTTATACTGTGTTTTATGTAAATGCTTGTTTTATTGTAGGTCTAAAGCATGTTTTAACATTGTGAAAGGTGCAATAGAATGTTTTATTAATTACATGCTCCTTGCACAGAACCATTTGTTATTTGCAATTAGATCAATTTTGACACCTTTCGTTTTTTAGATGCAATCAAATGGATGGGTATAAAAACCCATGACATGCGTAATGACACACAGTGGCTGGCTTTGCAATTTTGGAAGATGTGGCAAATGGAAAAAAGGCATTTCTGCCTGTCTGTGCCATTTTGGGCCCAGCGTTACAGAGGAGCATTCAGAGAAACCCCGCCGTGCCTGGCTCACTTCAAGATGGGTCAGCTCCGGCATCCTGTGGCATAGACACTTTCTCTGTGTAGTGCTTGGTGTTTTTTTGCATCAACTTTGCAAAGGCCAAAGTCCGACCTTTTGAGGCTGTGGCATTAACTGCGTCTGCAACATGTCGCCATTTTACAGCTTTTTGGCATTAGTAATGCCCCCACTGTGCCCCTCCAAATATATTATCCTCTTTTCCACCTCTTTAACAAGAACTTCAACCTCACTTTGAGTGAAAGTCCTTTGCTTTGTTTTCCTCTCTGATCATGGTGTTGATATTAAGGAATGTTAATTTGTGGCGTTTCACTGAATATTTAAGGAAAACTATGGGCGTGACATGAAGCCGCCAAAGCTGTGCCACATTCTTAGTCAAATGCGATTTATAAAGGGGATCCGGCGAAGGACGTGCGTAAGCACGGTTTTATAAATCTGAATATTTCTGTGCAGAGCCCCTAAACCGCAGACATTTCAAAACACTTCTGACCCTGTTTTGGAGTCTTGGGGGTTTTGTTTCACTCTCAAAGGCCGCTAACAGAAAACTTTGGCAACACCAACGCGGACGCTAATGTTTCACCCGCGGATTGGGTCATGATGTCTTGTTCTCTGAGACTAAGCTATTAACGTTACCATGGCAACCACCAGCAACGGGCAGAGTAGACATGCTGCCTCCTGTTTACCCCTTCATGCACATGCCAAGTATATGTGAATGGTCATGGTTAATAATGCATGCAGTTTTAAATGTGTTAGTGTTGTTGCCTACTTCAAATTGGTTGCTAAGCTTGACCCTACTGACGACGCTTACTGTATGGTTTCCATAGAAATTAGCTTCAAACGCATACGATTTCCGTATGTTCTTTTTTTGCGCCTGTTGACTTGTGATATCATTTAAAAGCGTGTGTTGCATACTGTGCGCTTTTGTCTTTGTGCTTAAAAAGGTTGATCTTTTTCTTCCTGCTAAAATCTAATTTGCTTTACGCCAGCAGTGCTGGACAGTGGTGGGCAGGGCGGGGTTGTCTATCTGACAAAGAAAACTGGGTCAAAATGAGAGAGCAGGCTTTCTCCAAAACTAGGATTAGATGCCAACATAAGACATGGGATACACTGATCCTCTCTGTTGTTGAGTCTTTGTTCCCCATCTTTTCTTTTAAATGTAAACAGTAACGGTTTATATAGTACAGCCACACTACAAATTACTTTTTGGCAAGTAATAAGTTAATCATGAAGTCACTTAATTTGAAACAAAAATAACTTTTGGGTTTAGCCTAAATAACAATGCATTTTTTTGTTTTGTTTAGGTCTTCAAGGCCACACGTTCAACCGTTGCTAAAGGACTCCGATTTAATGGGTTCTTTAAATGTTCCTCAAGGTGCATAGACAACCATGGTGTCTATAGCGATGGATTGCCTGCCCTAACATTTTTCAGTAACGTTATCATGTGATGGTGTTACTTTAGTATCTGCTTTAATTTAATTTTGCTCACTCATCATTCTTTTGGATTAAAAAAGAAAATGTCCTGAACATTCATGATGTTTTTTTCTTCTTCTTCGTCCTTTTTCTTTCTACAGGCCCACCAGATATTAAAGGCAGGGCGTCCATCTTTAAGGTGCATTTAAGACCTCTGAAGTTGGACACCAGTATAGAAGTAGAGGCTTTGGCCAGGAAGCTAGGTGCACTAACCCCAGGTTTTACTGGTAAGAACAAGAGCTGTGTGTTGATGTTTGCATGTGAACATACAGCTCAGTCTTTGGATTATCTACAGGGTTTATACAGTTTGTCTTCTGCATCTCTTGCTGTATTTATCATACCACAGTCTAACTTTGTTGTGTGGCTCCTTTTGTGTCTCAGGGGCTGATATTGCTAATGTGTGTAATGAGGCCGCTCTAATAGCTGCCCGACACCTCAACCAACACGTCAATACTAAGCACTTTGAGCAGGCAGTTGAGAGAGTCATTGGAGGTAAGTTGGTATGCACTTGATATTATGTCAACACTCATAGAATGACTATTGGATATGGGTTTTACATCATACATCTACAATCAAACTAGAAATTGACCGAGTATTTTACCATACTGTGTATTGATAATTTGATTAATTATAATGTTCTCCCCCAGGTGTCTATTGTTCCCAGAGGGAAAGGTTTGGGTTATGCGCAGTATCTGCCTAAGGAACAGTACCTGTACACCCAGGAGCAGCTGTTTGACAGAATGTGCATGATGCTGGGGGGTCGAGTGGCTGAGCAGGTTTTCTTTCAGCGAATCACCACTGGGGCACAGGATGACCTCAGGAAGGTCACGCAGTCTGCGTATGCACAGGTAATCCCAACAGTTTACAACAATCATGTTAACAGATATACAAGGCAGGAAACTTCAGTATGTGACACAAAAAAACATTGTAATGTAAATTGTATATGATTGGGAGCCAGTGTGAGTCAGAAACTCTCACATTCTGAAATATTAGTTTTTTACTTTATGGTGATTTGGTAAATTACCGCTTATCCTTCAGTATACTTAGTGGGTTTCAAGATTGATTTTCTCAAAAGTGTAGTGACAAGATAAATATGTGAAAAAGCAGCTCTTGTGACACTGTACACTAAGCAACTACTAGCTATTATTTCAGTTGAATTCTGCTAACAAGTAGCTTCCTGGAGACCAACCGCTAAAGGACCAACTTGAAGATTAGACTATATTCTTTTTTTACTGCCCAGACTATTTCAATTAGAAGACACTTTGCACTTTTTGTTAGTCAGAGAATGATGTTAAAACCAAAGGCACATAAGAAGCAGTTTGTCTTTAGACTTACAGGACTCGTTTCTCTTCATATTCTAGGTTGTACAGTTTGGAATGAATGAGGCGGTGGGTCAGATGTCCTTTGACCTCCCTCAGCAGGGTGACATAGTAATTGAGAAGCCCTTCAGTGAACCCAAAGCCCAGCTTATAGACCAGGAGGTCCGCTTGCTTATAGATGTTGCCTTCCAGCGAACACTTCAGCTTGTCACCAACAAGAAAGAAATGGTGGAGAAGGTGAGAAGTATTACCACTGACAAACAAACGATGGAGAGAAGTTAACATTAAGAGTGTTGTACTCCAAAGCAGCTCACTAAACAGTACAATTCAGCAACATGACAGCTCTTTTATGGTCTCTTTAAATTAGTAATTTAAAAAACTGGTCGGAAGAATTGTTATGTTTTACTATTAGTTGTAACTAATTCTAATCTGTTGTTGAACTCAGCAATCTGTAATGCCACTTGCTTTTTCATTGACAGAGTTAGCCATCATCTTTAAAATGCTTCTTGTTTACTATTATTGGTCATGTGTTGCAGGTGGCAAAACGTCTGCTAGAAAAGGAGATTCTAGACAAAGCCGACATGGTGGAGCTGCTAGGAAATCGTCCCTTTCAGGCAAAGTCATTGTATGAAGAGTTTGTTGAAGGGCTGGGGGAATTTGCAGAAGACACCTCTCTACCTGAAGGGTTAAAGAACTGGAACAAGAACAAAGGAATGGCGGGCCCTTTATGAGCCAATCAGAGTTGGCCGCCGGGGGTTTGTTGGGTGCTTGATTTGCTAAACTCTGACTGGGCTCAGAGTAACTGGAGCTGCAAAGAGGTGGGCCACCCTCACCATAACTGAAGCCGCAGAGAAAGCCACAAGGTGGCTTTGGATAAAGAAGGCAAGCCCATGGATTGGTGCTAGGAGGATGCCAGCAGGGATCTGATCAACCACAGCTGTGTCACCTGGGGAAGGGGGTATCGTGATGAAAGACCCAAAAACCCCAATGACCCCCAATAGCATCACTGATGATGATCATCAGAGCACATCCTAGAGATGTTTCTTGTAACCTGAAGAGTGGAGTTTTGGCTCATTTCACTGGAGGTGCCTTAATTCAAGGCTCTGATGCAGTCATACAGGGCAATGACACCGAGAAACGTACCACATAATTATCTGTACAAAACTGATATCACATGAAATATGCTTTTTAATATTCAGCAGTAGTTGACATCATGTGATAAATACATTTGTTGTGGTGGTCTTACATAACTTGCATTTTTATTCTGAGGCTCATTGACCTTATCCAACTTTAAATCTATAAATCTATTAAGAATGCTGTCTTCCCTAATTGGGGAAACCAGATTTCTTCTTGTTTCTCAGATTCCAAAGACTGTTTTAAATCTTTCTCTACACTGTTGTACAATGTGACATTGATAGCATCATCATTTGTCACAATACTTACACTATAGTCAGGTTATGCGTTGGTTTTCATCCTGTTTATTTTGTTAACCATATGAAATTACATCCAAAATGAGAAGGACTCAAAGTACAGACATGATAAATTTGGATAGATTGGGTGACCATCTCCATCTCAATACCTTGAGCCCTTCTCCAACATTTATTAACATGACAACAAATTGCTTTTAATCAGCAAATCATTTGTTTTGTGAATTTTGGCTCATGTTAAAAGGTTTTCTTATTTTGAGCCAAGCAATCTGAGCTTGATAACTACTCATGTTGCGTTCTTATCTCAGGTATTTGCCAATTACAGCCAAATTAAACTGCAACAATGAATTTTATATAAGGAAGACCACATATTTGTATTCAGTAGTGTAAATGAACTCTACATCACAGGTAAATGAATGAACTTTTTCAAGACTTTTATTTATTCTTCTATCATCCCAGAGTCACTTTTGATCCATTGTGTCATAGCATTCAGAATTGTTGGCACTCCTGATAAAGACAAGCTAAATGTAAGATAAATAAATCAAGTAATCAGCTATAACCTTTGTTTACAAAGAAGGGACATATTGCATCATGAGTTTAATTCTTCTTTTAAAAGATGATTACAAAATCGTTGGCACTTTGTTGTGTTTTTGGCATTCATGCAAAGCTCATGGAAGTCCACCTGAAAATTATACAATTCTCCCTTAATTATCACCCATCAAGTTAATGCATCTACCAATTCTAATTACCTAAGCAGCAGCAATTCTGTCAGCAACTATTTTATTTTTAAGTGATAAAGAAATTAGAAAACATTTCTCTAAACAAATTTTGAAGAAAAAGAAAGTACTTGAGTTTGAAAATGTATATTGCATATAGTTTGCTACTTGGTCTGTTTATCTTTTGTGCCATCTCCACCAAATGCCAATCATTCTGAAGGGCACTGTCAATACAATTCATTGACAGAAGTGCAAAACATTTCATTTAGGCAATTTTATTAACAACACACATACTTCATTAAGATGGAGAAAGTGTGGTGGATAAAAAGTGCGCAAAAAAAACCTGTCACATTTTCAAGTCAACGCATTAAGTAACCTCACAAGATATTTGATTTTGAACAGCCCTGTTGATTTAGGTTTCCAATCGTATCTTGGCAATTCAGTGTGAATCCCAGTGTCTAAACAGAACATAGAAGGTCTGGCCACACGCTGTGGACACAATTTAGGAACCAATCTCAGCTTTTAGGTCATTACCCAAACTGAAAGGCTGTAAGGATGGATGTGCTGTTATTCTGATGACCGCATACCCTGGCAGTCATTGAAGAACAAAGCTTAATCATCTGGCAGCTCAGAGTGCATTAAGAACCCCTTTCATGTACGTCTGTATGTGTGTGTTTGAGAAGGGGAGGGAGAGAGGAGAGAGGAGGAGAGGGTGTGTGTATTGCACAACATCTCAATATCTTTATTAGGAGTATATAGCACGTTGTCCAGAGCTCAACCTGAACTCGTCTACTCAGCACCATGAAACGTTATGTGTGTGCTCATCGGCAGATGGGGGCCTTTTGGTCCACTTTGTGTTCCCTCTCTGGCTGTGTCTATCTGGCTCTGGGTTTTTTTTCTCCGCATTCCAGCTCTTTCAGATCAGAATCATGGCTGCTTCGGTCTCTCCAGCTTCATTAAGGGCTCTGCGGTATCTGAGTCGCTGTGGTGCTTTCTTTCACGTGGTGGCTCAACTTTTCTGCAGCGCGTCCACGAGGGGGAGCGCATGTACCCACCTCTGGGCAGCACAGGCTGGTGGGAACCTGGGATCCAAACACACAATCCAAACTTGTTATACAGAGTTTTGGCAGATAAAAATACGTAAACAGACACAAGGAAATCACTCTGCACACCTGTTATGTTTTACACAACTTTAAAATAGCTTTAAAAATACAGTTCCTTATTCGTTAGTATACGCAGCTCAACATCTGCTGCAAGAATATTTAGAACTAAGGGTCTTGTAAGATACAGCTCTTGCTTGCTTTTTTTAGCCATTAAAAGCCTTTAGTCTATATAGCATGCCTACACACACACAAACACACACTTCTAGACAGGCCACAGAATGTTGTTTATTCAAAATTACTGGGATCACCCTCATTACATTTTTTTAAATTATCCACAAAAGTATTCACACAAAAGCTGCTTTCTCTTTGTATAAGCCATCATGTACCAACCGTTTGTATGTTAGGCATATTTTAAGTAGCCTTGTGGTTATCTGGCTTTACACCACATGGTGCCAATGTTAAACCTACCAGGAAGACAGAAAGGCAACTGAGGGAAAGACTGATAGAGAGCTAGAAAAACACTTTCTTGTCTAATGTTGGGTCTCTTAAGTGAAGGTCGTACTCAGTACCTGGCTTATATTTCTTGCCAATGCCACATCCAGACAAAGACAAAAGGGGCAGGTAGATAAGGCATATTGATCTCGGAAGAATGATGTTGTCTATACTTGATTTTAATGATGGACAACAACCTCCTCAGCAGCATGAGTCTTCTGCGGCAAGCGCCAAGAACACCTGCTGATTGACTGCTTGTTGTGTTTATGTACTTTTATAAATGTGTGTGTTAGGCATTGACATTTCAGATGTCATTTGACATTTTATGCATGTTTGCACACGAGAGGAAAAGTAATTACATACCTACCCACAGCTTTCCCTTTTTCTCTGTCTCGCTCTCTTACAGTAACATACACAGAGTACTCTGAGCTATGAAGTACTGCACTGTATTCCTCATGTGCCGCTAGAAGCCATTAGATTCTTCAGTCAGCATGTTGCTGCATAGAGAGATTCAGCCTCAATGCTTCTGAAACACTAGACTCCTACAGAAGTCCTGTCAATGCACAGGAAAAACATCATGCACATATGTAAAAGTCACAATGCCCTTTTTTCTCATTAAACCCATTGAAAGGGAAACAACACTTGTTTTATTTCATACTAACTCTAGCACAGCCCAATCAGTGTTTGTGAACTGCGGTAGTATGAAAGTTTTTTTTTTTAAGATAATGGTCTGTATTGTCTTTAAAAAAAAAACTCAAGTGGCAGTGAGTTGAGCTGGAATCTGACCTTTTGAACTGAAAGGAGCTTTTATAGAGGCCCCACAAAAAGTGGTCTTGTGGTCCTTAAAGGTAAATGGATAAAAAAACAAACACTAAATGACCCAAGACAGAAAGATGCTGCTGTACTGCACCTTGATGGGCAAAAACTGTGCTTTGCCTTACTTCTGGCTACAGTCCAAACAGTGACATCACTGCAGAGGTTTGACAGCAACCTGCTTAAGGATCACTGATTAGGGGGTGCCCTGTTATGTTTTTGCTTGTGTCTGTTCTAGAGTTGTGTTTCCAGTGAGATGTTTCTGTGCTACAGCAAACACCAAACATGAACTGTCAGAGATGGGACCCTCTTGTGAGACACTGTCTACTATAAATGGACAATAAATGTCTGTTTCTTTTCCTATTTTCTGCATCCCGTTATCTCTCTGCATGTCAACTTGTCTACAAATCTTTGACCAAATTCTAAAAACAAATTCCCATTCTAAAACACAACACCCGTTATTTGAACATGAAAAAAATCAACCAGACAGAATGTAACACAATAGGTTAAAGTCTGCAATGTCATCAGTTAAAACCTTGTTACTGCTGCACCGACATAGGAGGCCAAAGCTTTGCCTGTGGTAGTTATTCAGGGACGTGGGTAAATGCTTTGGTTGGTCAGGCTCATTTGAGTATAAAACAAAGAGAAAACCTACTGGACAAAGTCAAACTTTTGCAGCCTTTGGAGCTGCTTGAGGGACGATTGATAAAACATTTAATGCTGTATGTTTTCAGCTACTGGGCCATTAAGTACAACTGATCATGTTCACTGATTGTGGTTGAATTTCACATGAAATCAGGCTTTAAGCTGCCAAATAGCTAAAAGTAAAATAAATTATAATGGGAATGGACAATGGGAAAATGGAAGACAGACAGCAGAGAAAAAAAAACAAGACACAAACCTCTATAAATAATGTGGTTGTGTGGTGACTTAGATAATGATTATGGTTTAAATGGCTTTAAGGACGAAGCCTTGTTTCCAGCAGGGAAAATTGAATTATTCAAGAAGAACCTACATTTAGCATGAACTCCCTTTAACCTCTACATCAACTACATGCGCTTAACACAATGGCTCACACTCAGCAGTTTCCCATACAGAATAATGCTCACACAGCACAGCTCAATACAACCACATTTGCAATGCAACCTCTGACACTAACTAATTAAATCAAACACCTTCTGTTTCTCTCCCACCCTGAACTCACATATGACTATGCAAATAAACCAATGTACTAAAACTCAGAAATTGCCTTGCATGAAGGGTTGAATAGTGAGGGAGGTTTAAGGGAATCTAGATAAACCAGAACAGCTGGTCCTCACAGCTGAGATTTGTGCAATAATACACTGTTTGCATAAATCTTTTCTCTTACACACACACACCATCACTGACTGTACAGCACAACTTTTGAATAAGACAATAAAATATCTTTGTTCATGTGTGAAATATATGGTTAAGCAGTTTTTCAATAATCCATACTGAAAGTGTTTTTTATAATGACAATGCATTAAGTTTCAAATTACAAAATGTGACAGTGTAATGACTGTACGACAAGCATTAGCATCATATTTTATCTTCTGCACAATAAATCAGATGTTGTTTGATGGACACTTTCATCCAAAATTACTCCCAACACCAAAACTCCATGAAATTGCAACTGTTAAATACCAGAGACCACTATAGAACAGCTGTGTGTTTCATGTCTATTGTGAGCATATGATTCTTTGTACATCTTGTGTAGCCACATATGCAAAACACCTGTGGGCTCTACAGTATTTGTTTGAGGACTCTCAACAGTAATGTTGGTGGCTGCATCTATCCGGGACGCTATCCTTTCTCTGTACAAGTTGAATCTGAGGCAGACATAGAAACAGCAATTGGGAAAAAAGACAATCTATGGGACAGGAAAGGAGGATTGTGTATGTGGTAAGTGTGATACTATGAAAGATTTGAAGAAAAATGAAAGAAATGAAAGATTTCTGGAAGCATGTCAAAGAAAGTCAAAGAAAAGGCGCTGCACAAAATGATCCATCATCTATTAGTCGAAAGGTTAAAGACTTTTTTACGAGGAAGAAATGTTTGCCACATTCCCAGTTGGCTGATCTATTTTTATTCACGGTTTATGCAAGTAAAAATACAAGATTGACACACTGCGTTTAATAAAAACAGAAACACATCACCTCAATCCGTCATCTGAATATGTCATTCTGAGAGTGCAAATATTTAATCGTTGTTGGGATTTTTATATCTCTCACAGGTCTGAGGCTCTGTAAATAAAACCATTTAACATCATAATGTTAAAATACACTGTGAAATACAGTGGTATGTGTCAGCTGACAACAGAAAAGCAGAGCAGCGGATGTGAGGCCTCGGACTGAAGGCCTCTTGGCTGTTGCATCTCCTGCAGCTGACTACTGAAAAGCAGCTGTGACCTGTGACTAACAATGGGCTGAGGGAACTTGGTGTGGTGGTGTTGGAGAGGTCAGCTGAGAAGAGTGGACAAGCTAAAATCTGTTTAGTCTGCTTGGCTGTGGGAACATGTGTGCGAAGTGTAAGGAGGTAAATACACGTTTCACATGCAAGAATAATTTATGGACTTGTTGTTTGAGGCCTAAATTATGCCAGTCAAATTCAAGATTTGGCAGTAGGCTACATGTATTTGCATTTAAGAAGCTGTAAAACATTTTGGAGACATCACCATTAATCAAACTGAACTATAGTGAATCTAATGATGTGTCAAATTTAAAAGAATCTAATTACTGTTGGAATAATTTGTTCCCTCCATTTTATATAAATACATAATTTCATAAGTAAATCAATAATACAAATCCCCTGGTTATACTTTTTAAAGTAGCCTACTTATTTTATGTGTTTAACAACAAGATGATAAAACTGATAAGAAGTGATTAAATGATATTATTCTTTGACCGTGCAACCCAGATCAGCAACTTGCTTCACATTTGCATCACAAGACATTTGAATCTTGAACTTAACAAACTGCATGCAACCAAGCCAAATTATACACTATGTGCTCAGCACCAAACAGCAGACAAACACAGTTAGCAACTAGCTGGTGAAAATAATGGAGCATTTAGCAGCTAAAAAGCCAGATATTTCAATCAGACATTCATCAAGTGGCCAGAAACACCACTCCAAATTAATTATGATGTTCCCCCACTGGATGTGTTACTAGGCAACTGTTTGCTAACAAGTTCATATCAACTTAAGGTGTGAATATGTCAATGTTGTGTCCACAACTTGTTTCCGCTGCCCCTGAGTGGGCAAACAAATATTTGATTGCAGGTTTAAGTAAACTGGTTGCTATGATCTAGTGAAGCTCGGTTGGTGTAGTAACTCCATGATGGTGATGTCTGGACAACACCAAAGCTGTCTGAAACTACATCTTAGCACTAGGAGCAGTGAGAAATAAACTGTGTGCGCCATGAATAAGAATCTTTTCAGAGTATATAATAAACTGTAATACTGTTTTAAGTTTTGGTAAAAAAGAGAGTTTTCATTTAACTTTAACACAGAATTCTCTACACTCAACAATCCACAAGGTTTGATTAAAAACAAAGAATATGGGTCTTTCTTGCACCTGAGATGAACCTCTGCGTTTTAATTTATATCACTGGCTGTGGAGCTGCAGACAGCAGTATATAGCCAGATTACTCACTGGGACCATAACTCACACTTAACAAGCTGTGCCATGACATGGAACATTAGTAATAAACACAAAATGGACGGAACAGAGATAACGCTGTTTTTGTTAAAGGAGGAGATGCTATAATAAGAACTATAAAAGAAAAAGAAAAGCAATAGAAGCATGTAGAAAGAGTATGAGGAAGTTTTAGATAATGTTTTTTCTGACGATCCAAAATATGGTGGATCAAACAGTGAAGTCCACCATAAGGTTCTCTTTCAAATCACCAGAATGGTAAATATCTGTTTTGATTCTATTACGCATTGTTAGCCAAAGAACGTAAATTGGTTACCCCTAGTCGATGACAGTATTACAACTGGAAGTCGGACATTTTTATCAAGAAAATTGGGATGTTTTAAACTGGGACAGTCTATGCACAGAATACATAATATTTGCAAGAATTTGTCTAAACTGTGTTGATGGACCTTTAAATCTTGAGGTGGCATGAGTGTCGGAGGAGGAGAGAGTTCACCGTCCGCATGCAGGATGAGGCTCACAGGTCATAAATAAAACATAGGAAAGATTTTGTGATTCCTTGATGTGGATCAGGAGAAGGATGGTTATTTTTAGCAGACCTTACCTGCTGGTGACTCATGGTTCTCCTCATCAGAGTCAGCAAAGACTTCAGCCAGTTCCTGGTCAGACATGTCAGTCAGCTCAGTCAGATCCAGGAGGTCAAAATGCACCTCCAAAGACGACACACTACTCAGTGGTTCTGAGGCAGACAGAAAACAGCATATTTTAGTCTAAAAGGAGATTGAGAGATTAAAATGATCCACTCACTTCTTGCTGACAGTGGAGAAAAAAAGCAGATCTTTCAAAAGAAGTTGGTGATAAACTGCATTCATTCTTAACACAGAGCTCCTCAGCCCATCACGTAATTCAATTTTATTTATAGTATCAATTCATAACAAGAGTTATCTCAAGACACTATACAGATAGACCACACTCCAGAATTTACAAGGACCCGACAGTTCTAGTAGTCTCCTCCAGAGCAAGCAACAGTGCAACAGTGCGACAGTGGCGAGGAAAAACTTCCATTTAGGCAGAAACCTCGGTCAGACCCAGGCTCTTGGTAGTCGGTGTCTGACGGGCCGGTTGGGGTTGGAATGCTCTTGACTCTACATTGTACGCTGATTATGCGTACAATGTAGAGTCAAGAGCATTACGTGATGGGATCAATAGCTGGCTCTTGCAGCACTATTGTAAAATCAATTTCAACCAAGACTTTGTTATGCTTTAACTTTTATCTGTACATCTCTTGCTCTTTATTTCTAAAACATATATCACACAGTAAATTAGAATCTTAAATCTGCCTTGGAGAGTTTGTCACTGTAGGCAGTGAGAGTCTCTGTTTCAGCAGCATGACACCTGAGTGTTAACACAGGCAGTCACTGAAGAATTGAAACAAGAGCTAAAGTAAGACAAGATGAAAATAGGCAGTTCTTTAACACATTGAGGTCTCCTCCATCTTTCCCCCGGGTGATTTGCACCTGTTCATATCTGCGAAATGTTGAAATGTTGAAGGCTATAAATCATTGAATGACCTCAAACTTTAAAGTTGTTGTTGTTGTAGAAATAAAATAGCCTATTATGTGCCATGTGATATATGAAAGGATAAATATCAATTAGGTCTGCTTTGTTTTGTAGGGCCAAAATGTAACACCACAATACTTTCAACAAGGATGTTATCCTTCTTTTGAAGCCATCAAGCAGTGTCGTTGTCAAGCATCGCACTAAACAACAGTTACACGAACACGGAACTTGAATAGAAAATATTGAATGGGTTTGAATTCTACAATTCTTGGGACCAGAAGACTGTCACTGAACAAATAAGGGAAGCCTTTAGAGAAAAACTGTCTGCTGAAGTAAGGTAAGCACTTTCAGTTTATTGGCTACAGTTTAGATTGTCAGAATTCAATGAAGGTAAAATAATTTTTAATTCAGAAATCTATTGTGGAGTAAGCTTAACATTTTGAATTTGGCTTGGTTTTGTGGCCAGGATTTTCTTGCCAGTAATATTGAAACAGTCTTTCATTTTTTTGCATGCTAGTTTTCAAATTTGGATTCTGTAAAGAGGTGTTGATAAAGTCACACCTAATATTTGGTCATGGATTTAAAAATAAAACCTAATATATATATGTATATAAAAAAAATACAGAAATGCTAAATAAAAACTGTAAGATGTTTGGTCAGTATATTTTTCTCAGAGGGGTTATTTGAATTTCCCTCTAATATGGGAAATAAAAATCTGAATTTTGGGTGACTAATTTTGTGCTTTTTGATTTAGATTTAGTTTTTCTGTTGGGAATTTACACAGCATAATTCATTGGAAGATTGGAACTCTGTTTATACGTCAGCGCATTGCATTGCGTCTTCTGAGGGATTACCCAATGGGATCAATCTTGAAGCCCAGTCATCACAGGTGGAGGCAACAGGGCATACCTGTTCTCAGACCTGGTTCTTTGCCTGCTTTCATGAGAACTCACCAAAAAATTAATATATCCATATAAAGACTATACTGTATTGCTTGTTTCTCTATTTCTTGACTCTTCAAATCTCGAGATGGACAATAATCCAGATAAGGTTTGAAAGTGATCACAAAGTTCTCCATACAGCCTCTCCTGAACAAAGAAATATGTAGCTCCTCTTTGGATATTTTCAACACATTCCAATATATTGATAAAAAAATGTCTAGTGTCATTTTTATAGCTACTTACTCATAAAATGTAAAATTGAACTTGACAAGAAAACATGATAAGTTTGAATAGCATCATTGTTTAGATGGGTCAGCACCAAGGTAAACAAGTCTTGCATGTGTATTTTTTGGTTTGAGAGTGACTTCATGTTTAGGGAGGAACTTCCTGTGTCAGTGAAAGTAATGGATACCACAAAAGATGAGCGTCAAGAATATACATATGATAAAGTGACAATTTAAGTATGTGGCTGAGATACTAAGTATCTGTATGTGAGAAAAAGGTTTATACATGTGAGAATGAAAATAGGTATATATAATAAATAGAATGTATGTATGTAAGAGTAAAGATATGTGCATTAAGGTGCATGTATGTGTTGAAAAGTAAAATGCATATGTGTGAAAGGGAAAATATATGCATGTGAAAGGAGAATGTATATAAGTGAAGGGAGAATGTATGTATGTGAGAGTACTAGAATGAATAATGTCTCATACAGCCCCTCATACACCTGGGTAGTTCACCTGCAGTGTGCGCCCATAAACAAAGGTTTATTCCTCAACACAGCGGCTATGGGTTCGACTTAACCTGCAGCCCTTTGCTGCACGTCATTCCCCTCTCTGTCTCCTCTTTCATGTCTTCAACTGTCCTACAAAAAAGGCCTAAAATGCCCAAAAAATAATCTTTAAAAAAATAATTTAAAAATACACATTTTAATGTTGGATATCTGAGGGCAAATTAAATGCAAATTAGTAATAATCCAATTTGGTTTAATGTGATCATTCATGATATATCACCCATTCCTGTTTAGATCATTGAAGGTTTTAGCCACTGACAAAAGAGACCGTGTGTTGTTTTTAGAACCAAATTTCTAACGTCTACATCAGCAGCACATCTATTTTATTTGAGGGAAGAAACTAGAAGCAGTGAATCAGGGAAGTTGGAATTTGTGGGGGAGGACATAAAGAGAAATGTGGGTGGACAGGATGATGGGAGAATAGGGAAAGATGAAGCTAGGTAAGAAGGAAATGTTGCAAAATAAGAAGGGAAGGGAAAGGAGAGAAAGTAGATGGAGAGGAAGGAAGGCATTATGTAAAACAAAACACTGCATTATTTTCTGCCATTATTTTCAATTGGCTGCAAGGTTCCCTTTTTGATGCACTTGTTTTTAACCACCTATTCCCCATCTTTTTTTCCTCTCCCACACCCTTTCTCCTTGAATAATTGATCAATGCAATTTCTCTCCCGGGCAGACACACTGAAAACAACTGCCTCCATCTTAAAAGCCATTCAGAGGAGCTTTGAGACGCACTCACACTGAGACAATGTGTCTTCTGAACTTCTTGGAGGAGTATTTTTTTATTTTTCCACATTCCCTTAATCTCAAACTTAATGTCCATGTCTTTGTAGTTAATGCGTGTGTGAAAAGTAAAAGTATGTTTCCTTTAATTCCAAATATCAGTGAGACAAATAATTGGTTTGCATGCTGTCAATTGGATGTTCTATACAGTATTTGATGTTCATTTTGATTTTCCTGCATTTAGAAAAGCCCAGATAGATTCAACTGATGGAACAAAGAATAGGGAGGATGGGTTAGAGGGAGGAGTTTACATTTGAGAACAGGATAAGAGAGCAGAGGGTATGTGCCTTGCCTGCTGGATCTGTGTAATCCCCTTCCCCTCTTTAATGGCTCACCTGGGCTCTGCGGTCATCAGTCAAGCTTGAGCAGCTTTTAATGATGACCGGGAGTGAAGCTCCATGATTAAAGGCTAAATCACTGAGATAGTAAATTAAACACGAAACGCCAAAGAATGTGTTCTCTAAACAACATATTCAGTGACTCTCACAGTGACTGAGCATTCAGATTCTTGTCTATACCTTTTCAACAACAGACAGATTAATGCTGTTATTTCTAAATCCATCACCATTAAAACATATTGGAAAGCTCCAGTATGTCATTCTTTAAACATCACCCTGATGAAAAAGGTCAAGTGAAAATGTTTGATGATTTTCTGGAACAAAGCTGTGCAACTTGTTTTTACTTTACCTGTAAAATAAATGTTTCAAAACTCACATTTCTCTGTTCTTCCCTTTAACTTCTGGTTTGTGCTGTTAAAGATCAATTCAAACAGAACAGTAGTCCCCATGCATTTTTATTACAGTTTTTTTCAATCGCTAACAAGCGCTCACCCATACTTCAGATACTTTTTCTAAACTCTTAACACAGACTC
>NC_048407.1:21069031-21098771 GCF_013103735.1 Etheostoma cragini
GCTAATTGTGTTTAGAGTTTTGAAAATGTGACAACTGGTTCGACAAACGCTTGTTAGCGACTGAAAAAAACTGTAATCAATTCCCTCCTCCCAATCCCAATAACAAAAGGAAAATGTATGTGTACCTGCATGTTTTTTCTTTTTTAGTGATTTAGTTGTCAGTTGGTTTGGGTTATATCTAAACAAAACGTTAAAAAAAATTGCTATTTCTATACCACCAACATGTCAAACCACAAACGCAGTCCAGTCCCCAGTAACGTGGTTCAAGCATGGAGTTTGTTGTTCGACTGGTCATGACTGTTTTCCCAAGATGGTGCCTGCCTATATACGTGAACAATACAGTCTTTCTACCCTTCTATTCAATAAACTTTCTGTGCACTTACAAAGTTCTCAATGCTTCGGTTTACATGTGAGGACCCTCATTCTGCTACCATGGAAGTCTGGTGTTATTTTGAGCCTAGTTAGTGGTATAGAAATAGCAATTTCTTTTTACTTTACCAGTGCCCCGACTACTAGCGTTACAAGCTAATTAGCGGTTTGCGCTAAAACTGGTCACGTTCGATAAACATATCCCAGAGAACTGTCAACTCGGTACCCATGTGTTATTAACCCCTAGGTTCATTTTGTGCCAGAATTGTCCTTTGATGAATAATCTCCATGACATTTAAAAGCAGGAATTTTTTTAATTTAATTCCTGATCTCTCACGTTCCTTTCCTTCTCTTTGCTAAATAGCCACATACTATTAACTGACCTGCCAGGTGGCACAGCAAGATAGTGTGTCATGTTAAATCATTAAGACACCTCTGAATGAGCTGTCTCTCTGAAAATGTGTCTGGTTAGTGAAGCAGATAAAGTTTGCCTTGTCACTCGTGTAGCCCCAGTATTTGTGTCTGTGCCTCGGGCTCTGAGTCTGGCACGTACGGGTCAGCCTCTGATGCACAATGAGTCCTTTCAACCAAGCTGCAGTGGTTTTTGAGAACGTGGGGCCTGAAAACCTTAAATAGGCAGCAATCAATCCGTGTGCTTAAAGCTCAGAGAAGATCAACCTGGACTCTACTGTAAAAGGATGTAGACAGTCCAGAATTACATGCATGAAAGGGTATGGGTGAGATTCATTATGTATTACTATATTTTACTGTAGATCGATCAAGTAGTGACTGTCCCGGATAAGACGCTTTTGAACAGAAGCAGGATATCCTAATATCTCACTTCCCTCTGTTGTCTGTCTGTCACCCTGTTGTGTTTTATGTGTTATGTGTTCAACTCCATATGTGGTGCTTTCATCCCCCCTGCCCTTATATCGACCCAGGGTCTCAGTAAAACGGAGGCGAATGGTTATGGCAGGACAACAGTAAAAGTACTGAACGTAATTCTAAATCTGATTTTAGAATATGGTGTATATTAAAATATATATTGCTTTATTAAAAATAAAGTTGTCCTCCAAAGAGGGTTGGAGGTGGTAGGGAAAGAAATACAATAAAATAAAGAAGCAGGATATCCTCTGCCCTCCTTATTCAACATTCCTCTTCTCTTTCTTTGCTGCAGGCATTTGCCATTGATCAGGTATCTTGCTGAAAGCCTTTTCCACCCATAATTAGCCTGTAATGCCTCCCTAACACCAATGAATATTCACTTTCTTAATATGGCCTTCTCTTTACCCTCTTTGTCTGGTACTTACGTCTCTTCTCTGTGATGTGCAGCAGGCTAGCAGTGTGCCCTGACAGGCCGCCCTCCTCCTCCTCCCCTGCTGGGTGGTGGAAACACTCCCTGGATAGGTCACCTGAGCTGGAGGGCTTCAGCAGCTTCTGGATGTCTTTATTGGGCTCTATCAGCACACACAGAAACAGTAACAGAACAGTGAAAAGGGAGCAAAAAGAATTAAAAGGTGGAGATATTAATCATAAATTCTTAGATTTTTAATAAAGGATTGCAAAGATGCTGGATTATTTGCTCTCCTACTTGAACTGTGGTAATTCAATGCAAGAAATTGCAAGACAATCTACAAAGACATGTCTTGGGATATTACAGGGGAAGGAATCACTTAAGAGATGCTGATATACTAAAAGAGGTCAATGTTGGTTCTGTCACGTTTCGGCCCGATGTCAAGTTTCAGTATTTAAATTGTTTTCATGTTTTTTGTTGGTTTTCCATTTCCTGTTTTGTTTTGCAGTCTCTTTGTCCCCTCCATGTGTTGTATTGTTTTACTTTCTGTCTTTTGTTTTCCCTGCCTTTGTGATTCTCTGCCCCTCCCTGATGTCTTTCACATGTTTCCCAGCTCTTGTGTCACCTGTCCCTTGTTAACCCTTGTTTACTTGTGTATTTAGTCTCTGTGCTTTCTGTGTCTGTTGTTGGGTGATTGTCATTTGTCCATTTGTCGGCAGGCTTTGTGGAGCGTTCCGTCCTGTGTTCTGTTGTGGTTCTGTGTTCCTGGAGTTTTTTTCCTTCCACTTTCTTCCGTGTTCATTTTTTTCTTGATTAACTCACCTGCTCAGCTCAGATGTATGTAAGTTTCTTTGTGTTCACATTAAAGTATTATTATTTCAAACTACTGCATACTCCTCACCTTCCTGCACTTGGGTCCAAGTCTGCACCGTGACAGGCTCCAGAGTCTGTCAGTTGTGTTTGTTGATTGTCATGCTTTCCCACTCAATTACCAAATCCAAACCTAGCATTAATCACCTGCCCATTGTGATGCTTGAGTATCCAAATGTTTGTTTTCCTCTGATGTATTCTTTACAACATTCAAACAGTAACTCAACACGTTCTGCCTTTTGTCAGTCTTGTATTAATTAATGTTTGCATCTATGTGCATATGTGTATACAGAGTGTCCATAGACGGGTGATTACTTAAAAGGTGATTGGTTTACTTGGCTGTGGGCAGACGTCTAATTCAACAGTTACATTAGGTAATTTCATTTACATAAAGAAAATGCATTATGAGAGCCTGGTCACGCTCCACAATACATTTAAAATAGAAGAAAACAGTTCACACAGGCTATTACCAAAGTCTGAAAATAGAGACGTCTTAAAATAGCATTCCTTCAAGTATGCACAAACTTTGTTTGTCTGTTCAACACAGCTGAAACATAGTGAAGTACAGTATATGATGAGGCTGAGTGAGGTAAACTGTCAATTTCCAAATTGCAGGAGGCTGAAGCTATGTGGTGAGAAATTAAGCATGTTGCATAAAACCTTCCAATACAATTATGAACAAAGTGAATGAGTACTACATGTTTGAAAATTATGTTTAAAAGGAAATCATAACAGAAAAAGACCCATCTGTATGTAGCGAAATTTGGCAAAATTGACTGCAGAGCTGATGGAAAGAGGTGTGGGAGTATAGCAGATTCCTGATGGACATCACCAGATGGCTGCGAGGCTATTTCTACTTGCAGTATGCTCCAAGACAGTTGAATTTCTCAAATCAGATTGAAAGTGCTGTTACAGTTAAGGCTAAGCTAGAACATGATGGAATCTGCTTTCACCCTGAGAAGCACAGTGTTCATTGCTGGCTATTGATCGATTTACCCAGCGAGGAGCCACAGAACTTACTATAAAGTTACCTCTGCTGTCATAATGACATGTTGGTTCAATATTTAGACCAGCAGCTTTGGGTTCCATTTTCATCAACTTCTTCAAAAAACACTCATTGCAGATATAATTTTTTTCTTTGTTTTGAGGCAGTTTATCATCCATCCCTCCATCCAAGCTTTAAAATACCCATTAATCCTAGAAATCCATTTAGTTTCCTAGGGAAATGTCATCACAAGTGGGCTGTCAGAGTGAATTTAGTAAATTCAGAAAAGAAAACACATTTCCCATGTTTTAATAAGCTATTTGTCTTGTAGAATTCACATGCCATTTATGTATTTTACAACAAGAAATGAGTCCTGTTTTAGACTACAGATACACTAATCCTGTGTAGCTATACTGCTTCCTGCTGTTCTATTTTCACGTGTGTGTGCGTGTGTGTGTGTGCGCTCATACGTATATTTCCAAGTGTTTTGTATTTTTGTAGAAGTCTGGCTCTCAGTCAAGATTTTTATTGGTGACAGAAGAAAAGAGCTTTGAAGAAAGTCAGAGGATTATCTGTGTGTAAAGGAGGACAGGTTTACACAGATTGCCTGATCTAGCCACCACCTGCCAAACTAGCTGTGAAGAAGCTAGAGCATATAACAAGAATATAAGTTTCTGCTGGTAAAAGACAGTCAGCAATCAATAATGTGGTGTTTTCAGGCAATGGGTGACTCTGTCTTGAGGTGTCAGCAGTGGCTGGCTGTGAATCAGCTAACCCTAGACAGACAGATTCCTGGAGATTAATTGGAGATAGGGAGAAAGGATAAGACTGATGTATACGTTTGCCAAAGGTTGAAATTTAGTTGCTTAGTTCAATAAATCAATTGTTTGTAGCGCGGGCAAGAGGCAGAATTATCATCCTCTCTCAACACCCATTTTGCTAGGTCATTGTGCTTGCTGAGGGCTGTCCATCTTGATAGTCATTTGTTTTTGAATTGTACAATACATGCAGAAATTAGCATTTCTATACACAATTCTCTAAAAATACACTTATAACCAAACTGTTATGCACAGGGAATGAGTTAAGAATATGTTGACTCCAGAAATTATTTTCCAAACAGTTGGGAATTTTTGTTTTTTTTCAATATTTCATTCTAATCCTCCCAAGTAGGGCTGCAAATGTTAATTTGGCACAAATACTGCTCTCCAGAGTTTGGTCACTTTGTGACTCTATCCTGTGATACATCATTGTGATGGAATTGACTCTAATTCAATGTCATCCTGATGAACAAATAATATCCCAATTTGTCATGGGCACACTGTCAGCATGAACACACAGTGCTCATATAGTGTCCGTAAACAATGATAAGTGGAACAAAGCCATGTCAGGAAAAAACATCTCTCATTATATCTGCCGAAATTGCAACTTATAGTGACTGCAGATACATTGTTTGACCCCAAGGTAGAGTAATAAAGCACCATTGTAATAATGGTTGAGTGCACATTGTAGGTTCAGAGGCAGGCAGCTAATGTAACATACTGACAAATAAACTACCCTTCTACTGTTTTGCCTCATATTATGAGATAGCTTTTAGCAAAGAAAATGTTAATACTCTGTCATGTCTTGAGACTTTGATACCATACAATACTTAGCCTACAATGTATATGAGCAAAGATTACATGCGTTATTTTTTACTTTGAATGATTAGATGTAACAGAGCAATACTGGCACAGAAGCTTTGTGCAGTGCTACCACACAGCACGGGCTTCTCTGGATGGCCTTTAAACAAAGGCCAAAAGCATTCACTATTGTACTGCAATGTGTATTTCATCAGTCCAGCTTTTGCATGGTTGACCTACAATGTGTGGAATTAAAATGACCTGTACTGATAGGCAATAGGTTAAACATGAAGATAAATGTAGAAATGAACCCTCCATAATTTGATCCTAGGAGAGGAAATTATCAAAGACTGCTGGTGGTACTGGTGGACTGCTGAGTATATATAAACCTAACATATACCAGTGACTAAATCTTGCATAGACAATCAGAAAAATGTAGTTACATGATTGAAAACCAGCTCCTCTGACAAATAGTATTATTCCCTCCATCGAGAAAGTGTCTTCATATTCAAACATGCTGTTTTAAGAAAGACACCAACTTAACAGCAGGCAGGGTATCTAGAGCACAAGTTATTCCAAAGACAAAGACACTCTGCAACAGCCATACTAATGTGACAATAGCAGTAGCACAGAGAAAAGAAAGAATAGAAAATGTCTCTTACCTGGGCTCCCGGCCCCTCCCTGTGCCTCCATGCAGCTCAGCCGAGAGTGTCCTGCTGTTCACCACACCAGCCTCGGAGAGCGGAGGAGACAAACAGGGAGGGAAGAAGGGAGAGGCAGGGGGAGAGTGTGTCTGTGCATATGAGAGAGACTAGGGTGGGGTGAGTGGGTGGGTAGACACAGCGAGACCTCAGCTCTCCAAAGACTCTGCTCCTTCTTTTTTTGTCCTCCGTTGTTCTAGATTTCCCAAACAGGTGATGTTGGTTTCTCCTCTCACTCAGTCCACCTGGCCAGCTGAGCCATCAGAGACGTCTGAGTGCTGCACTGCCTCACTGAGCGACTCCACCACCGAGAGAGAGGTCTGGGAACAACGACATCACTGCAAATGGGTAAGCCACTTGTTTTAATAAATGCAGTATTGTGAGCCTTGGCTTGGTATGTACAGAATACAGAGAGAGAGAGAGCGAGAGAGAGATAGAGAGAGAGAGAGAGAGAGGGAGGGAGGGCTGGCTGAGCTGGCAGCCTGCCCAGACTGAGTGAAAGAGGGGGGCTCTATGGACCACTGGAGAGAGGGAATTGTGTGTGTGTGTGTGTGTGCCTGTGTGTGAATGAGTACCCCTGTATGTCTGTGCTGGACTATAGCATTACAGTTTGTGGAAACACTTGAAGGTATTAAACCTGATGGGTCATTCAAATAGACATTACAAATAATAGACATAACCATCAAGGGATTACTTGTCTGTGACACAATCTTAATTCCATACCTTCTGAAAAGTAGGAAATGGTGCTTCTTTCTGCTGAAGAAAATCTGTCGGTAGAGCTCCCCCTCTAGTGGCAGGATCGGAATCCTTCAGGTACATGTGATTTGTTTTGTTCATATGTGATGATGGTGTAATGCCTAAAATCCATTAGAAACCATCATCATCATGGCCACACCAATTGTCTACTTCTGTGACTGGAATATGTCGCAAGATGCAAAGAAAGAGCATTTAAAACTTCTTTCTACTTTGGTTTCAATATGGAGTGTGGAGAGTTTGCCTCTTGGGCCTCTTGCCCTTGATGTAGGCACCCAACCCAATCTGCCCGGGGCACCATGTCTATGGGCAGCCCCCTCGCTCTGACACATCTCCATTAATGCTTGTGGATAGGCAGGCTGTTTATGACAATGTGTTGGTAGAGGTGTTTGTGCATGTGTGTGTATTTAGGGCAGGTGAGTGTAATGTGCAAAATAACAAAAGGGTGACAAAATTAACTTTCCTTCAGTAGAATAATAATGGTCTGCTTTCTTTCCTTAACAGTGTTGTTGTGAGCATGTCATCATGTGGACGTTGGCATTCAGCTCAAAGCACAAAGCCTCACACTCACAGAGCTGCTAGCATGGCTATAGACTCTCGTTGCTGTGCTGTATGTTCAGTGATTTCTTCAAACATGTTTCAGAACATTTACTGTCATAAACATTTCACTGTAACTTGCAGTATGTAACCTTGAGCGCTACAAACATTACAAAAAAAAGTTTATCCATATGTCATATAATATTGTGTAGGAATACTGTATTTTCATTCAATAAAATCAATGAACAAAATCTGTGTCCTGGGATTAATTGTGGACCTCTACTCCTCGCATTTTTCCACAGATGACTTTTCTTATTATGTACCTACTGTTTATATAATTTAGTTGCTAAATATTTCACCTTTTTCATACTGCAAACCACAGTATTTTTCTTTTTAAATAAAAGTACTATTCTCATATGTTTACTAAGTGCTAGATTGTGTGGTGTAAATGGGTTTAATTCACTTTAATTTAGACTATATCCAGTTGAACACAGTTGTGACGGTTATGCTTTTAAGTGATAAAGATCCTTATAAGTTCGTAAGTAATGTTTTTCCGCCCTCAGGTCTGATAGCTCCTTGTATAGAAAAGTGCTCACCAGCAGAGGAGGACTCTTCTCATTTTCTGAATACCAGTAGAAGAATGTCAAACAGTTCTTGTTCCCCAAGACTTCTGGCTTCACTAGGATACTTCAGACCATCTGCAACTACTTCAAAACCACCACAACTGTATCCACTGGAATTTCACTGCAAAGTCCTTACCAGTATGATTGCGGGAAACATGACTCACATTCAGACTGCAGAGGTTTAATGACTTAATGATGAAAACACTGTGAAGAGATGGGGTTCTTTTATGGGAATGCAGTATCCAGTTTATACACACACACACTAATGTAAATATTTATGAACTACCTGCAGAAAATGAAGGTCAAAGTGGGTGGACATTATATTTGTTATAATACTTCTCTACAGGGCACCCAGATAGCTCAGTGGGTAGAGCGGGTGCCCATATACAGAGGTTTGCTCCTCGACGCAGCGGGCCGGGGTTTGAATCCAGCCTGTGGCCCTTTGCTGCATGTAACTCCCCTTCTCTCCCCCTTTCACATCTTCGGCTGTTCTCTCTGACTAATAAAGGGATAAAACCCCGAAATAATAACTTAAAAAAAAAAAAAAAATACTTCCCTGCAATTCAGTTACTGCTGAAGAGCACACAACACTTAAAGGCCTGAAGGTGGTGCTCAAGTTTATTTCTCAGTAAGATTTATCGTAAGAAGAGATAGACAACACTATAGGAACAGAACATATATTGTACATCTAGTAAAAAACAGCAAACAAAACCATCCATCCATCTTCATCTGCTTATCCGGTATCGGGTTGCGGGGGCAGCAGCTCCAGTAGAGGACCCCGAACTTCCTTTTTCCAAGCCACATCAACCAGCCCCGGCTGGGGGATTCCGAGGCGTTCCCAGGCCAGGTTGGAGATATAATCCCTCCACCTAGTCCTGGGTCTTCCCCAAGGCCTCCTCCCAGCTGGACAAAACCAAACAAAACCAGTACTGGGATAACAGTGTTTCAACATAGGCACCATTCTGCCGTTCAAACACTGAGTTCCTCCTATCTCCTTGAGGTTTTTTGTCTGACTGATACCTAAAAAATGGAATTGTATTTTGTTTTGTTTTTAAATGCAATAAATTAATATGCACATACTGGTAGTGGAGGTCCACCTAAAGATGGACATCACATCTTCATCTGAAACCCATATCCAAATGTTCAGATATTTTGGAATTTTCAAAGTTGCATAAGAAATGCCTGTAGAACAGGTACATGCTAATCCTAGGTAACAACCCAATTGCCCTTACCGTTTACAAACTACAACACAGAAAAGAGATACAAACATATTTTCAAAAATAAGCATATGCTTATTTTTTTTAATTAAGTGCTGTAGTACAAATAGCATGAGATAAGTAACAATGGAGGTATGTTTGGAGACACTACCTTATTTAATCATTAAATTGATAGCCTAAATATTTTTGTTTAATCTCTTTTCTAACTAAATCCAGTTGAATTAACACAACTTTCATGCATTCATTTCACATCTACTGCAGTAAGATTCACTGGGTTCACTCGGAAGGTGTCACTGCACATGGCTAGGCACTTGTAATGACATTTAGAACATGTTTAGAGGCTAAAAACACATTTAAAACTTGCCCTGTTTGTGTTGGCAGCATTGATTGTTTTCATGTTTCTCTCTACGGATAGCACTCCAAATTTTCCAAAAAACTTCTGACTTTTGTTGTATATGGGGGATATTTTTGCAAATGTTTCTTAAAACATGAATGTCCACTGGAACGCTATGGCTTTTTATTTAAAATGGTTTATTTAAAACAATTATACTTATCAAACAGATGGAATTAGAAAAAAAAGACCTGCCTCTAAGAGTAGCCTGCTTCAAATAAAAACAGGATACGTTGTGCGGTTCAGGTAAATAAAGGCCCCGGCTTTTATTTGAGGAATTACGGTAAGCCAGTTCTTTCTTCTACTGTTGTACTTTCTTCTTGTGCTGTGTGAAATTGTTATGCCTTTACCTGCAGGTATAAATACATTTACATTTACATTTACATTTACCTGAGCATTTTTTCTGACCATGTCCATCCATTTATGGCCACCATGTACCCATCCTCTGATGGCTACTTCCAGCAGGATAATGCACCATGTCACAAAGCTTGAATCATTTCAAATTGGTTTCTTGAACATGACAATGAGTTCACTGTCCTAAAATGGACCCCACAGTCACCAGATCTCAACCCAATAGAGCATCTTTGGGATGTGGAACGGGAGCTTCGTGCCCTGGATGTGCATCCCAAAAATCTCCATCAACTGCAAGATGCTATCCTATCAATATGGGCCAACATTTTTAAAGAATGCTTTCAGCACCTTGTTGAATCAATGCCATGTGCAATTAAGGCAGTTCTGAGGGGGAAAGTGGGTCAAACACAGTATTAGTATGGTGTTCCTAATAATCCTATAGGTGAGTGTATAATAAACTGTAATGAAGTGTTCATTGAGAGGCCAACTAGTTTGCAAACACAAGCAATCACCTACTCCCACTACAAGTCACGTAATACTGTGAAGTTCATAACTGGCATTAGTCCAACAGGGGTTATTACATTTGTATCAAGAGTCTGAAGGGTCATGCTAGTGACAAGGTTATAACAAAGAATTCTGGGTTGATTGACCTTCTTGAACAATGAGACCATGTAATGGCTAATCGAGGCTTCAATTTTCCCGAATACTTTCCCACCAAATGTGTCCGTCTCCACGTACCAGCATTTACAAATTGAGGAAAACAACTGACAGGATTAGAATTCACACACTCTGGAAAGATGTCACGAGTGAGAATTCACGTGGAAAGGACCATAGGAAGACTGAAGTGTTACAGAATTTTGAAGAACACCCTGCCAGTCATCATGATCAAATGGAAAAACGATAACAGTCCCTGCACAGTAGACAAAATATTGACAAGCAGGACTGAACAAACTTGTAATGCTCTTAATCTGGTTTAGCTCATGATACATCCAAAGTGAAATGCAACAATACATCTGTAACTTATCTTATTGTACACAAATGATTTTCTGCAAAACATTAATCGCTGGTGGATTTGTTGTTGGAGACATATCTTACCTTCAGGGCTTTTTAAAGCTTCTTTGTATAAAGCCCTTTCTGATTTGGATTTCTCTGTTCGTCAGCAGTAATGGTAACCATCCATCTTCACTTTACTACATGATGTCAGCTTCTGGCCAATTACCTCAACTTCTAGGATGAGGTGGTTTTTCTGCACGTACATTTACAAATTAAACCTTTTTTCTCTTCATTCCCCCTACAAGGACAACAAAGGACTGACAACAGTCAGTGATTGACAAAACAGTGTCAATCAAAACTACAAGCATCCATGCAAGATCCACATTTAACCACAACCCATCCTGTTTTTTATATTCTATATGATGAACTGGTCTCTTCCTCACCAGGGACGTTGCCCATCCTCTTCTTCAGCTTATACCATCTCTGTTCTAGACTCCTACAAGTCCATTTGACACACACACACACACACACACACACACAAACACACACATCTGCTAGATCTAGACGAACGGAGTCAAAAGTAGAGTAAAACATGCCAGTAAAGATCACAATGCAACGACTCATTCTGACAGTTGCATGTATTTTATTTGAGAAACATAGCTTTAGGTTTAGCAATACATCATATTTGTATGAGTATATGTTTGAATATTGTTAGCCTACAGTTGAGAAGCCCTACATTTGATCTGTTCTTCTTTTTGGCTTCTATATTATTTTAGCCTACTCTTTAAAATCCCATTTTATGTGACTTTTCTCATACGCACGAAACACACGTTTACAGAAATTGCAGTTCGTAGGCTATAGCTCATATTCGCACAAGACTCGTGAAGAAAGCCGAACACACCACAGAATAACGCAGTCGTAGCCTATCTTTAGTCTAACTCGTTTTGGACGCAGTTCTGTGCTAAAAATAAATCAGTGGGCTGTATCATTTTGGATTCGGCGATCCATTTATTCACGGTAGGCACACAATGTTCCACTTACTCGGAGACGGGTAAAGTTCTCACATTTCATTTCTTCTACTGTCTATGACATTACAGGTTTATTAAAGCACTAAGAAGAGTGCCTAGAAAACTTACACGTGTCGCAATGTCTTACATAAAGCAGGGCTCTTACTCAACAGCTCTGGTAACAACAACAGAAATGATTGGCTGGGAGAGAGCAGGGAGATTATCGCAGAGTCATGTCCCACAGGATATGAAATACTGGCTACCCTAACTACTGTACAAAATCATTAAACATGTGGAATGCGTAACGTTACAGGATAACGGCTACTGGTGTGAGAACAGGTATTTCAAAATGGTGCTGTAATATAGCTAGTGCTTTTATTAAAGTTGTTCTACGTATGGTTCCCTGACAGGTAGGCCTCGACGCGTTTGGTTTCGCGATAAGTTAAAACGTTCAAATTGACCTTTCTGTACTGCCGTAGCCCTATTAAACACTGACAAGCAGCTGTTCCATCAGTGTTGTGTTACCGAGCTCACGTGTAAGTCTTTGCTCCGTGTAGTAGAGACTAATTTGTGTCACCAAAACCCCCAATGGAGCCTGTTATAGAAATAAATCCGGGTAGGTTGAATGTTTGTGGTGTTTCTCATGTCGTTAAAAATGAATGTCGATTCATGCTAATGTATAGCATTTGTACATGGTTGGCTAATGCTGCGTGGTCTTGCTTAGCTAGCTAGCTAGCGAGGTTGTTAGAAAGCCTGATTCATTGTAGGAGAGACTAATTTATTTCCCGAAATAACACAAAAGAACATGTTATAGAAGTTAATCTGGTTAAATGTTAGTGACTTTTGTGACTATAAAAAAACGCCAACGCATGCTAATGTAGCCATGGTAAATGTTTGGCTAATGCTAGAGTCTACTTAAATTTGAGTCGGTCATTAAAGCATCTGTCATTTTCTCTTCCAGAAGCGACGAAATGGGACATTCGTGAGAAAGTCTGGGACTACATCGAGGAAAATAATCTGGCCAATTTCCCCAGGCCTGTTCACAACAGAATCCCGAATGTCAAGGTAGGTTAACGCAATTTAACTTACCGTGCTATGAAACTAGTGACAAACTAGTGAATACAGAGACAACTAATTTGTTAACTCAAACATACAGTGGCATTACTGTCGACATTGTCCCAAAGGCAGGTGCTTTTTTTCCATACTTAACGGGATTTAGCATGGGTGCCACGTGCACACAGGACGGTACATTCCGTGGTAGTATGTATTACAAATGAGTCCAAACACTAATTGAACAGATATTTTACACAGAAGACACAAGTCTGGCTCAGTAAGGCTAAAAGAGGGGTCTCTCTCTCTCTCTGTCACGCACACACAGCTAATTTATAATACGACAAAAACAATAGGTTATGCAATTGGCTACATATAAACGCCATTCAGTCAATCACCTCTAGACAATTAAGCTAAATAGTAATGTCTAAGTATAAAGCTCAGTTTCATAATTAAAGCATATGCAATTCTTGAAAAATAATCTTTTACTGAACAGGCATGTGAATCAACCCAAGGCACTTATGTTCCATATGTTGTGAAAGTAAATGAACATTCTAAATAATTGTAGAAAATGTATTTTTATTATAAAGCAAGTTAGGATGATGTATCAAAAGTCTCAATACACAGAAATGTACACAGGCCGTATTCAGAAATGATGGCTTTAAGAGAGCCGTCGGGATTTCTGTACGGTTGTGATGTCACAACTTTACTATACTTCTCCACATCTGCATTCTGTGAGTCTCTGTGCTTTCATTGCGGTGAGAGGCAAATAGAAGACATGGAAACACTAACCAATTGGAGCAGCCTGACCTTTCATTTTTGGGGGGGAAGGCTTTAAGAGACTGGTGTTTCAGACAGAGTGGGAATACTGGTATAGTCAGAATGACAGTATGAGGAAAATGTTGTTGGTTTTTTAAACACTAAAGTATGTAAACATGATCTATTAGAAACTTTTTATTTATTTTTAAGGAAGTAAATGCCTGTATGGGTAAAATCAATGCTACAATAATGACACCAGGGTATGAGGTTTGCTCAACAGTTCTTGACTGACATTCTTGAATTTTGAATGATTATTGGTGTTCTGTCTGCATCAACACTTGTTTTGTGTATTTACTAGTACTGTGTACTTACTGACCAGGGTGCACCTCAAGCATGTGACAGGATTTCAGACCTGTGGGAGTTTAAGTCCAGCCAGACAGTCAAAGTAAACCCAGACAGACCCCAGCTGCAGATTCGCTTTGTCACTCTGGAAGTAAGTTGACTCTGAAAGAACTGCTGTCAGCTTGTACTCTCCTCTCAACCAGGGTGCTTTCACAGCCTGTGCCAAGGTGACTGAACTGCAGGTGTTCACCCAGGCCACAGAAGTGAAGGTGGATCCTGATAAACCTCTGGAAGGTGCCCGGCTGGCAGTGCTAGAGGTAGCACTTCACTGTGGAAACACACACAAATAACCAGAGTGCCTCATTTTGTACATATTTGTTATTTTCAGCATCACTCAACATTCTGCCCCCCCCCACCACCATACACACAAAAAAAATCTAGTATTAATCTGCTTATCATTACACAACTGTAAATGTCTGTTCGCTAAATTTATAATTAATTAATCATCTTTTGCAGGCGCAGAAAAAGTTACTGGTCCCAACTCCTCGTCTTCGTACCGGCCTTTTCAATAATATCACTCCTCCCCAGGGGGCCAACAAAGAACAGCTACGCATATGTTCTTCCTCTCAGGTTTCAAATTTCTGATTTTTACATATTTGTCATAACATTTTAACACAATCTTTTGATTCATTAACCTATTCCTATTGTATCTTCTCTGCCTGTCTTCTGAACCTCTTCTTTCAGGGTGTGAAAGACTTCAGTGTGCCTGTTGACCTGGATGCAAAGGTGAAGGTAGACCTGGTGGTGGTCGGCTCTGTGGCGGTGTCAGAGAAAGGTGACCCAACAATTAACCTCCTCACCAATTCAATTAAATACAGAAAGCCTAAAGAAATTGCAAATGTACCTCACTAACAAATGCCCAATCAGTCTAATCACATGCCTTATAATGTATATGGATTTATATAAATATGATAGATCAAAAGTGTTGTGAGCCAAAGACCAATTTCCCATATGGACAGTAAGTCAGATTTAACAAAGACCAGATTAAAACTCACTCCTCACCCATAGATAATCAGTAGTTAAAGCAACATGTGTGGCCGGTGTTGTTGCTGATTTAGGTAATTTACAAATTCTTAATTTTAATTTAAGTACTAACGACTGGTGTGACTCAATGAGCAGCAAAATCATTAGCGTATTATTCCATTGAATACTTATGTGTTGTGAAAGGTAGGCCTGCACAATTTGGGGAAGCATACAAATCAGTTTTGCTTAGAATTGATATCACAATTTTCTACGACAATTTTGTTTTTGACCATGAGAAAACAAATAACCAAATCAAGGTTATTTTAGTTATGCATTTTTCATTAGTTTTTATTGTTTTTACTTTTTGTTTTCAAATTCTGTTAAGTTTTTATTAAGTTTAAAAACAGGTCTGCTAGTTTTTATTTTTGGATGAACTGAAATGTTAAGTCCACGAGAAAAACCTAACTAGCCAACAGACTAAAGAAGACATAAACAGGTGTTTTAAACTTTTGTTCGGGTAAAGTGGCTAACTTAGTGAATCAACTCGCAAAGTTGTGTAGACATCCCAGTATTAACCCATGCTTCTTCCCACTTTTGGTGTTCCTGCATATTTACTAACCAGCTATCGGGTCGCCGGTGAAGTCCCGCCTGTAGTGTTCTCTGTCCTGTGGTTGTCTCAGTCATGCTGCTGGACCTACGTATCCATACAACCATGCCCGTAACGTTACCGGGGTTAGCTTCTGTTTCGGGGAAAGGGGGCTTGGAGTTCTCCTTTACCTTGTCATGGTAAGCTAGGTTAGCCTCCTTGTATTCATTTCTCAAATGTAGGCTGCTTTGAAATCTGTTTAGCACTTCAGAATCCAGGTCATTCTGGGCCTGTCTGTGTGGCGTTGGCATGTTTTCATGAGTTTCCCCCGGGTACTTTGGTTTCTTCCACAAAGACATGCATGCTAGCTAAATTTAGCCGACTGGGTAACACTGGCGCATTTACAGAAATGTTGATCAATGTGCATGTTCCTAATCAAATAAATCCTAATATTACGGTTGGAAAGAGTGTTATTGGGTCTATGAAAGACATTGACAAAGAAGAAAATTAAGGACATTTACTCGATAATTTTAATCAAACTGTTTTCACAACCTGTAAACATAGAGGCTTCAATGAAGAGAAGGGAGAGCTTGGGAGCACTTTAAAACCTATTTTATACAGTCTGTTTAAAACTCACAGAAGAAAGTAGTAGTATTTATGATGCATTTGTTATGTACATATATATATTTTTTAATCAAATTGTGAACAGGTGAAACGATTTATCGTGCGGGACTAGTGCAATGTAGGCGCACAGCAATTTGGCTGTGATCAAAGACTCATTACTCACTGCTAACCCAGTACCTTGAAGATGATACATTACATCCTATAATGGTTGTTTACTATACTGCTGAAAATGACAGGAGACCTTAAGACATTAAATATTGCGATGTGATCAGTTTGTCTTTCTAGCTCACTTGAGGCATCAGGACACCCTGTCAGGGAGATCTGAAGAACAGAAATGGGAATGGTGGCAGATGAGCATAATCAGATCAATTTTGCTCCTTGTGGGTTCTGCTGTGCTCTCTTGTCAATGTAAATTGTCCCATCACACACAATACATCTCAATCCTCATTTTCAAAATGCCTGAGATAAGTGATGCAGTGCTGCGGTGAAACTGACATGTTTATCATAATGCATGTATTCCAAAATAGCTCTAAGTCTACCACTCCACATGGTTCTCATTAAGCGTTTGTTGCACAGGGCTCATCCATGCTCCCATCAGTCTAGTTATTTCAGACCTGCCAACATGCACGCATTTAATGTACTCTGCACGCATTTTGACCTTTTATGTACTGTACGATTTGCTGCTCTCTAGGTACGCATTTTGTGCATCTTTCATTCGCCGGTTTCAGTTTCTATGAAATCTGACGTTGAGTCTGCCACTGAGCCACTCAATAAATTTCTTTAAGGTTGGCAGGGCTTTTATTTTTAAGAATTGAAAACATTATTACAGCCCTTCTTAACATCTAATCAGTGCTGTTATTAGATTCAAATCTGTTTTTTCAGTATGGGGGGGGGGTAGGTGGAATGAATGTGATGCAGGTGCTGTTTTTTTATATATATATATATATATATATATATATATATATACATACACACATACACACACACATACACACACTTGGCAGAACCTCCTTTTTCTTTTTTATTTATTTCTCCTGTCTTCTCCTGCAGGCTTGCGAATTGGAAAAGGAGAAGGCTTTGCTGACTTGGAGTATGGCATGATGGCCTTAATGGGAGCTGTCGATGAGTCTACTGTGGTTGTTACTGTTGTCCATGACTGCCAGGTGGGTTTACTTTTTTCTCAGAGTTCTGTACATGTTGTGCCATGGAACCTTTATTATATTCTTTATCTTGTCCAGTACAGGTGAAATCAAGGCCGGCAGTAGCTAGGGGGTGGGCTCAGCCCACCCAAATGTGTCTTGCCCACCCAATCAAAAGTTAGGAATGTTTTTTAACCAATGGAAGAAATAGCACAGAAAATAACAGTACTGTTTCTAACTTCTGATTGGGTGCGCAGCCTAGAGCCCGCCTCCAAAGTCGCCCACTGCCCACCCGTCTTCTCCTCGTGTTCAGGCACACTCACAAAGAGCTCTGAAGCAGACCTGTCCGTCCACTGTCTGTTAAAATAGAGGTGAGCAGCGCGGCTTCTGTGGTCAGTGTAGCGGCTTCAGTTGATTATAATGAACACACTCTGCTGCGGCAGACGTGTCGCTCAATGTATTTCTACCATAGCTTCAGTTTTCCACCACCTTTTTAAGAAGAGCAGCATACAACCGCTTTGTTAAACTTTCTCATCCAAAGTCCGAAACAGGGCTCTGTGTCGGTCAGGCCGGCGGTCTGAATGAGATACCAGCAAAAAAAATGTTTAAGTTTTTTTTTTATTTAAGAATATTTGTCCTTACCATTCTCCAAATTTCTGAGAACACGGATGGGATAAGTTTGTTTTTGAATGTGCACATTTTGCAGAAGTACTTCTGAAATGCACATCAGCTATAAAAATGTATGGTTATAAATTATTGTATAATGACATGAACAGGTGCAACATGCCCATTTAAAAAAAAAAATGACTTCCTCAAACAAAAGACACTACCCGAGGAAAGAGTATATCGTGGGGGTCAGCAGGGATGACATTAAATAAGAATGATCTACAGGAGAATACATATTTAAACAATACAGAATGTCAGAGCCTTACTGGTTTGTATTGAATTATATTTTGAATTGTCACCTGGTGTTTCCTATACATAAAGTAAATAGGTAGTCCATCATAAATTGATGCAGAAACAAATCACCAGAATGCAGGAAATGAAGTGTTTAATGCTTCCTGCGGGAGGACCCCCAGACCCCCATTTATCATTGTATATAGTTTTTCAATTCATCAGTTTGCATTGTAGGGTGTAGAATGGCAAATGCCTGACCCAAATTGTGAATGTCTTTTAATTTACACCACTGAGTACCTGTACACATTTCAGAAGTTGTATCTAGCAACACTTTGGAAAATATGATTTTAAACAAATGTCCTCAATTCATAAAATTGTGATTTAAAAAAAAATGTCTGTTCAAACACAAGATAACTGATCTGTTTGGGTGCTAATTAAGATGTGTGTGCTTTCAGGTAATGGACATTCCAGAGGTGTTAAAAGAAAGTCATGACCTGACTGTGGACTACATCCTCACACCCACCCGAGTCATTAAAACAGATTGCCAGATCCCCAAACCGCAGGGAATCACCTGGACTAAGGTGATTTAAATGAACTGTCTAGTACTACCGTAAGTCCCCAATACGTGCATATTGTATGTCAGGCCTTTAGGTTTAATTGCTTTTCATTTAAAAAAAAAAAAAAAGTATCATGAAAAGGATTTAAAAAATAAAAACACCACAACCATTCCAATAATATCTTATTAAAAGCAACCATCAGTGATTCAGTTCTTCTTAGAATGGATCAGTCTTACTGTTTCTCATTTAATGAGAAACAGTACGGAGCCATTGTGGCCTACGTCGGTGATTCTATACTTGACTTAAATAATGTTTGTTTGGCATACATGATGTGATGGTTTAACCAGTTGATGAAAAGTGAAATTTTAGTCTTTACAGAATCAGAACCTGTTGTCTTGCATTTTAAGCACTCTAAAAAACCTAAAATAACATTCTTCTATCGGACAATATGCATCCGGGTTGCATTTGAACATTTTTAGTGATAAATTCTATCGTAATTAACAATTTGGCATTGACCGTTTTAAAGTGAAAGGTCTTACAGCTCATTTTGTTTATAAAGTGTATGTGTTATTGGACATCTGTTGCCTTCTTGCACACCTACACATCTTTGTGACTCTAACTGGAACAGTTAAAAGCTAATTGAACAGAGATGCTTGGTCTTAGCCCCTAACAAACTATTTAGCGCCTCTGCTTGGCGACACTGCCCTCTAATGGACGTGCAATGACATGACACCTCATCAGAGGACTCCCACATTCATTGTGCTTCTGTATGCATTTCATTTCTCTGCTCTAATATCACATTATTTATTTCTTGTCAGTCTATTAATCTGTAATCAGTTAGCATTTGATTTTATATGCAATGCATATACAGTATGTAGACACATAGCAACCTAAAAACACAAGACTGAACAATTTGAGTGTAATTTTCAAATTGAACTTTATCTTGTGTCTATATTTGAATTTCCCTGATGCTGGCAGAGAGACCCGATAACTTCTTTAATTAGACATGATGGGGGCGTTCTTCCTAATGTGTGGACTTTGTGTGTAACCTCAGGGCTCCTTAAGACACACATGTAAGTAAACAGGACCCAGTGACCTCACTGGCAGGAAGGCCATGTTTGATCATCAAAGGCTCCTTTGCCCAGCCAGCTTGGCTCTGCAAGGGCAGGGGAACGGCAGGTCAAACAGGCCAGTGTAAAAACAATGGCCCGTATATCCTTTACAGGACTGGTCTGTATCAAAGGCTGCCAAGACACTTACAGGTCCAACAAATCAAGAGAGCAGTCTGTATTTTTACCTGCTTGGGAAGGGAAGAGTCCTGCTGCTAGGAAGATAGTTTCAATAGCATAATACGTCAACTTTTGCTTTATTAATTTAACTCATCCATTGGGGTAGTGCAATAGTTCAAAGGGCTACTTGTTCGGTGTGTGTGTGTGTGTGGTGACACTTTTCTTATTCTGCCTTACTGAGACAGTTTTTATGTCTTCAGCTGGACACCGAAAAGCTGGAGAAGATCCCTGTCCTGAAGAAGCTGCGTGCTCTGGAGGAAGAGGCGGGAAAGGATGTAACACTTGGGGTGGCGCCCGTTGCACCAGAGCAGAGTCGGCAGACCAGTCAAACCAAAAGGCAAACCAGACGGAGGCCAAGGCAGAACATACAGCAGGATGATGAGGGACAATCCAAACCGGAGAAAATAGAGTCAGAACAGAAAGCTAGACAGTGGCGTCCAACTAGAGTGAGGAAAGAAAGCAGTGGAGATGGTGGGGGAGGTAATGAGAGAGGAAAGGGGAAAAGAGGAGAGAACCTAAAGGTAAAGGGCCCAGAGGAAGGTGGAGGTGAAGTCCTGTCTCAACGTAAGCTCCCTCTGAGTGTGACCACTGTTTACCTGGGGGGAATCCCTGCTGGGCTGCGTGTTAGTGAGCTGAAAACTGCCCTCAGAGAGAGGGAGGCCACCCCACTAAGGCTCACCTGGCAGGGAGCTCAACACAGGGCCTTCCTGGACTACAGCGACCCCCAGGCTGCAGAGCTGGCCCTGGAGGCTCTGCAGGATCTCAGTCTGAATGGTCACAGTCTGCAGGCTGAGATGGCCAAGAGCCAGCGCGGAGGAAAGAGGTCCGGACAGTCCAATCGGAGACCGAGACCACCAACGGCTCCCAAATCTAAAACTGCACCACCAGATACTGAGAGTGACACCACTGAAAAGACTGAGCAGTAATAGCAATAAGCAATACTCAGTCAAGTATTCAATGTGGAGCAACCTTAAATGCCTTAAGAAGAATTTAGTTTTTTTATGTTTTGGATTTCTTACAAGAGGACATAAGTTATTTGAACCGTAGACTTCTAAATTGAATGCTAAAGCTAATGAGTTTAACAGAATATGCAATTCTTTAATCAAAAAGCATTTCACTAGAAAGGTATTTTGTAGATGCCATTTCACACTACTTAACCATTAGATGCCATTTCACACTACTTAACCATATACCTGTGTGCCTTGTTTTTCACACGCACCTCCTGGTCTGTGTGTCCCTTCAGTCCTTGAAGGTGCTTTGTAGAGTAGTTTTTAGAGATAAAGTACTAGTTATTTTCCTTTCTCTTTTTTTTTTAAAACTATAGACTCTATCCACAGTCTATTTGTTAAAGTGTAGAGTCAATTGTTGTTAACTATTTGGTACGTTGTATTTCCACAACCAATCATCAGTATTACCTTCTTCAAGAGAGACCCATGTTATGTGCCTGTTCTCAAAACCATTTAACTAAGGCCATAGGTTAAAGAAGAATGTGGTTGCTTTTGTTACAGATAGCGCCCGCTGTGTGGTCAATTATACAATCCTGAGCCATTAGGTCAAAAAGGAAAATTTAAAATACATGTGTCTACCATTTATATATCCATGTAGACCTCATCAGTGTTTGACTACAGATTTTTTTTTCTTTTTTTTTTTTTTAAACCACCTCTCCAAATGTCATCCAGTATTCACAAAACATTTGAATGACCTAACGGCATTGTTCTTTTCAATTTTCAAATTGCATAGTGTGCAGTTGCAACCAAATTTAGAAGACGTTAACATATTAGTATATTGTTATGCCATTTTGATTACATACTATAGCAATAGCCACATTTTAGTTGTGGCAATTCAAACATTTTTGAAAATGTACATAGTTCATCCTTAAACATAACCCAGGATTTAGGTATTCTCTGAAGGTGTATTTTGACTAGATGGAGAGTAAATTAAAAACCTCTAAAGCTATTTTATTTAAAAAAAAAAAAAATGTTGGTGTTTGTTGACTCGTTGGAGCTATGCTTTTTGATTTCTAATTGCTTTAATTTTTTCCAGGATATTTTGGAAATAGTGATATTTGTAACTTTTTTTGTTGTTGATAGAAATGACATACTAATGGCATTGTGTTTGGTTAGGCCAGTTTGAGTGTGATGCCAGCCTCACCATTTAACAGTTAAGAGAGACTGTTCTAGTGTTAATGTTGGTTCGTAACATGTTATAACAAAATTTGCTAAAGCATTTGACTGTACTGGTTGCAGCTTAGTCTCTTTTTGCTTTAATAAACTGCAATATCTTACTTTGATTTTGACAAATATTTGAACGGTGAGCTGTCTTCACACTGTTTTTGCCACATTTAGGAAATTGCACTCCTTGCACATTTCGGAGAGCAAACTTTGAAAACCCCAACTCCTACACTGACTCCTAGTCCAGTTTTAAAAAAACGTGATACCCCTCAAACTAACAAACAGATTGTTCCACTGAAGAGGCAGTAATTAAACGTAAGCTATCTCTGACCAGTGAGCTCAGCCAAATACAAAACGCATAATTAAAATCGTGTTATCTATTTGAAGCAAATTTAGGATTATGCATCCAGTTTCCTTGATGATAACACATTGTATAGGTTGACTTCATTGTTTTGGTAATGGCTCTATCTGCAATAGAGAGAAAGATATTAACTCAAACTGAATTACTAAGAGTATTAAACACATGCAAGACACTTATTAGCACCCATTAATCTGTATATTATGCCCTGTAAGATTGAAATGTTGTGCTGTCTGCACAGACATGACCTGGTAACTGATCATTCGGGTCAGTCAGCAGTGCCAGACAAGTGCCCCGTTTTCACTGAGGTCTTGATTGTATTGAAACACAAGCACACATCATGTCTGTCTGCACAGAGCAGGCCTTAGGCTTTTTATGGAGCTGTCGTCCAGGCCTAGTGAGGGAACAGCTGTGGAGACCCATCTCAGCACCGACAGAGCACTGAACCTCGGCAAATGTCAGCAGTTTGTTAATGCGCTGTTCCCCTGCTGTTGAGCCGTCTATCCCTGTGCTCGATGGCATGCTCGTTCTACTGGGGTTCAGTCAGTGGTCATGCTGTGAGATTTCAAAGCTATAGAAGTATGTCAAGACAGCTTGTTTACGGCCTGAATTGCAGATTCATGTGGACACACACGCCTCAAGAGCATTACTTGCAGTGTTAAATTTACATGAAGACCTCTTAAATTATATTCAGTTACTTGTTCTGACTTACCAGAGTACTTTTACTGAATGAGCTATGTGGATACTCACAAAAAAGATGCTGCCCCCGTGTTTTTCTACATTATGAACAGTTATAATATTCAACACCACACAGTTCTCTAAAACTAAATTCATTTCAAATCCTGAGATATCCACATGTTTTTATTTGTGCCAAATCCAAAATTAATATTGCTTTAATTGCATTGCCAGTTGTACTAGCCACTAAAACTAACTGATTAATTTTGCAACTTCTATACTCAACCAATTGATTCAGAGCATTTTGGTAAATTGGCTCAGTAATAGTAAAGACTGTTTTAAGAGGAGAAACAAAGCTTAAACCTACACAGCATCGCTTCATGTTGTATGTAAAACCCACTGAACCTTTTTTTCTCTTTACACCCCTAAACAATTCAGCATAACAATCCTTTGGGGGGGGGGAAATGCTTTTAAGGTAAAGAACTAAACCTACCAAAGCTTTTCACCTTGTAAGCAAACGCGGGTGAGATTTCTGCCTCTGAATTGTTGCGCCTTAATTGCTTTCTACAGACACTCGTTACATAGAGGGCATAAAACAACTGTCCTTTAAAACCATTTATTTAAAATCTATAATCAATCATTGTTTGGTGGAAAATCAGATTTGTTCATTTAATGTCAGCTTACAATAACAGGCATGACCTGCTCCTGCCAGATGACAACAGACCGTTAGTTAAACTGTTCGACTTTGGCCTCAGTCATGAACTGCATTAAAACAAGACAACACTGTGATATTCCTGGGACATTTTTCTGTTCTGGTACTGTAGTACTAGTGTGGACTTTTTTATATGCATAGTATTCTTTAATTTCTTTTTCTTCGGTATCACCAAAGCGTATATTTAAAGTCATGTGTACTCAGTTTACCAACCTTTTTAGTTGATTAATTAATTGCAAGCCATGTGTTAGAAACGTATTAAAAATAGTGTGATGCTTAAAAAGAAGCAGACATTGCTCCACTCTTTAAATACTGCTTATTTTGGGTGTGTGATGAAATCAATTTTTTTTTTTTTGTGGATTTAGGCTTAAACAGCCCAACAGATATAGTTTATTTCTTACAAATGATTTGTTGTATAACCCTAAAGACTAGCCCTCATTGATGGAACCTTGCTAAGTTTCCTAACATTATATAAGTATACAGTGCTGAAAGTAATGGTCTACATATATCTAACACAGACGACATAACAGTGCTTACAATATATCCTCAATTTCATTTTAAAACAAATAACAAGCGTTCTGACAAATATTGCCAATACAGAATATACGTCCTTGGCCAATTCGCCTGAAATTAAAATATGTAGGCCTACAGAATAAATAAAAAGATGCGCTAGGCTATTCAAAAAGTGCCTTCATCGTTTTTACATAGTATAGACGGACATGTTTATGTGATGTCCGTAATTGTTCATTTAAAAATTCAACGCTGGTATGAAAGTCCAAAAAGAAAAAAGAGCCTCAGTCTAATTTGTCAAAGTAAATAAAAGTATGTATA
This sequence comes from Etheostoma cragini, assembly GCF_013103735.1. Classification (NCBI taxonomy): domain Eukaryota; kingdom Metazoa; phylum Chordata; class Actinopteri; order Perciformes; family Percidae; genus Etheostoma; species Etheostoma cragini. The sequence goes on from NC_048407.1 coordinate 21,093,755, forward strand.
AACTTCAGACGGGGAAAATGGACGTGTGCATTTTTACATTGGCCGAGTAAAACAAGAAGAATAAACATTAAAGTGTGAAGTGGTAGTCATCCGCTCTGCAGGACTAAGTACCAGACAGCAGCAGGGTTTTATATACCCAGTCTTTACCCCGCTGATCGATGTTGATGGCATGAAAAAGTTGTATTTTATTATTATTATTATTAATAATATTATTATGTTGTTGCTTTGTGATTGGCCTGTCCCCGTGTCTTTGTCGAAATGTGAAACTGTACAGAAAAGTAGTCCGGTCTACTTGAAGCAGTGAGCGCTCTCCACGGGCCGGGCCGGGCCTCTATGTCTCTCAGTGGTTATTTACTCGTTTGTTCTCAGTTCAGTTCACCCTGCTGCATGGCTCAAGTCTGTGACACCGTCCTCTGGTCTGCAGGTTGTCACATAACGCAGGGCTTGATGTCCTGGTAGGAGACCTGTTGGTGGTGGTAGTACGAGCTGCTGCTCGGTGAGTGCATCGCTGAGGACGTCATGGCGTTGAACGAGAAGACGAACTCCTTCCGGTCACACATGCTCGGAGACTGGGAATGGTACCGAGGAATACCTGCGTAAAGCATTTGAAAATTTAGATTTAAAAACAATGACGATACGTGACTACGCAAGTACGTTTAATGAGTCGTTTTGACCATTAAAAAAAACATCTAAAACAATAGCATTAATAGGCTACAACTGTCATGTAAAGACTTTCTGTAGGCTTTAATTGTCAATTGTCAATGATAGACAGATCCTCTTAGAGCAGTCACAACCTTGATTTTACTTTGATGGATCCATTAGTAATAAAAGTAGGCTGTAGGCTAATAGAAAGTATATAATTATCATATATTGAAAAAGAAATGTTAATTTAAATGGAGTATCTATCCTAATAGCCTACTGGTGTTTTTTACACATCCACGCCACATTTTGTTTAGTGAAAGGAAGCCCATCGAACCTTTTAAATATAAATTATTATATATTCTCTTTAAAATAAAGATACATTGTATAGTCTACTTAATTTGTAAAGGAGATTTATAGAGCTATAGTTTCTAATTTTGCTGACATTATTCCTCACAGACACAGAGTCCATTTAGCAAGCGTGATTAGGATTGTGGAGGCGGGCTCGCAGGGCTAATTGACAGTGGCCCTTTGCACGCCAGTCCCGAAGGACTCGGGGCCTCGGGGCAAGGCAGGCTGGTCCCGACCGGGCTTGTTTTTCTTACCCAGAGATTGGCACGACTCTAAACTGTCCCGGCAGACTCTCTCTCTTTTTTTTCATCACTTCCAGAAACTGGAACCGTGCGAGTCTGAAACCCCTGGTTATCTGGGTTTTATTTGAGTTCTCCGTTTCAATTGGAGCAGGACAGTGACGCTTTCATGTTCGTGAGAGGAAATGCGTGGTTTCTTTTAGTTGCATCATTTTCCTTAATGGGCTGTCTTGATTTGAATTATTCTTCCGTTTTGTGCAATAGAGACATAAGATGGGTTTGTTGACAGCGAAATAAACGCATTCAAATGAGGCAGAGACTGTTCGTTATTTCCATTACGCCCACGTTTGGCATACGACCACAACAATCGGTGACCCATGCGTGGGCTATTGTTTAGACCGTCTGGTAATTAGGTTAACATTTTTAAATTTTCTAAAATATTCCTGCATCATATTTCTTCCTACGAGCTACTTCTCCCCACTTGTTTTCTTTATAAAAATGATGCAGTTTTAAACATGTTACAGTTTTTTTTAAGTGGATAAATTCCATTGAGCTTACCTTGTAAATCTGTAGTGCTGTGCCCGTTCTGGTGCAGGTAAGATTGGTCTAGTGAATGTGTTGGCAAGCTTGGCTGCAGCGAGTTTGCCCCTGGATTACAAGGAGACAGAGGCTGCTGCTTTATGTAGGAGGCCCCGTTATTCAGCGACGCCGAGGGGGCCGGAGCCCACGCCGAGGCTGAGCTCGAGTAGACGGGGTGAGGCTCCATGACTCCTCCGCTGGTGAGCAGAGGGGAGGCGGAATTGTCGTGGTGGGGGTAATCACTGCCAGTGGAGCCTGTACAATTTCCCATATACGAATGTCCACCGTTGGTCGACAAGTGTGACATGGTGTGCCCGGACAGACCCATCCCTTCCATGTTACCTGACAAGTGTCCATTCATCATCCCAATCCCACTGTCCAGAGACAAGCCGTTGGGCGGGCATGAAAGGCCCCCGCCGCTCCCCTGGAAGTTGTAGGACTCGGGGATATGGTTGAATCCCAGGCCGTTCATCATGCTGTACATGGGCTTCAGCGCCTGGCACTTGCGCCTAAAACCCCTGGGTCTCCTTCTAAAGGAGCCTTCCTCAAACATAAACTCACTAGCCGGGTCGATAGTCCAGTAGTGGCCCTTCCCTGGCCGGCCGAGGCCCTTGGGCAGCTTAATAAAGCACTCGTTCAGAGACAAGTTGTGACGCACGGAGTTCTTCCAACCCTGGTATGAGCCCCTGAAAAACGGGAAGCGGCTCTGGAGGAATTGGTATATTTCACTGAGCGTCAGTCGCTTGGTTGGAGAGCTCTGGATTGCCATGACTATTAAAGCAATGTACGAATAGGGGGGCTTCTCTGGTCTCCGGATGCCTGCGTTTGTCTTTTTGGTTTTCGTAGTGGAGGAGGCGGTTTCCATCACCGCCGTCTGTCCGTGCGGCTTCTCCGGGGCAGACATCGGGCTGCTCTGGGCAGGAGTCTGCGCTGGGGGCTGCTGAACCTCTGCCGTCATTTGTTCAATTTAGTCCTCGAGATGGCAAACGAAAAAGGTTGCTTTCCACCTTTCCAGCTATAAAAACTACACAATTGAACACTGATTCGCTGACATAAAGAACAAAAAACGAAACCGTATGGGCAAACTTAACGCACGAGCCAAAGGCGAGACTGTCTTCTTAACTCTGTCTTCTTCCTTTTGACTCAGTCCTGCAGCAGTCTGAAGCCGTACCGCCTTGTTCGCAGCGTCCGAAATGGGATAAGGAGCAGAACAGGAGCCGCTTTCCACTTCAGTTGGTGTGTTGTCTTGCGTCCGAGGAGCTCACTTTTTACTTATCTGTTGCCATCAGCGCATTGGGAGCTGGATGTCTTGGCCATCCTGATGTTAAGACCCGCCCAGTTCCCTCCTACTCCAGTGGTGGGCTTAAGCATGCACATCTGTGTGCGTTCACTTTTTAGGGAAATGTTTTTCCCCCTTCTTTACATTGAAATAAGGAATATATCTATCGTATAGCTTTTAAGCCATAGAGCGACATTTATATGGCTTCTTAGTATTATATGACCACACACTGATAACTACACTGGATGGGGCCTTAAGATCGCCTACAAATGTAGCCTGTTTTTTGCAAATAGTATCTTATTTTCAACACTAAATATTGACGAAAGTAATATGAACTGTGTAGATTCATAAGCTTGCAGTGCAAACATTATCTTTCAGTGTCAGGCCACATGCTTGATGCACCAGTACGGTACATAGGTCACGTGTCAATTATTAATAAACTAAATATTTTTTATAAAAACGGTTTTAGTGCACAAAAAAATTATTGACCAGAGAATATGCTCTTCTTATTCAAAACCACCCTTCTGATTTCTGTAAAAGATAGACAGGAACATGGGCAGGATGTTTATACAGCAAAATGTAAACATTTTCCCTGGCCTCCTTTAAATAAAAAATCAAGCAAAAGCCCCGTTAGATCAGCTAATACTCAATCCGATGCGATATGCCCGTCTGTTCTGGCGTCCTGTGTAGATGTTGAACGTTTTTTACATGAATATTGTTTGTGTAATGCAGTCATAATATTTACGCAGGGACGCAGGAGGAGTGAGGTGGAAGCTCTGCCGAGCTCTGAGCAGAGAAACTCGGACGGGGACTTGAGATCGACTCCTGCAGGCATCGTATGATCCAGGAATGAAGGTAAAGTGGAGTTTACACTTTTTAGTCAGAATATCTCCAGCAGAACTTTGCCCGGTTTAATTGAGTGCCGCATTGATCTTTAGTTTATTTTATGTGACATGACAGTGTATAGGTTAATTAGATAAACGAAACCTAAATTACGCCTCAAACCTTTTGCTTTAAAGTTGTAATGCACTCAGAAGAAGATGCGCACCAGTTTGTTGTAGCCTATTTGTTGTGTTTCCAAAGTCGGAATGTTTAATTTTAGTTCTCGTTACTGCCTTTGTGAGCGAGAGCTATACTGACGGACGATCAGTCCATAACCTAAAACTGTTGACAGTAGATTGCTTATTGTTCCCTGGAGATCTGAATATCTGCAGCCTGCAACCTTGTGCCTCTCCATGGGTTCAGTTAGTTGTGCTTCTGTTCTCTGCCGGCGTTACCGTGTCTAGTGGAGGCTCGTGACTGTTAGTTTTAACACAGTAGAATATTACCCCGGAGAGAAAATAGTGGATGAACATATTTACGTAGAACCTGAGAATGTTTGGAGACTGTGTTACCTGTGCGTAAAGGTCACCAGTAGTAGTAAAAAAAAAAAATCCTTTAAAATAGTAAGGCAGCATGTTCTCAAGTTCAATTTGTGAAAACATTTAAATCAAATTTCGATTTTTAACTCACACACTCAATGGTTAATTGATGTCCGGTCCCTTTTTTTGTTTCAGGCGAGAAAAAACAATTAATTGTCAAATTCTCATTATCAACCCAAAGGTGACAGACGTGCCACTGTTAGTTTTTGCTGTTGCAGGGGACATTTAGAGCCATGGATAAATGAATGTAAGTATTGTTTTAACCGGTGCCTGCTCGGCCACTCGCCTGGGGTGAGGGCCACACATTTATCAGGTTAGCGGACCACCCAGCGCGCACCAGGGGCAGGCGCGCTCCCGTCCTCTCTCTGCCCACTGCATTTAATTACCGCTGATGACTTCATTCCATTAGAGCGTTCTCCCCCCCTCCCCCTCCCCCCCCCCAACACGCTCATTTTCCCTATGTCACATTATTCTTTCTTTGTTAAATATCGGCTTATATATATATTATC
>NC_048407.1:21098871-21100065 GCF_013103735.1 Etheostoma cragini
ATATATATATAGGATACCTGCTGTAACAGCGTCAGTGGCCGAGTGTGTTCGTCATTACTGAGGCTTGCGTCCCGAGGTCAGAGCTTCCCTGTTGCTCCATCGCAGACGAAGTCATGCTCTTTTCCATGACGTCCCATCTTGAAATATTTGACAGCGCTGCATCCTCAGGAATGCTTGGCCACTTAGGGGTAGGTACACCACAGAGTGCACAGTCCTGACAGGCTTTCCGGACTGTCTTACCGTTATTTAGTGCACTGAAACCAAATTTGGACCCTTCAAAATCACGCTTTTGTAAAGTTGTGCAGAAATGAATACACGGCCTATATGCTTTCTTAATGGTTACATTCTTCCGCCAGTCAATTCCCGTACAATGGCGCACGACATATGCAAGCTAACAAATATAATTTAGGCCTTGTTATGTGCATCCTATTATTGTCAGAGAGAATACTTGAATATTTACAGTACATTCAGTTTTGTCTTCTCGCACTTTTTTGAGAATTAGTTTCATCATCGTACATTTCAATTTTGATATTACAGACTGTGTTCTCCCAGACACTACACTACACTACACTACACTACATTGTGCTGTAACATGTGAGCAAGTCACGACATGGCTAACTTAACAACTTGGCTAAATATTGCTTATTCATACCATTTAGGCAAATACACCCGGCGCATTATACATCCAACAGCTGCAGCGGTCAGCAGTGTAATTGGATTTGGCCTCACAGAATCAGGTTATGTTGGGGAGACGAGACCCGATTCGAAGTGACGCAGATCATTTTAAGTGTCAAATTTATGGATTACATTTTCTTTACAAACAATCATTGTTGATAAACCCAGGCAGTTCTTTCCTCGGAGGGCCGTAGAGGGTCACCGAGAGGCTGCAGATACTCACGGACCATCAGAGTGATCGATCCACAGGCCGTGAACTCATCCAACCTGAACTTGAATCAGGTTCAAAGCTAAACTTAGACTATGTATAAAAATATGGTTAAAGGAGGGCAAACAACTTTCCTAAATGAAACGTTTAACTTCTTCATAGTGCAAGCATTTGATGTCGTGTGTCAAAAACGGTTGTCTTGAACTTAGATAGAGAGAAAAATTAAAAACACGTTTTAAATAGGCTTATTATTCATACTTGGTAAATATGTATTTATTATATATATATATATATATATATATATATATATA
>NC_048407.1:21100165-21210362 GCF_013103735.1 Etheostoma cragini
TATCTATCTATCTATCTATCTATCTATCTATCTATCTATCTATCTATCTATCTATCTATCTATCTATCTATCTTTATAAAAGATTATTTTATGATGAAACTATTACGCTTATGAAATTATTTTATTGCACATTTTGAGACCTTTTACTGCCTCCGACGTTTTGTCAAATAATTGATATATCCTAATTGGTTGGCTCTGTCTTAGTGTCGCCTGCACTTCACTCAGCATTGTCGCTTTAATTGAAAACAGTGTAAAGTCGAGGTGGGTACCCCCTCATCACTTTCCCTGCGCTGTAGGTGGCCGTGTATATTTTCCTTTAAGTGGTGTTTATGTGAACGAGAAAGCACGGGATTGCTAGCAGACCGCTGATTGCGCGCATTGCGTCTCTACATGGATTTGAAGTGTATTTGATGGGCACCACCCTCTCCGGTAATCAGCTGCAGCAGAAGTGCGCGCGATGACTTTTTAATTTTCTTGGCGAGATATCTGCTCCTTGTCGTGCTGTGTGTGTGTGTGTGGATAGGCTGAGGAAAGTAGTCCCTTGGCACATCATCCTTTACAGAATAGATCGATTAAAGAAATGTTTGTGTTACTTTTCACAACAATTGCGCAGCAATCACAATGGTCGAAACAGGCCTATGGGATCTAACATCCGCCCTGCTCAAGTGTCCTTGGGCATGACACTGAGTCCATTTAAATCTACAGTACATGGCATTGTGGACAACGCAGTCTGACTCAATAGTTTAAACGAAATATCAATTCATATTTCAAATCCGTGCGTCGTGTTGCAGTTGTTACAGTCTGATGGGAATTGTAAGGCTTTTATTAATTTGATGTCACACACATTGAGCTCACTGCTGTTATCCTTCGTCGCATTTCATGTTAAGAAAAAGCCTCACCCGTGATTCAAATAATTTAACACATTTTATAATGTAGGGTGGCCGATGAAAACTATCCATATTTTAGACTGATTTTTCCTAAACGTATTTGGACTGGGTGGGTTACACATCTATTTATCATTTTATACATAAGAGTACATTTATTTTGTATCATTGTAAGTGTAATAACTAAATAGTTCTGTTCTATTCTATATCCTTGGCTGGTGGCAGGCAAGTGACAGCTGTCTGCTGCACCTGCAGCAACAGATACGGAGCTATCAATTGCGCACTTCAGCAATGATTTATAATTATAATTCCTTGTTGATGTTTGAATATTGCAGACCTAAATGAAATCGTTGCGTCGTTGCACGTTAACCTTGAATATTATTAATTTAATTTATTATTGAATTTTTTCAAACCTCATTAGGATCTTCTATAACAGAGGCAATGCACCCATCAGTGTGCTAAGTTTGACGTCGTCTATTTCGAGGTTTGTATCTTGGATCATGCAGCATTCGACACAAAGTAGGCCTATTTACTTTTTGTTCAAAACGGCTAACGCTCTGCAGATAAGGAGCTCATTATACCGAAATACATGAGTCATTGGTACGTTGTTGTGAGAACCCCGGCCTACTCAATAAAACTTCACATCGCCTTCCCGCAACAGTCCCTGGGGTGCTATATCGTCAAATAAAAGATAGCCCACTCACATCAGACTGCCTTTTTCTTATTTAAGTATTCACTGGTTTTCGCACGTTAAAGCAGATTTAGTTCTGCTTTCTGATAACTGCAGAAAACGTCCCTTTCAGACAATGAAGGCAGAATAAAGGCATAGGCTGTGTAAAATTATTTCTGGTTTATGTTCTGATCATAGGCAGCACCACATACTTTGACATGAAGGACAGCTGTGGGGAGGATTTGGCACGTCCAGAGGTTTAACGCATTCCAAACTGTCCAAATGTGGTTAGCACTTGCAGAAGAAATGTTCTATTAATTTCAATACCTGTTCGTAGCAAGTTGGCATTCCAGCAAGTTGACAGGCTGTTTTCTGTGTGAAACTGGACAAAATACACAAAGCATAAAGAAACATTTTTTAAAACAACGAAAACATGAACATATTTTACCTACTTCGAGATTAGACTTGGTTTAAAGCATGAAAAAAAAATGTATATGTAATGTCTGGTTGAGAGACAGTTTGCCTTATGTATTCATTCTCAATCTATTCAGAAAAATTATATAAACGATTTAGATTAATAGATTAGAAATAGTTAACCAATATTCCTGAGTATTTTAACGTTGTACAAGGAAATTGGTGCTTGGGGATTTTAAGGATGTTTGGTTTATTGAAAACATCTAAGATATTTATAATGAAAGAAATAAATTGTAGAGGGGCGCAATGATAAAATCCAACAAATTCCATTATTGTACCCTGTGTTTGGTCATCAAAGTTAATTATATAGACACCAAGTCATTTTGACTAAATACTAGGCCTATATTCCCTACAGTTTAGTTTTCACTCACTGTTGTTTTTGTGTGTGGTCTTCAAATCTGTTTTGACCTTAATGTGTTTAAGTCAAATATTGGATGTTTTAATTTAAAAACAAACGTTTATTTTTAATTTAATATATCAAAGGGCGGCTGTGGCTCAGTGGTAGAGCGGTTGCCTGCCAATTGGAAGGTTGGTGGTTCGATCCCCGCCCCTGCAGTCATTGTCGAAGTGTCCTTGGGCAAGACACTGAACCCCAAGTTGCCCCCGGTGCTGCGCATCGGAGTGTGAATGTGTGTGAATGTTTATCTGATGAGCAGGTGGCACCTTGTACGGCAGCCCCGGCCACAGTGTATGAATGTGTGTGAATGGTGAATGTTTCCTGTAGATGTAAAAGCGCTTTGAGCAGTTGTTAAGACTGGAAAAGCGCTATATAAATACAGCACATTTACATTTACATTTACAAAGATACTCTCAGACTGCTGTATAATTGAATTTCTGATGTTTTAAGGAAAGATTTTCCATTATTTCTAATCTCTATAATTAATCAAATAAACCCTGCTTTTAAAATCTAATACAGGTTTTAGTTATTATAAACTCATAAACATAATTCAAATTTAAAACTTTGGTTGCATGTTGGAGTCACGTGATTGGCTAGACAGAGATGGTGGCTTAAGGTGTAGCTCCTCCTGGCCCAAATTTGTCAAATAGTCGTTTTACGTTCCAACTTTGATACCACATTTCTTCGTTCTCGTTAGTTACTTGAAACCGAATGGTAAACAAGAACAAAGTCTAGCGCAGCTATGCAGGTGCAATTGTAGAGGCATTGCTGGAGAAACTGAAAAGCTACCTCGAGCGATGTTTTTCTCAGATCCAGTCTAAGATTCAACAGATGGGCCTCAACAGCGACATTAAGCCAACTGCTAGCTATGCTAAGCTAGCATCAGACTGTGTTTCTGAAAGCTATGTCCACCTAGCTTAAAATATATAAATGAATATGAAAGTATTATTAAAAACCCACATAATCAACTTAGACACACTAGCAGATGGCATCTTGGAAGTTTGTGATCAATACTGTATGTTGTTTTAACCAAGTGGTGTCCCATTTCATAGAGATGTGTTTTCACCACTAGCCCTTGGTTCCAAGGGCCAAGGGCTAGGGGTAAGGGGTAACGGGTAGGGGTAAGGGGTAGGGGTAGGGGTAAGATGGAGAAATGAGATTCAGCCATAGTCTACTCTGCATAGGTTAGCTAGGCCACTGCTAGGCTAGAGTTTCCTTTCCAAGGTGTTTTGTGCTTTTTATTTCTTGTTTCTGTTGACGGGAGATGCGTTTATTCTGATTTAGTGTGGAACCAGTTGCTGTTGCAACCAAGTATTTATGGGCTAGTGTTCCATTTTTGCTGCCCCGTATCGAATCTTGATCGCAAACCTACTTTAGATGTTAGCCTCTTGGCTATGTTTCCCCCCCCTTCTCTCCCTTCTGTATCAATGTCTCGTCTGTTGATGTTATGTTTTTTATATGTTTTGTGTGTTGAGGGACTTAACTTTAGATGCACTGTTGTTAGGATTTAGAAAAATGAAAGGCAGTTGCAAAATCCACATGTACTTTCATTTAGAACGCAGACTGAATGCTCCTCATAAACGAGCTGGCACTCTGGGCTTACTAAGAAAGAAAAATGTTGACATTGCATTATCACAGGAGACTCATTTGCTGCAGGTGGATGTCTGCCATTTAGACAATTCTATCACCCAATTGCATTCTCATTAGCGAGCTTAAAAACAAAAGGCGTGGCCATTGTTGTCAATCGGAATCTCCCCCTGAATGTTATGCAACTTTTTGGGAACAGTTGGGCCCTTTCCTTCTTGACAAGATTAACTTCTCTTTTGAAAAGGGTGAATTCTCAAGGAGTGTTAACACAGCCTTTCCTTACTACTAAAAAAGGATAAGGACCCGATAAAGTGTTCTAGCTATCAACCTCTGAGCCTGCTTAACGCTGATGTAAATATCTTTGCAAAGCTTTTAGTCTGCCGTTTGGAGTCCCATATGCCAAATTAGTGAACCCTGACCAAAGAGGATTCATTAAAACAAGACTGGCTGCAGATGATGTTAGACGCCTTCTTCACATTGTTGATGCAGCAGAGGACAGTAAGACTCCAATGTCACTTTCCGCTCTTGATGCAATGAAAGCCTTTGACAGACTAGAGTGGCCATTTTTGTGGTCAGTCTTAGAGGTGATGGGCTTTGGCACGATTAAATCTTTGTATTCTAATCCCTCAGCTCGAGTCTTAACCGGACGCACCTCCTCCTCTTTATTTCCAGTTTCTAGATCCTCACACCAAGCCTGCCCCTTGAGTCCTGCTTCATTTGTCCTCTCTCTAGAGCTGCTGGCTCAAGCCATTCGCTAGACGATTATGGTGTCACCAATGCACATCCGCAATACACAGCATCACGTCTCATTATTTGCAGACAATGTTATGGTCTTTTTAGAAAACCCATCTCAGTCTCTTCCTTACCTTCTATCTATGCGAGAAGTATGGAAGCTTATCAGGCTTTAAAATTAACTGGTCAAAGTCTGCACTACTAAATTTAAATGACTTTGCCCACAACTTAACCATCTCTGATAACATCCCCATTGTTAAGCAGTTTAAATATTGAGGCATTGAGGTCTTCCCCTGCTTAAACCAGATTATTTAACATTGCTATTCTGTTGCCCTGAACAACGTTTTAAAAGACATGGATAAATGGATGGGTGTCCCATGTCAATTCCAGCCCATATCTCAGTGGTTAAAAGGACTGTTTTACCCATGATTTTGTGAGTTATATACTACCTCTCTCCCCTCCTGCTGGCTAATGGTGTAAATTAGAATCAGCAGTATCTAAATTTGTCTGGAAAGGCAAGTGGCCACGATTCAAGATGTGTACTCAACAGAGAAGAAAAGAGGGTGGTGGCCTCTCAGTTCCAAAATTCAAACACGATTTCTGGTCCTTTGTGTTGAGGCCCCTTCTCACCTGGTTGAACCCAGATACATCCGTTTGCTGGCGTACCTTAGAAGATGCCATGACAGCCTTGGTCACTCCATGACGTTCTTTTTGCCAACGTTTCTAACCAACAGTGCCAAGTACGCTTTGGCCCCATTATCTCACATCTTATCAAGACTTGGAGATTAGCTGAAACATTCTGCCATGTAGCTTGTAACTGGCACACTTTCCCCCTATATCCAATAATATAGCACTCCTAAATGGTGGGAGGCCGATAACCCACAGTGGGAACAAAGGGGAGTTTGTTGTTTAAAACACATCTTTAGCGAGGTTGGCTTGTTACCATTTTCTGACTTGCAGAAAACATTTTCACATGAAAATAATTAACAGCCCTTTATGCACTTTCTGCCCAATTAAAGCACAAGACACATAGCTACACATGTTCTGGCAGTGCGCAGCCGTTGTTTAATGTTACTATGCCTGTTACTGTTAAGGTCTTGATTCTGAATGCCATTTAGCTCTCTGGGACTCAGAAACGTGTTGTTAACTGGACTTACAGCTGCAAAGAGGATGATTGTGACACGTTGGAAAACACCACACGACCTGTGTCTGTTTCTGTGTGTGTTGTTTTGACTCTCTCCCTCCCGTCTGTCCTCTGTTTACTTATTCTTTGCAAAAAAGTTATAATATACTTTTTTTTGTTGGCCTTGGAATGTGTTCTTGTGTCAGTATATTGTTTGTAATTGTTTGTCACTGACCCTTTCTTAAATCTGTAAAAAATAAAAGTAAAAAATTTGATCACAAAAAACTTTGATTGCATGTTGAGTTAAAGCAGCCAAGATTCCTGCTCACTTCCAGTGTAACTACAGCTGTAGTACGGAAGTAATGATAATTAATATGAAAAAAAAAAAAAACATTGTGCAATCCCATCCAGTTTTTTATTTTCAGAAAAAGTCCAGTGAAAACACATTCAAACGTTCCACTAAATGCTTCATGCACCGCTTTACCTCTCCTCTCTTCTTTACTGTGGCCTTTCTAGGAACATTCAGTCCCACACAGTGAGTGGGAGCCTGCTTGGTGCCCCACCCTGCAGCCTACACCTCTCAGGGCCGCTCCACCATGGTCTGTCTGATGCAGGGAGAGACATCAATAATAAGAGCTGAAGCAGAAACCACAATGGAGAACACAAAAGAGAGAGGGAGGGCACACACAGGCCACAACCGGCTCTGCTGCAGGTTAGCTCCTTTGATACAGCCTTAATGGCAGTTTGATGGGTGCACATGGGGAGACATGGGTTTATACGCATGTGTTTACATGCGCGTTTACATAATATCTATGGTGTTTACGTACAACCCACTTATTCTTTTTTTCTGTACTCTGAAGGGGGATTTTCCTGTGGCAAGCTGCTTCGGAAAAAGCAATTAAGAATTCCCAAACAGTACACCACAATGGGAGATATCATTTGTGCAATGTGTGTTCCATGTCCCTCACAGTTTTTTGTCTTGAGTGGCTCGGCTATTTTTAATCTGTGCACAACTGAACCCACCTACAGACAAACCACAAATTGAATGAAGGGGAGGGGAATGAGTGGACATAGTAATTGACTATTGTGGAGTTCAAACTCCTCTGTTCTGCCATAAACAGCTTTGGTATATCACAACTTGATACCCAGTGCTCCAGTCAGTTTGAAATTAGGGCATATCCTCATTGTCTGTGGGAACCCAAAGCCAGGCAGTGGTCGGAATCAGTCAGGAATGCTTTGGGATGGTAACTGGATTCAGTTGTAATGCTCAACTATCCACAGTGGAACCCTGGGGTGGGAAAAAGGCCGAGAGCATTTCCTGAGTGGAGGGGGGTCCCAGTGAAGCATCACACGTATGGGCATCGTGTGACAGTGATCCTGCCAGTTTTTAGCCTATGATCCCAAGTGAAGAAAAGAGTGGAGAAGGAGTACAGCTGTGTGGGAGGTGTGGTGGGTGCTTTAGGCTGTGCCAGGGAAAGGAGAGGACAGGGAGAGGCACAACTGCTGTAGCCTCTGCAATGCAACCTGTCGAAGAAAAGAGGGAAGTCAAAAGTAGTATAATGTAAAGCTAATGTCTGGATCTGTCTCACAACATGTGAATGTATTCCTAAAGTAGCTGGGCATAAACTGAAAGTTGTTTGAAATTGACTATGCTGTCTGTTTGTTTTTCACATTGTCTGTTGCATTCCCAATGACACTTACTAAAAGAAGTTATGTCATAAACATTTATGACTTGTTTACAATGATTTTGACACTTTCATGACAATGTCATGTCGCGTAAAGTGTAACCACATTTGTTTCTTCTTCTGACATTTATACTCTGCATAAGTATGTTTTTAAATTTGTCTGCTTTCAAATAACACAAGTGTTTCAACCATGTATAATCAAATAAGAACCTTACCAATCAAAACAATGAAAACAAAGAAGGTGTAAACTGTGTCTTCATAAAATCTGTATCTGATAATGCTCAGGGGGAAAATAGAGGATAAACAACAGGAGATTTTAACAGCTGCTAAGCAGTTACATTGGGTCGTTTTGCCCATTTTTTTCAAAGGTAGAAGCTCACAATTTGCATGGACCTTTAAATTCAGTTCATCAGTTTTCATCTAATATTAACTTCAATACCATCCATAGCATTAGGTCGTGAGGTAAAAATAACACTTGTGCAACCTCAGCCAAGCTTTACCTGGCACAGCATACCTCATCTGAAACCGATGAAAGGTTATTGAAAATGACCCTTGTTGAACGTCTGAATGTAGAATGTAGCTATCTACAATTCTATGTTCTTATTTGTTGGAGTTTTGGAAAATCTGCAACATTAAAAGCCTTGCTGCTTGGACCACTAACAATTTTTGTTTTCACTGTGCACACACAAATCACCTGGGTTACTTACTGAAGACAAAATCTTCAGCAGTGAATTTGATGTCTGTGTTTTTTGATTTGACAGTTGTGACTCTGAAAATCAAGTGCCAGGTAAAAATAAATAAAGAGCAGAGCACATTGTCTTTTTTTCATAGCACATTATCTGCTCCTATTAGTATTAATTAATGAAAAAGGGATGCTCATTGCACTTGATTTCAGTTAACTGGTAATTTCAACAGATCAATTTAGCAAAAAGTATTGTGAAGAAGACAGTTTTGTTTGTTTGTAATAATACAGTAACTGTAGGAGGACTAATGTTGGTAAGAGTGTGTTTTTATGTTCCCCCACCTGTTTTTCTGTTCACATGTGCATATGTATGACCATGGCTGACTCATGTGTACATGCTGATTTAAATTTTTTGAAACTGTGTTTTTACCTTTCGGTTTTGTGTGCCTGCAAGGGCTATCCATGGCTGCATGTAATCATGTATCAGTGCATACGAAGATGTTGCTGACTAGATATTTGTGTCCAGAGTGACTGGTGCTGGCAGCCGGACATTGCTCCCTTTGGCTTGTGTAAATGTTGTGATGATCTTGGGAAGAATCTTACCCTATAGTTGTCAAATGGCTTTTTATTTCCACCTGCTACTGGCCTCTTTCCGTTGGTCTGCTCTATAACAATGGTGGTAAAAGCTGTGGAGTGCAAAGTGATTGATTTCGGACTGTATTTGGCTCTCCTTCAGACTGGGGCCTGAAAGGAAGTGGCTATCCCTCCCTTCCACCGTGAATACTCCGCAATAACATGGGGCGCGAGAGAGCAAAGTGCTGATCAGAACTTTCTTAGACATCCCATTTTAACTAACTAACTAACTATCTAACTTACTAATTAACTAACTAACTAAGTGCCAATTGTAAACAAGGTTTCAACAGTTAAAACTACTTGCCACTAGAAGAAACAGAATTAAGTTAATTTATGCCACACAATTGATCCTCTCTATCTTGTCTTCAACATCACTATTTTTCTTGTCCTGTCTGCGGTGAAAAGAGATAAAGGCTCATCACAACTGCATTCTTTCCATTTAGCTGATGAGCAGCATGGCAGAAAAGGTATTTTATCACCAAACTGTCTGTCCTTCTCGCTCCCTTTTTCAAACTGTGTTTCTCTTTCTCCTTCCTCCAGGCTGGAGTGGGCAGCCGTGCGGCTTTGGCCACAGGAAGCTGTGAATTCTTTGGAGAATGGAAGATGTCTTATGGGGAGACATACCGGCCTCCACCCACCCACTCACCACCCCAAAATGACACCTGACCCCTTCATGTGTTTATATCAGACCATGGAAGTGAGAAATAGTGATGAGTCACTCTGGCTGTGTGTTTACACTCCAGAGTCACGCAAGGAAGGAAATCAGCCATGGTCTGCTAAAAGTGGCGAGGTGAGAGAGAATAGCTGCAGTCCCCCAGCGCTGCAGTGATTTACCTCTCAGAGCCACAATATATTTCACGTCATCTCTGCTAAGAGGACTTTAGACCAACAGAAAAAAGAAACGTTAGCAGCGCTGTGGACTTGGCTCTGATTGCCGCAAGGGCGAAAAGAAGAGGGAGATACTGAGGCTAGGTGTTTGTGCATACATATACTATGTGTATTCAGTCTTTTTAGAGACACAGTGTCAATCACGTACAGTTGCTTTCTAATCAAGGCAGGTTAATGTCATTAAATGGAAACCTGTATCTCCACACATCACAGAAAAACAGGGGTTTCATCTTGATGACCATACATTTCACTATGTAACTTGTATTAAAATGTTTTCAGAAACCTTTTTTTGTTAGCTACAAGGAGAGGATCCAATTGCTCAATTTAATGTAAAACTTAAGTATTTAAAATTGGAGTTACCATTTTTTTACCCAACAGAAATTATATGTATCCTACCTGTTCAGACTTTCTATATTTTAATTTAAATACTTGATATAATTCACAACCAGATTTAAAAGAAAACACAAAAAAACTTTGTCGTTATGATTTCCTGCAAAAAACACACCAAGTAATCCAACAATTGAAGCCCTTAACCTAACATGATTATGCAGCGCTTGGTCTTTTGTGTGACATTGTGTGGGTCACATATATCCCAGCTTATTTTTACATAATTATCAGAGGATGTTTTGATTTAAAAAAGTGAATTTTATGAAAGCAAGCTGGCAATAATCACCCCTAATGATTCAAATGAAATCTTTGTTTGTGCAAAAGATTTCATAAAAATCCCAAATCATACGTAATTTTAATGGCTTGGACTGAAACAAAACAGACTTATTAGATTTTGAACTGAAATCATATTAAAGAGATAGACGTGACATTTTTAGCATCTTCACCATTTTATATTGTCAATAACCGATGTGCCTTACAGGTAAGGCATACCTTATGGATTCAAAAATACAATATTATAAAAAAAATGTTCCCATTGTATTATAAAATGTGTTAATGATATACGTGTGTTCATAGAGTGCTGTATGAACAACACTGGGCACGCATTGGTTTGTGCTCTAAAGGACTTTATGTGCAATGTATTGTAAGGTGTGTTTACTGTGGCTACAACGAGTGTTTCAACCATAGTGTCATTGTTTTTCTCCACACTGAGCGACTTTAGATTTTAGATTGCACAACTGATGTTTCCAGGGACTGTAGTTACTGCAGTTGTGCTCTGTAAATAAAAATGACACTTCATTTCTTTCCATCATTTCATTGGTGCAAGTAGCTTCATTGCCGACTGTAGTAAGTATCCTGTTGCACACCCCCATACACACCGCCACAATGAGAGAGTCAGCAGCTCTTATTTTGGCTGATTTCTCCTGAATTGTAAGTCCTGTCAGGGCCTTTGATTGATTGTTGTGTTTATCACCATATTATTAAGTAATCAGGCTTCACCACAGCTGGGCCTGAAGCTCCTTAATTCCAGCTAAAGCACACTGCTTCATGTTAATTACAGGTTTGACAAAAGTGTTTATTTTTGTAAATTTCTACCAACAAAAAAAAAGTTGTCAGTGTGTTGTTATGCGAGTATGCCGATTCTTACATTTGTATCCTCTCTGGAACATTTAGTACCAAACTTGGGTTTTTATCTTCATCAGAAAGGTCATGCTTATTCACAAGGATAGTAGAGAGAAAACCATGCTGCATAAACTGCATGTAGAGTGTAATCTGTCCTTTCAATACATAATGTACTGCTTTGCATTGCTGTGTAACCTGCAAAATGACAAATAAGGTTCATACAGTACACTACAGTATATCCGTATAAGAGGGTCAATCAGTCTATGTTCGGTGTATCAGCAGAAGTTTCTTCTCGCTTCGTTAATAGAGCTTGCAGCAGGCTGCGTTTGTGTATTCCTGAGGTAAACACAGTCATGGCAAAGTGGACATGCTGCTGAGTGTGTCCTGACTGGAGACAGAGACTGTGGCACTGTACTGACTGAGACACTGGCAGCTCTCTAGAGGCATGGTTAAAGTGATGAATAGCCATTTGGTAATGGGCCATGTATTAGGGTGAAATAGCTTTTCTTTTAAAAGCCAGAGCTTGAGCCGTTGCTATGGGCAATTTGATTCAGGAATCAATCAGGTGGCGGATGTTTCATGTTGCATCAGTCAACTCTGTCTCGTTCTTTCTTTTAACCAAATTAAGGTAGAATTGCTCGAATGACTATACGTAGCAATCAAATTAAAGTGTAAATCCATGTGGTAAAACACTTAATTGATGTCATATTTTTCAAAAAAATCGTAGCCGAAACCACCGGCCAATTTTAGGAACTTTATCAACTGATAAACACGTTGAAGATGTAATCATGTTTTTTGTGTTTTGTAAGTGCTGTGAACACTGCAGACTGCTGCCACCAGACTGTACAGGTATGTGTTTCTTGGTCAAATGGCAACCAGTGAGGATGGTACTCCTTCTGTACAGTAGTGCTAAGTTCTATCCATTTTAGTAATTAATGTACACAAGCTACATTTCCAGTAACCCAAATACCTAAGATTCAGATTTTTAGATTTTCTATCCACAAAGTGAAGTACAAAATGTTTAAATTGTAAATTTTTTTATGCTGAAAAGGTTTTGATGTATTAAAGTAGTTATGTGGGTGTTATGTGCAATACTGACTTTTATTATTCTACTGAATCCCCTTTCATCGTTATATGTTGCATGCAGGATGGTTTCTTATAAAATGCTTTGAAAACACCTGTTTCTTTTATTCAAAATGTATTTCAAATTTTAGTGCCAATACAATTTGCTGCTACAGTGATTTGGACATCATGTTCATATTAGGATTCGTTTTTCATTTTCATTTCAGTAATGAAATGCAAGTTGGAATTGATGGTTGTGCCTGTTTATATTTATTCTGCCCTCATTTAAGCAGGATTCTCTCTGATTTCCTGTGTACTTGCTTTGCTTTTCCAGGTTTGTTAATATGTGGACACACACACACACACACACACACAAACATGACAGGACTTTGCCATTACATTGGATTTTCGTTGTGAATGGGTAAAAGGGAAGATGACGCTACACGAGCTGACTAAAGCTATATGGTAAATGGGCACAGATGCAAAGCTCAGAATAACACGTTTAAAAAAAAATATATATATACTTACAACTTTTCATGCAAATTCTTTTACGCTTGAAGCCACTTTGTTAGAGTTAAATTTCACCTCAAAGTCTTTGCCAAATTCAAGTCAAGAACCACTTAAGGACCTTATGATGAATTCCCTATTTTTCTGTGGTGGTGTTGAGTCTCGTATGATAAACACAGCAAGGATACATTCAGCAATATCGAAGCTGTGTGTGGTCCTGTTGTTTATTTCAGTGTCATACGTTTTCTCCAACTACCAAAGGGTTATGGATCACGCTTCATACTTTCTACGTATTTAAATAAGTAGCCACTACTACTTAAAGATGATAATCAATGATGACCTGTGTCTAATACACAATGGTTTTAATGGCTGTAGCCCAGTTATCTCAGTTTGACCTGGGATTTCTGATTTGCTAAAACTGGATACACATCTCATGTGAACCAGAGGAGCTCAAGCATGCTTTGAAAACATCTCTATCTGAATTGGAAAGGTAGAGCTGCTCAATGTGTTTACACTTCTGTCTCTCATGGCAGGATTTGGGAAATGTTATTAGTTTTGTACCACTGAGATGGAAATAAAGTTAAAACTGAATTAAACCAATGCAGCAACAATCTCAAACGTGTCTTTTTGGTAAGTGGATAAGCTTCATTAGAGAGTGTTTTAGCAAGGGGGGAAATCATTAATCTTGTGTTAACACAGGAGCCTCTGAAGCATTTATGTCAGGTTTGGATTGAATTGGATTTTTACTTCTTACTTGTTATCACTTCTGCACTTAATATTTAACAGATAATGACAGATATGTATGTAGAGGTAAACTTTAGTTGAATCCCTGGAGGCCATAAATAACCTGTGGATAACCAAAGGCAGTGATAATGCTATTTCTCCATGTCCAAACAGCCTTATCACAGGTGGTGGTAAGGACAGACAGATGGACAGACAGACAGACAGCCACATGGTTCCACTTTGACGTCTGCTAATTCCAGGGAATCAATCCTAAATGACACCTATGGCATACACAAAGTGGATTCCCCTCTGATGCAGATTGGTAGTGGTTTGCAGATGAAAGACAGTAAAATAAATAAAGCTGTGGCGAGCCGGCAGAGCCCTTCTGTCCACACAGTACAACCATAATGGGATGCATACTGACATGATGGAAGAAGTGGAGGCATGCTCCTGTTTTCACCACTGTTGCCATGGAAATGTTGAGGAACTACTGCTGCTAGTCCTGAACATTTGTGTTGATATTTGTTGTGAAGAATATTTAGGTTTTTATTTGAAAGTGTAATAGAAAGATACGTAAATAGTGGAATAACAGTGATTAGCAGAAACCAGCTCTGTTCCTTGTCACCCACTTAGCTTGCTCGCCCACTGCTGCTGATACTGTTTTAATCCTAAAACATGTAATTAAATCTACTCAGTAGTATCAAATGGCTTTTTAACCTCCTCCAATCAATCTTTTCATCAGCTGCTGTGTCTGCGGTCGGCCTAGAGTAAGAATAGTAATGGTAAGACAATACTGGCTTGTCTCATCCTGGCTGAGAACTTGCATGATACTCCTACAAGTTACACTGACCTCCTATTCCTGGCTGTGCCAGGGCAAATTCAACTTTGTATTGCACAACATTGCAATGCTGGGAAGCTCTTCCAATTGTCTACGCATCCTCTTCATTTCATTTTTATTATTATGCAGGAAAATATTCAAAGTAACTGGTCTGACTCAGTTTAAACTGGTTTATAGCAGGTTCCTGTTGTGTAGAAACGATTTGGTGACATCACAACTAGTTTCAAAACCAGCGATGGACCAATATGTAATTTACAAGTATGAAATGAAAACTTGAAACCTCCAGCGCACGAATAGTACTAAAAATTGACCTTTTGGTGAATTTAGGAAACATCTTGTGTATAGGAGTTCAAAAAGAACAATATTTGCATGTTCATAGATTAAATGAGTAAAACGGAGTAGATGCCATTTCCACTAACTAATTGACAGAATATTTTCTGAATATAATTATTCCATGTCTTAAAAAATGTCTAGAGGGGATCTTTACAATGAACAGTGACTCTTCACTCTTAAAAAGGCAGAAGCCTTTAGAAGCACACAGATGCACTTAAAATGGGGGCATTATCAAGGTTTTGTCACTGGTGCCACTGAGGTGATTTATTCAGATTCTGGTTGACTCCCGTCTAATGCACTTCAACAAATCACAGCCTGAAGTCTCTGGCTAACCCCACACACAACACTCATCTCTGTCTCCCTCTCTGACCCCCACACAGCTCACTCTGACTGGACAACACAGATATCACCCAGGGGCCAGTTTTTTAAAGCTCAACTGACCAGGAGTCAAGCCACCCTGTCCTCAAGGCTCCCCGCAACTGCATTAAGAAGCAAAGTCAATTTGACAGCAATATTTTGGCCAAATAACGTAAAATAAACAAGACTGTGGCTTATATGTGTTCAATCCTCACATACAGCACATTTCCAGTTACTCACTACACAACACTGTTTTTCAGCACAAAACTATTTTCTAGCACACTCATCTCTTCATGCACAACTAATACCTGTTTGCTGAGTAGAGCTGTGAGTTTTTGTAATGATTAAGGGGTCTTTGACCACCAGCAGTGCCGTGTGACCCGGGGGCTCAGGGTGATAAGACCTCTATAACTCTACTTTATCCCCCTGCTCATTATCAACCTCAATCCCAGATCTGCCCTGAGCCCTCTGGCTGCAGCAAGGCACCTTCCATTGCCCTCTGCAGCCTGAAGCTTACTGGGGAGACACACAGGCTCAGTTTGTCTAACCCCAAACACTTGATAGCTTCTTTCTGTGGGGGTCAGGGTTAAACATTTTGTAGTACTCAACTGCAAAAGAAGAAAAGTTTTTTAATGTAATTGGCAAAGGGATAATTGGGAAGATAATTAAAAATGAGAAATGCATATCATTGATTGGTATTTTATTTAAATTGTGGCTTTAAACTTAAACTTTATGTCCACTTTTATGACATGGAGTGCAGAGTAAGTTTATTTGTTTCTTTGTACTCAATCTGTTCATTGTCCTGATATGGTAAACCCTGCCCATTTATTATCATTATGATGCCAAACAATATGTAGTAGTATTTCACTGAGAGTGACACATGAACAAATCCTTAAAATCAGTTCAGTCGTCATTTATTTCGTGAAAGCCTGAGTCCTTTTCAGAGCCACGGGTCTGGACTGACGCCTGACCAACAGGGATTTCAGGTGGTTGGCCAGTCAGCTGCTCTCTCGAAATTTGCCTTTTTGAAAGGAAAATTATAGCAGTCAGTGGCTGAGGCCAATGAGATGTGTTAATAAATGAATACAAGAACCTTTTCTTTTAACCTCACGCTGTTATTCCTGGCCCTTCCGTAACTGCCGCACAGCCACATACTTTTCATCCCATTCTTTGAGTGGCAAAACACTGGACTGTTTTCATTTGTTTAACTTTCATGTTTCTGTGAGAGGGGTTTTATGAAGTGAACCACCATCCCATCAGTGGCACATGATTGATGTCTTCAACATTAACCAAAGAAGCATTAAACAGCACTTTTCTAAATTAAATACTACGTGACATAAGTGTGTTTCTTTGAAATGGTGCTTTGTGCTGGAGTTTCATTCTGTTTTCCAAAGTCACTGATATTCAAGGTTCATATAATTTTGTTCTCTCAAAGAACTGTGTTGCTGTTTTGTTATGCCCGAACATTTCCTCAGCTTTTCAACAGCTTGTTTATGCATCTGTGTTCATGCACATGTGAAGCGAGTGTTCATGTCAGCATACATTTGTGTGTGTATGCTTTTGTCTGGGTTCTTTGTGTTTTGTGAGGGGCATGACAATGGACAAGACAAAAGCTAATGAAGTTGAGTTCAACATTCACTTGTATACTCAACCTAACAACCAGACCAACATTTCTGACTCTGACAACAGGGATAATCTGATAACATTGGATATCACCAAAACATTAAGAAAATGTTATAAAAACTCAGTATTTTTTGTGCTATGAAATATGTTATCTTAACACCGTTGCTCAGTGTCATGCTGTAATTATATTACAGTTTGCAGTTATATTTATGAGGAGACAGTGTCAATCTATCTGTCAAGAGAGACGTGTAATTGAAGGAAGCTTACTAGACAGAGCTTGGCAGGCTCTGCAGAGCAAAGTAAAACCCTGGACAATATTCCCGCTTCATGACTGAAAATCAATAACCTAGCGTGTGAACGCACGCAAGACAGACCCCACACAGCGGTTAGTTTTTCCCCATCCACTCCCCCTCACACCCCTCCGTCATTACGCCAGAAACTCTAAACTCAGCTCTGTTGGTCCAATGTTGGGTAAAACACCCTCCATATCGTTCTCTTCTTTCCTGATTTTTTTCAGTTTTCATTTCCCAGTCCTTGTCTCTCTTCTCATTTACCTCTCTCTTCAGCAAGCTGGGTTGCAGAACAACAGTGAAGGATATTTGGAAAGAGCTGTAAAATGATTCATCATCTGGCTGACCTTTTCCACATGCATGCATTTTTGTGCCTGCGAGTGCGTATGTAAGGGAGAGGAGCGAAGAGCAGGGATGGGGGGCGGAGGCGTGCAAATTTCTTGTTTTAATTTCTCAATTGGCTCTCAACCAGGGGTCAAAGGTTGGCTTAGCACAACAGCTTTGACAAGATAAGCACCTGTTTCTCGGCTGGTATAGGCCAGAGTTATCCTATTACCCTCAATATGTAAACCTCTCAGGGGACTTGTACACACATGCATAAATACTGACGTGAATATGGGAAAACACCAGCGCCGCTCTCTTAGGAAAAACACTAACACTGTCATCACCTTCCACCCTTGTTACTTCAGAGACATTCACATCCAGTATTACCTGACTACAAACTCCTCATCAAGATATTTGTTTTGAGCTGCATTTGAAGCTTTGTTTACCTCGTTAGTAGAAAATCTGTAATTGAATATTTCAGGATGCTCATTACACTTCACAAGTTAAGAGAAGATGCTTTATGTAAAAGGTGCTGGCATAGATACCTCTGTGGGCACACAGTCCTTTTGGGTTGGCATTGCTGTATTCTTAGACGGTAAATAGGCACGAAGAAACCACCTTTCTCTGCCACATTCCGGCACCCATAATTTGGCCCACCCCTTGTTTATACTACCTAGGGCATGCCTGATCTCTTTGTTTTCCTGTTGGTGAAAGATGAGGGGGTCACTCGTAAGTGGACAGAATCACGGAGGCTTAAAAACAGACATATCCTCCTACATCAACAGTATATTCCATTCCTTCTATGTTAATTCATCATAGTGAGGCAGGAATTGCTTCATTAAGTTAACGATGGAGCTAATCAGACAGTACCAGCTGCTGCATGTAGAACAGTGTGCCCTTGGCTCTGAGCAGTACAGCTAGTTGGTGTGAATGATTTAAGTTTCTGACAGTGTCTTTTGAAACAGCAACGCACATACTAGAGCAAATGATGCCAAGTCTGTCTATTATCTGGGGTGCACTGAAGCCTCATTAGACCAGGGTTGGCTTGTGATGGCCCCAAAGCCCCAAAGCCCAAAGACAGCGCGAGGTACAGTCTGCTGTGGTGAAAGTTGTCAACAGGCAGTCGTTAAAGTGTCAGGAAGATGTCAGAGCTCTCCCTCTCTGTCTGGATTTTCCTCTCCTCCAAGTCAGAGTGCTATTTTGATAGAAACCAATAATTGGGCGCAACAACACCTTCCTCCATTTCTCCGTCAGTACTCCCATGCAGTGAATAAAGGAGTTCCCTAATGTGATGTGTCTGCTTTCGTTTAAATTTTCACTCCTAAATTGCTTTTTCTAATAATTTTGAATGTGCTGTGCTCTCCTGCAGAGAATGTGTATAAGTTGCTACGGACCCAATGGTCACTGTGTGTGGTACACAGCCAAAGAGCAACTGTGTGTGTCTGACAAGCAGCACTGTTGATCCATACATTGTTCCAGAATGTGTGTGTTTTGTGCCAGGGGGGTGTCTACTGAACTTGCCATTTTGTGTTTGCATGCGTGTGTCTCCCCTCACCATTCGTTGTTAATTAGGCTTGCATGATGAAACGCAGTGAATGTGAAACCGTACAGGGACCAGAGGAAGCAGTCACGAAAGCCGCCTTGGCGTGCGGTGTGTGTGTGTGTGTGTGAGTATGTGTGTGTTTGTGTGAGAGCACCGTCGCTCCTTGCCTGGCTGGAATGCTTTCTGGATGCTGTGGCCTTTCTCTAAGCCTGGACTTTCTGCTGTATTAATCACCCTCCGCAAGGTCTGATTTCTTGGCCTCACGTGCTGAATGTGAGGCACCCGACACTGCTCTTTGTGCTGCCCATGAACATTGAGTCAGCATGGCTCCCCACAGCATGTGGTTTTAGGTGTGTGAATGCACAAGAAGGAAACTAGAAAGATTTGACATATGTATGGTTAAGGGAGAGAGTGGTATGTGTGTATGTGTGTGTGTGTGTGTGTGTGTGTGTGTGTTGGTTTCATGCATCTGTGTGCTACAGCCCAAAACTGGTAAACCTGATAAGAAGGGTTGGTCGAAATGAATGGGGGTCAACTCTGGACTGGTCTATCAGGGATCCAGTGTGGGTTGGAGAGGCGTTTAGGGGCATGGGGGTCCCAGAGATCACAGAGTCACACAGACAGGGTGTGTAGCCTTACATTGTTCTGAGGCAGCCTAGCCGTATGAATGACGATGTGTCAAATACTTTCTCACAATTGTCTGTAAGAATGTGTGTGCTCATGAATTTTGTGCTCATGTATGTTACAGTGTTGCCCCTCAAAGCCTTGATCTTTCCTTCTCACATTGTGCAACATCAAGTAAGAAATTAGCTGTCTCTTAAGTTCTGCAATTTCATCCACTGACACTACCTACATTTAACTAGTGTAAATAAAAGAACTTAACAACAACCTGGACAGGATTCAGCACTTACTAGCTTGACGTTAGAGAACCAAATTTTTCCTTAGCATCATACTATAAGTAACACTGGCAGCTGGTTTTTCACAAGATAAATTAACCCTGATTGTGTTAGCTTGACCTTTGATTTTTTTTAGTGTTCCTGCTAAAAACAATGACATCCATTCAAGTAGCTGAAAACATTTCAGAGAATTGTAAAACACTGGGAGTCCCTTTCTTTTGTATGCAGCAGTCAAGATGGACAGAGTGGAAATACTGTGAAATGTGTAATTCTCCAACTCTGTGTGATGTTAGCTCTGGGTTGGCAGTGCCAGTTTACTGACCTAGAGCTCCCCCTTCTTAACACCAAAATGTTTTGCCTTTAAACCATTGTCTCTCTCACATAGAGCCTTTTGCTGGAGTGCTCTTGTTACTGCGGGGGAATATGTCAGTGTGACGCAGCACTGGTTTGTCTTGGCGGCCAATCCGCTGCTATGGGATACAGATGTTAACGGCCTGTGTGTGTTTCCCAATTAAAGCATTAATCCAAATCAACCCAAATGATCGCACACAGCGCAACAACAGCCAGGGAGGCCCCTTTTACTTTCTTTCTACTTCTCTTTCCTGCTCTCCCTCTTGTCTTCCCTTTCTTTCTTCTTAAATGTCCATCTTTTCTCACCCTGTGGCCTCTTTAATTGTCTCCATCACCTCTTCAGTTCATCAGTGTAATCCACCTCTCTCTTCCCTCCTTCCTTTCCCCCCTGTGATTACTCACCCTTCATTCCTTCAGCATGCATCAAAGCAGCCAGTGCTAAATGTGGAAAAAGTGAATGTGGAGAAAAGGAAGACAATAGCGCAATGAGGCTCCGCTCAGTCGACCATTACATTTTTTTCCACTATTTTCTAAGTTCTAAATGTGGTTTCTTCTCTGTAACAGCTACAGTATACCGTATATCGAAAGACTATAGAAGGCATGCAATTTAACACAATGACAGATTTCAAGCTTCTCAGTGAAAGCCTTTAATTCAGAGGGATAACACGACTTTTAAGGGCATTGAAAACTCTCAAGGTAATGTCTGGGTGCAAACGCATACGCACACCGACCGTCCACCCACCCACCAACTGATGTGCACTCTCACACATGTTCAGGTCCCAAACATCCTGCTGCAGCTTACACTAACTCATCATGTGTACAAACAAATGTCTTGAGGAGGCAGGACGCACTTTGCAGAGTAACACCCACCTGCACAGGTCAAACAGTTCACAAGTTAGTGGCCTTACAGAAATTATTGCACCCTGAACATTCATGAACTAGCAGTTATTTAAATCCCTTTTGCACGCACGCACGCACGCACACACACACACACACACACACACACAGAAAATATTCTGTACTGGCACATGAAATACATGCTACACGCCCACTTCAAACGTGTTTCTGAATGTATTCACAGAGCCAAACAGGCTTAACAATGGCCAGATATAGAGAAATTCTGAGTAAACAATATTTCTGAGTCAAATAATGGCTTTAGGCAGGCAGGGGATGAGCTCCATCTGGAGAAGCTAATGCCAGATTTGCATGTTTGTGTGTGTGTGTGTGTGTGTGTGTGTGTGTGTGTGTGTGTGTGTGTGTGTGTGTGTGAGTGAGCATGCTCATATACAATGGCAGTACTGAAGATGAAGATGTCAATGTCCTTGTGTATGCGTGTGTGTTGCAGGCCGTCTGCATGTGCGTGTTCCCCTGTCCTCCCAAACCAAACATAGTTAACAGTAGCCTGCTGTCATAACACCCTGCCATTCTACAATGAGGGCCGCTGTTCATTCTAAACAGGCGAGAAATGCTGGAGAAACAAGAAGAGACTAGGAGAGACAAGGAGGCTGAGGGCGCAGCGGCTGTGTAGTGAGAGACACAATAAGAAAGGGAATGGGAAAATGGTATTAGATAAGTAAGCAGTTAGATACTGAGCGTGTGTAGAAACCAGCCTTATTATTCTATTGTGAGCAGGAGGCAGATGACTGAACAATGCCTACAGGAAGTTCAGGTCCAGTGTAAACAATAATGACATGCTTTTTATTTTCCTCTCTTCCAGTACTCAGTAAAACAGCTTTTACGCTTGCACTTTCTTTCCGTTTCTTCTCTTTTCAACAAGTACAAGGAAGAGGATATAAAAGGCTTGTTATCCACATTACACTGTGAAATGTCCTTTGTAGATCCGTCACTCATTCTCTTATAAGACATGACAGATACTCATTCTTTTTTTAGAGGAATACAAACAGCTTGTCTTTTAAACTTTAAGTTCAATATATGGTATAATGGTATATTTCCACCTGTACTCCCATCCTTTAATTGACTTAACTGACCAGTTTTTGTTATACAACATTCAAGCTTATGGGCAGACGGTAGAAGAAATCTCAAAAGTATAGTATAGTATAGTAAAGTATATGTATAATAACTATGACATTTTCAAATTAAAGAAAATTGTCGTCCGTTGTAATTTCTTCAAGGTTTTTGAACTAGCCTTTTATTAATTTTAGATTAGAGAAAGGGAGTTTTGCCCAAAATGATCACTACCAAGCTCCCTCCTCACACAGCCTTTCATTCTGTGTATTCCCGTAAACCTTAAATGAAATCTGTCAAAATTACAGAACAACTGTAAAAAAAAAAAAAAGGGGGATTCTTTACTAAATTACTACACAAACTAAATCTACTGAAATTACAGAACAACTATGGAAAACATTTCAGGTTCCCTTACATTACTTTTGAAAAGTCCGGGGAATAACCTTTGGTATTTCAAATATGTTTTCTGTGAATTTCATATTTAAGAATGTTTTTAAATTTACCAAATACACTTTGCGCCCATTTTACCTGACAACCTCTAATTGCATGGATAAACTTCATATGTGCCCCTCAGAAACTGTGTGAGGTAGTTTGAGTCTGTTGTCGCTTGTCCTCTCTTACCCTATCACTGTGGTGCTCTGCTGGATTACAGGGTTGAGATTGCCACCTAATAACAGGGTGCACCATGAGTTCTACTCCAGACCCATTTTGTGGACAGATACCTGATACCCTAAATCATCCTATCATTCTCGTCTAAGATGCATGGCTCTAATTAGTTATAAATAAAGCAGATTTTTTTTTGGCCTCCAAATGTTGCACATGGCACTCTCTCATTTGAATTGAGCTAAATAATCAAAACACATTGTGAAAGGTACATAATTTATAAAGAGAAATCAATTAAAATGATCTGTGTTTAATATTGATTAAAGTGCAACCTGCTCAGTAAACAGGGTTATGGATCCCAGAAGTACAATTTTATTTCTCTTTCTCTGGTCAGGCTGAACTTGGCAGCAGAATCGGTGGACATTTTTCTCTGTCAGGCCACAGGAGTCAGTACAGCGGAGCCAGCTGCCGAGGCTCACAGCCTGGCCTCTAATTAAAACAGTGGAAAATGAGATAACTCCATAGATCCATCATGGCCGCCGTTGGCTGTCAGAGAGCTTGGGGGCTGCCACCCACCGAATGTTTACACCAGGGCCACTCGGCCTCTCTGCTCTCAGGGTGTTTTTAGAGTCCCGGCCTGATTTCTCTAATGGGCCGAGAGGTTTTTTTAGCCTCCATCCTCCCTTGGTTTGCTACAAACCTCTCTCCACACCCAACCCTCCTTCAAGTGTTCCTGATGGGGTTGACAGAGGCTTGGAGTGGCTGGACACCCCCTCTCCATCTCCACCTCCCATATTTCCCACCCACTCTGCCTCGTTAGCCCTTCATTTATTAGGCCTTAATGGAAGCTGGGAGTGCTGTGATGTCATGCACTGGTGCATGGAAAGGACAGCTTTGCACTGTTTTTTTCTTCTTTCCTCATCCTGAGCCTCAGATTCTTTATTTACATCTAATAATTTTCCATTTTAACTCCTTTATTCTTAACTTCAAGTGTTCACCAAGATTTTGCACAAGAGAGCGTAAGGCCACTCTGTTGCAAGGTCATGCGTGAGTGTGAGGGAGGGCACAGATGTCTGCAGCACGCCAGTCAGCAATTTATTCATGGGCAAAGACTTGGCACATGTCTTACTATTTTGTGCTAAAATACCTATTTTGACAGCTGCCATTTAAAAGAGAATAAAGCTGTTGCTGTGATTAAAGTTAGGCAAAAGCTGTAGAAAGAGTGTTAGCAGATCTCTTTCAACCTCTCATGCCAGCCTCACTAATGATCCTGAGGCCTCTTCCACAGCTTTTGCCAACACACTGTGGAGGAATCCAGCTACCAGCTCTGTTTCCCTTCCAAAGCAGTGAACAGCAGCCTTTTGCACTGGAAGGAATGTGGAGGTAAAGTTGAAGGACTAGTCACAGCTGGAGAAATGTTAGCACCCTGTTAGCGCCTTGAAATGTCAATAGTTTAAAAAATAATCCACAAATTAGCTTTTCTAATGCAGTCTTGACAGCAGAAATGTTTTTTCTGTTACTGAGAATTTAATGATTTAACAGTTTAATAAAATGCCCCATATGTCTGATGACAGGTATCTTCAAAATATATGAATTACATGATGTGTTGCCTGTTATGGCACACAGCTGTTGACAGTTGTAAAATAACATCTCTTACTGATCCTGAACACATTTTTATCCATGGATTAGGATTTTAGATCATGGTTATTATCCAACACTATTTTACAGATCATTTTACTGATCATGATACAAATACCATAATGGATGCTGGGAAGATGAGTAAAATGTATGTTAGTGAGTGTGGGTTTAGGGTGTTTGATAGGCCACCCAGCGGCAAAGCTTATTCATTTCAAAACATCACTTCTTATTTCAGGCTTAATGTAATTACACAAACCCCATTGATCAAGCCACTGTGAATGCAGCTAAGCTGATGACAAAGACCACAAGTGTGATACTTCGTCCTGTAACTAGATCTGTGTTTTTGTTCTCATTTCAGAGGCGTGTGCAACCAGCTTGGTCAGCGGCATGTGCCAGGGACCATTACAACAGCACCTCTCTCTTTCTCTCTCTCTCTTTCTCTCTCTCTCTCTCGGTCTCTCTTTCTCTTTCTCTTTCTCTTTCTCTTTCTCTCTCTCTCTCTCTCTCTCTCTCTCTCTCTCTCTCTCTCTCTCTCTCTTTCTCTTTCTCTCTCTCGGTAGTAGCTAACACGTTTTCAGACGTCAACAGATGTCAAATTACTCCACAATTAGCCCAATGGGCCTCCTTGCATGACTGCATTGTCTGCTTTTGCTAAAAGAGGGCTTTGGTAGATTGGGCTTTTGATTTTTATAAGATGACAAGTCATCCATCACGCTGAGCACTCTCTCCCCGCTCCCCTTCTCCCCCGCTCACTTGTCTCTCTTTCTCTCTTTCTCTCTCTCTCCACCTCCACCAAGGGCTTTCTCCTCACTCCCTTTCTCTTCCTCTGACCTCACTCTGTACTTACTTGCTCTTTTTCTGCCCCCCAACTTTGTCCCCTTCCTCCTGTCACTCTCAGTCATGATGAAAAAGGTCAGTGTGAGAGAAAGAACAGGAGAGTAAACAGGGGAGAGAGATCAAGAGCGTTTTACACCCGGTATAAATATTTGCAGAAATGTGGCTGAAACACGTGGAACACACATGAAGAAAAAAAGAGAGGGGAGAACATTGCTGCAGTCAGATTTCTGCACACATGCACAAGACACACATGCAGGCATGCACATATACACAAACCTACAAAGTCTTTGTCAAATCTTGCTCTATTGATTGCATTTGGGCTGGCAGAGTGGTGGAGTGAGTGGAGAGACCACCCTTCAGCCAAAAGGCTTCTTGTGCAAACTCTCATGTCAGTAATAATCTGTTCTTCTGTAGTGTCCTTGAGTACAGGATTGGATCCCTCCAGCTGACCATATGCTCTATATAAAAACTTCCCATGTGCATGTCACTTCCGCTCCAATGATTATTACTAAGACTCAGAATATAATCTAGGCAGGACTCATTTGAAATTACACATGGACAGTGTGACCTGCAAACATGTTGAAGAGGTTCAACTCCCTCACTGTCGTCAACTCCCTGTCAGACTCATGTCAGCTGAACACTGAGCATGAATCGCACACAGCTGGTTTCAGTCTTAACACCTCTTCAACTGATAAACATACAAACACCCCGTGATGCCACTGAGCGTCCTGGCTG
Organism: Etheostoma cragini; assembly: GCF_013103735.1. Taxonomy (NCBI): domain Eukaryota; kingdom Metazoa; phylum Chordata; class Actinopteri; order Perciformes; family Percidae; genus Etheostoma; species Etheostoma cragini. The sequence continues at coordinate 21,126,055 of NC_048407.1, forward strand.
TGATGGATGGACAGGTGAGGAGACGCTGTCACCAAAAGTGTGATAGCTAATATGGAGCAGCCGGGTGCTGACAGAGAAAGAAATCTCTGTCTGTGCACGACACAATCAGACCTGCTCTTCCATGTAACAAAGAGTGAGATGAAAAGGTGAAGAAGTAAACTGTTTTTTGGTGTACAAGGATGGAAAGTTTGGTCAAACTGCATCGAGGCATTTACAGATGTTGTAGGAAAAGGACATGACAAAGAGGTTAAACTGGTATTTCCTCTATGTTTGTGATACAGAGAAATGGAAAATAGTCTAAATTGATCATAAAGTGCTTTTGGATCTTAATAACAAAAAATCCGAAAGAATTGCAATTAAAAGCAGGAACGATCATCATGGCAAGGGTTTGTGTAAATACATTTAAGTGATGGATAATTGAGATGTGGCTCCTTGGACATCTCTTGCTACATTGCACTCTGTTGCTGCAATATCGAAGAAAGCAGAACTCTAGAGCTGCCTTAAAAGGAGGGAAACATCCTGCAGACACAGAGACACAGACGTGACAAGAGATGGTAGCTTTCCATGCTGTACTCCCCTCTGCATACACCACAGTCAGATTCTCTCAATCCATCCCCATCTGTATCTCTCTGACTCTCTCCATCTGTGTTTGGAAGACAGACTCATGCAGACCTCTTGATTGGCCTCGAAACATGTCTCTTGGCTGAGGTATGAAAAGTAGAACAATGTTCTCTGTTCCCAATTCATATTATGAAGGGTGGCTTGTGACATGTCCTGTGCTAGGAAACCTTTTAATGCAATATTCAAATATCTTTCCTTGTTTATTTTTTATTTTCAGTATTTTTCGGACACAAAATCAAAAAGTTGAAAGGGACTCCCTTAAAGGTTAAATGTGCCCTACCACCTGGGATACAATGATTATTTAAACTGATTTGTCAACTGAAACTTGTCAAACAGTATTTGTCAGCCTTAACTGGAGACTGTAGCCCAGCAGCTTGTCATTGCTTGAGGGAGGAGTCAATACAATATTTCAGACTTACTTCAAACTTTAACAAACCACAAACTATATGCTATCAAATGTCTTGTGACAAAGCACGGGAACAATTGAATTTATCAAAACATGGATCACAAAATATGTCTGCGCTTCAGACCAGCAAAAAATAAATAAAGAGCAACTTTACAATCTAGATTATGTGAATTAAACAAAAATTTTTACATAATTACCAGTGGAGTTAACTTACTGAACCTTTCAGCCACTACATCCCATCATTTATTATCTCTGTAAAAGGAGGGTTAAAAGGCCATCAGCAGCCTGTGCCTCCTCCCAGTTCAGCACACTGTAACCTCCAGGCCACTCATAAGAGGCTTCAAATGCCCTCTGCTGCACAGGGTAATTGAGTGGTAAACAGATAAGGAAACTAGCTGGGCTGATCTGCTGGTATGAGCAGGGAGGGGAACAGGGAGTCCCAAGAGCCTCAGGGTCATTTGTCTGCTCTCTCTGGATTGGCAGGAATGTCAGATGCAACACAGACATTTTTTCAGACCTAAAGAAGAAGAGGGGTCATTCTGGTAAACTGAAATGAAAATACTGTAGGCCTGCTGTGTCTAAATGGTGTTGTATATTCTATATTTTGAGAAATGGATACTAAATATGAAGCTTCAGCCGGTTAGCTTAGGTAAGCACATATAGTGTAAACAGGGGAAAACACATAGCCTGACTCTGTCTAAAATTATGAAAATGTGCCTACACTTGTGTACAGTAAAGAAATTGCATGTTGATTGGTGAGCTTTACATTACAGGTGCTGGTAGGCAAATTTGGTTGCCTTTGGACAGAGCTTGTCTAGGTATTTTCACTTGATTCCAGCTAAGCTAACCAGCAGCTTGCAGTAGCTTATATATCAATATTTATTTTTGACCATACAGATATGAGAGTGGTATTGGAATACACATCTAACTCTCAGCAAAGAGTGAAAAAGCACATTTCCCTACTTGTTTAAACAAACTTTAAACAAATAGATAATTATAAAAGACGGAAACACTAACATGACAGACAAATGACATGACATTTAAAAAAATACAAATTGGTGAAGTTCAAACCACAAACTATATGCTATCATCATGTTTGTGATGGTCATACAATGAAATAATCAGTAAGATGCATCTCTCTGTGTCTCTCTCATTCTAAGTGCTACACAGTGCTGAGCTCTTGCTATCATGTCCAGCTGCTCTCTCTATCAGCTGTCATCACTTCTACAAGACCATCGCTGCCAATTAAATCTCTGCATCCCCACGCTACTACTATTCAAGAGCTGCAGTTCTGTTTTTGTGTACTATTCTTGGGAGCTACATCAGTGGTGTTCAAGGCTGTGATGTCACCTCAGAGGCAGTGTATATCTATTTGTGTCCTTATATGTGAATGATTCAACAGCCACTACTATAAATTGGATTTTTCTGGATTTTATCTGGAAAAATAAGTCACATAAGCTAAAGAAAAATGTGTTATCCATTAGTAAAGCAGAAGGAGTCCTAGATTTTAGTGACACTGAGAACACCTTTAGAGTTAATCGGTTAAAAACATGTCTTAAAAACCAAGTCAAGTTGGTATTTTATCCCATATTTAATTTTCAACTAAATTGGAGGTCTTTCCTTTATTTTATAATGTCAGTTTCTGTCAAATAAATTGCCAATTAAATTATCCATTAGCAAGCCCTCCTAGCTCGGAAGCTAGCTTTTGTCCACAACTTTTCACTGCACAATACTTTCCTATGGAACAATTGTATGTAACATACTCATTAGGAACAACACCTTATTTTTCGCTCATTGGTTCCAAAGAGTTTTAAATCACATTCTTAATCTTTTTGATGAATCTGGTGATATGCTGTCCTATGAACAGTTTATGAATATACACAGTTTTCTGTGTACATTCTGTGTATTTTCTCTTTAACTTGTGCAATCCTAAATGGTTTAATTCTACTCATAAAAAATGACTTAACCTATGATGCACACCATATATCACAGCCTTTCGATCCAAAATTGGGAACATAAATTGGAGAAAAGCTTGGCTTCAACCGTATAAATACTGTGTTTCTAACAAAGTTAAGGAAGTACACTTCAACATTTTACACAACATATACCATACTAATCACCTTGTTACTAGATTTGCCGATATTGACTCTGTACATTATGTAAACAGACTATTGAAACATTGTCTCACTTTTTTTTTTATTGTAAAATTTCCAAAAGGTTTTGGACAGATTTGGAGTCTTCCTTCTTTGAATCCACCAACTTTGGCTACTCCTTTAACCTTCAAGATATCATATGCTACTACAATAATTCAGATAACGGTGCGCTTGAGCATCTAAATAATTTTGTTATTCTGTATGCAAAATTCTATATTCACAACCAGAAGTTTTCTAACTCATGTCCTTATTTTGTACCTTTTCTCTTAAAATTAAAATCTCTATTGAAGTCACTTAAAACGTTAGATGACAAGAAAAGTTTTCAAATTGTGGATATTGTACAGTCTTTTTTTCCTGAAACCTCCAACTAACCACACTTCTGTCTTCTTGTATTCTTTGTTTTTTCTGTAATGTAATGTTTTCTTTTCTTGTTGCATTGCTATGTTTGTAGTTTTATTATACATATATTTATCTACATACGTTTCCACACATATTGTCATCATGTGCTAGTAATGCTTACTTGACTTTTACTTTTTTTTTAAAAGTAAAACCTCAGCTGTTTTTGTTCAATGTCCTCCTTGCACCCACTCTCATGGCCAGGCAGAATGCTGAGTAATAGCTCAATGCTGAGGGACTTTTAATATTCTTCTTACTTGTTAGATAGTAGATTGTCTGACTATATTCTACTTCCTAGTGTCCTGTTCTAAACCTATTGAGTGTGAGAATCTCACGTTGGATACTTTTCATCTCTCTCATATATTGGTGCAAAAATACCTTCCTTTTTATTGAGCCTGGTTCCAGACATCTAAATTTCCCAACATCACAGATTGTTCTTGTGAATTAAGTGAAACAAAATGGCATTTCAGTCAGACTATCGGGCCATTTCTTTCTCCAGTATCACAAGAACACTTTCCGTATGATCCAAGTCCAAACTTGCATGTAAATGATGAGCCAACAGATAATGATAATGAGTTTGAGGTGTGTTCAGGATTATGTTGTGCTGCAGTCACCGAGTGAGATTAGGAGGAGGAGGGGGGTAATGAACCCTTGGGTCCTGTGCTGGCCCAGTAATGGCCCAGTTTTATCATCCTACGACTTCCTGTAGCCTCCTCTCCTGGGAAGGCCTGCTGGAGCTCTGCTGGAAGCCCTCTGATAAAAACCCTGGCTAATGTTCACATGCTGCTGGGAACAAGAGCGAGAGGCAGAGAGAAAGAGAGAGAGAGACAGAGAGAGAGAGAGAGAGAGAAAGAGAGAAAGAGAGAGAGAGAGAGAGAGAGAGAGGAGAGAGAGAGAGAAAGAGAGAGAGAGAGAGAGCGAGAGAGAGAGAGAGAGAGCTGAAACAGTGATTGGGAGAAAGAAAAAGCAAGAAAAGACAAATGTCATAGAAACAGAAAGAAAGAATCTGCCATACTGTGGGTTATCCTCTTTTCACATGCTCACAATTGTCACAGTGATAAAATGCTTTGTCGCGTGTGGGGAGCTGGAAGACAGGGGAAAAGAGACCAGAATTTAAGAGTGAGCAGATGACGGAAAGGAAGATTGTTATTTTGGTGTTTTTGGCCCCACATGAGAGTAGGTCCAGTCAGAGGATAGGCATGCTGGACACCAGGCATGAAAAACCATGGGAGCAAGGCGCAGGAAGAAGAGCAATGCTGATCACACAGCCCCAGATGATCCCAGGGTACCACACTGGCTTCCTGTGTTGGGACTCAAACTGACAAAGAGATATAGACATGAGTAAGAAGTGCAGTAAAAGGTACAGTAAAGGGTAATTAGGTGAGAAATTAATCAGTGGTAATCGTAGACTGTATGTGGTGGTAATCAAGCTGAAAGAATAGAGAACACACTGTAGACCTCAGTAAGAAAGTGGAAAGACACTTAACATAAACTGATAAGCACTCAGGACATGCAGAGATTTGTATGTATGTATATGTGTGTTATGAGGGACCTTTCACTGACAAGGTTGAAAAGGTCACCAGTATGTCACAACACATTAATAAATCTTATGGCAGATTCTCAGTTTCTGGATGTCAATGTGACATTTTCTCACGTCTCAGGAGTGTCTGCTTTTCTTTAAGACTTCTTTCATAATAATCCATCATATTCCTTTACAGCTGCACTGTAATTCACAGTTATCACATTCACATAACTCTGTATCTAGCTTTGAATAAATCAGGCTTCAGTGGCTTGTTTCTGCCCACTCACATTAATCTGGAGCAGATTCCAGACGCTGCCATTAGACAACGTTATCAAAATTACAAGCTCATCTGCCAGCTGAGTTCTTAATGCACAGGCCAACTGTTCTGTGCCTGCACCTTTAATTTACACTTCTCTGACCAAAACACTTTTGTGAGAAACCCACTAGATTTGGCCAAAATGTATGTTACTGGCTCTTATTTTCCCCAAATATGCTAGAAACTCTTGTATTTCTAGCTTTCTAAAAAGATGTTTCCTGGGACTCTACTCCCAGGCCCCATGAACTACCCAAATTGTGCTCTGCCTTTTGTGTGTTCTCTCCAAATTTAACTGATACACAGTCCATTGTTATGCTTCCTTTTGTACAGGAGTGAAATGCACAGAGGAAACTTTTGATGTGACGCATGTTCATTTTAGCTTTAACACAACACCCTCAACTGACTCAGGTTGCAGTCCCTGGAGACAAGGCACTTATCTGTGTAAAGATTGGTAACATTGGGTAGATGCAGTGGACATGCAGACTTATACTGTAAGTGCTGTCAGTACCAGTCATTCCATCCAGTAAGTTTGGAATTTGTCAAACCTAATTTGTAAGAAAAAAGAAAACATATCAATAGAGGAAAATTGAGTCTGATTGCGTTACACTAGCTTTAGTTTTTCAATACATTCTCCCATATACAGTTTCATTACTCGTTTTGAAAAGCTCAGAAAAGATAGTGAGGTTGTCTGTCTATATTTGAACCTACAGTAGCTTGCATATTTTTACACACCCATGCTAAAGTTGATTAAAAAGAAGAATAAAATAAAATCTTTTTCGAAATTGATCTCAATGCCTTTCTTAACTAAATAAATGTTCTTCCTTAAAATACAGGGGGACATAAGTATACACACCCCTATGTTAAATTCCCATAGAGGCAGGAACGCTTTTATTTTTAAAAGCCAGTTATTTCATGGATAAGGATACTATGCATCCTGATGAAGTTCCCTTGGCCTTTGGAAATTGAACAGCCCCCCACCATCACATACCCTTCACCATACCTAAAGATTGGCATTGTGTTATTTCAGTTTAACAGCTGGTTTGATTTTCACTGAAAGATGATTTCATAGAAAGTTCCCCATACTTATAACTAGGTATGGTGAAGTGTATGTGATGATGTGGGGCTATGTTAATTCCAAAGGCCAAGGGAACTTCATAACGATGCATTGTATCCTGGATCCATGAAATAACTTGCCTTTAAAAATTAAATCTGCCTGCTTCTATGGGAATTCAACATAGGGGTGTGTATACTTATGCCCCCTGTATTTTAAGGAAGAACATTTATTTATTTACAATACATTATTCCTTTACAAAGAAAACTGGTGTCCTTAAAAGGTTTGATTTTCCTAAAGGTTTTTTTTAAGGCATTCAGATCAATTTCATTAAGATGTTTTATTATTTCTCTTTTTAATCAACATTAGCATGGGTGTGTAAACGTATGCAAACCATTGTAAATACATATTGTGCTTGAGAATAAAATTTGAGCCACATTTTGACTAGTCATTTTGACTAAAATAATTTGTTGTTGTATGCATTTATCAACTACAGCTCCCATGACTTCCATAGCATGAGTGCTAGTAAATATTAGCTGAAGTGATGAAAACTAACAAAACAAACCTTTTGTTTAAAAGGGCAATCTGTTTTTTTTTCTTTTTGAGTAGTACAGAAGATATCTGAGAATATGAAAAGAAAACCATAGAGACTGATGAAAGAAACCAACCGTGGGAAAATACATTGTCTTGCAGAGGCTAGCTTGAAAAAGGGGATGTTATGTGGCCCTCTGTAGCATGTTTCATCATCTAGAATAGTGTTTTATTTTGGGAGAGATAAAAGGGATTCTTGATGTCCAACAAGAAGGAAGATGGAAGAGTAGTCTCTCCACAGTGCCGTCTGGGTGGGGCTGGCGCACAATGTTGAATGAATTCCATTAGGACCTAAATTGCCTTTAATAATAAAACAACAGGCAATTACAGGGGTGCCATTAGCATGGTATTGAGGTGTTTGCTCGTGCGTGTGGCGCGGGCCGAACATATGGTTCGGCTCATGGCAAGCCCGCCGCTATAAAGCTAACATTGTCATGACTGATGTATGGCGGCGTGGTAGTGGGCTCTGAAAGATCCATTTGTCTTCTCAATTAAAGCTGAGAGGGGGAAGAGAGGAATGGGATATGGGGGCAGGGAGGTTAGGGGGCTACCCCCTGTGCGGTCCGCACTTAGGAACATTTGGTGGGGGAGAAGCTGTGTGTACTTGTGTGTTTGTATGAGAGAAACAGAGAGAGAGAGAGAGAGAGAGAGAGAGAGAGAGTGTTGGACAGTTGGATGTAGGCCAGATAAAGGTTGGGAGTTGTTTTGGCAGCTTCTTTTCACCTAAATGCCCCTACCCTCCCTCTTCACTCTCTTCTCCCATATCTTTTTTTGCCATATTCCCCACCCCTCTCCATTTTGCCGTGTAGCCAGGAATCTCCTCCCTGAGGCAGAGGCCGCTTTAATGTGGGAAGCCTAGCAAAGGCAATCAGAGATCCAGACTCTTCTACCCCATGTACACTCTCACACACACACACACACACACACACACATTTGCACTTAAACGTAGACACACATTCTGAGCAGTCTCTTATCTGACTTGACGACATGGCATGCATGTTCTCTATTTCCCTCCATGATCTAACAGTGTCTCCCCATCAAGCACTACAACATAGATAAGACAAAATGAGGGAAAAAAGGGGGTTGGAGGAGCTATTATTTGAATTCTTAAAACTCCACCAATCACTTTTTTATCCATTAGGGTATAGTTTTAACAACCAGTTAAATAGTATTATCTACAAAGACATTCTCTGATCCTTGTCAGCTCATCCGGTTCATACATGAAGTTTTTCATCTTGTTTTATCTAACAAATTAACTTAAGTACAGCACCACTTAAGATGGACATTTTTTTTTCAGGGTGTATTAATTGGGGTAGCTGATGAATCACTTGTTGTGGCTTTCTGTCTGAGCTGGGAAACTCAATCCCCCCCCTTCGCTGATTCTTTCACCTTCCCACAAAGTTGTCATGTCACGATGACAGCAACGGAATCAAAACACTTAACCCTTGTGTTGTCTTCTTATCAAAATTGAAAATCAACACTTTTGTTGACGCTTTTTATCGATGTTTTTAACTTTTTATCAATTTTTTTCCCTTTTTTTCAACACTTGATACTTTTTTTCAATTTGACGTTTTCAACACTATGTAACACTAACCTACTAACTTTAGTTTTACAGTTGTTTTTGGAATTTATGGTCAATAAAACTCATTCATTTGAAAGTATACCTAATGTTTGAGTTAGAAAAGCAGAAATTAGGAATTATTTAGACTAAAATTAAAGGAATGTCTGTTGATGGCTATCACAGATTGGAATATGTCAACTTTTACTCAATACTATTTAAAAAACAATTCAATTTGTTTTTCAAATGCTATAAAATTGAATAACATACCCCAAAAGTTACAAAAGTAAAGATTTGTACTTGCCAAAGAGCATTGTCTGGAATAAATCATGTTATTAAAAAGAACATTGATGTAGGGAAATGGGTCATTTTGACCCAAGGACAAAATAAGGGATAAATGAAGACTTGTACAGTATCTGCATGTAAAGCTTGAAGTTTACTGACTTGCCAAACCTTGTGAGCTGCTTTGGGTCACAATTTCACCTCATAATTGTCACTTGTGATAGGCAATAATATTAATGCCTCACTTTGGCTGCCAGACTGCAATGTGTTGAGCAAATACTGTTAATTTTCCTTGCTGTAAGACATGGCTGAGATTAATATTAAATACTTTGACAAATCAACAGCGGGTTTTATATGACAAGGTTAATTGCTGCCACAAGGGACCGTGCAGGCACACAAAAACACTCACCCAAACCAAATCTCTCTCCGTCTGTCATTCAGGGCCTGAGGTGGTCTGCACTAAACAACCACTGAGACTAAACAACTCTTTGTAATGTCTCATTTGTTACGTAAAGTTGCCTTTCATTTGCATCACAGCTCAGAAAAGCATAAATGGTCTTGTACGGCTATTTTGGTCATTTTCTAAATAAAAGCTTTGTTTTATGTCGAATAAAATGCAAAAACTCAGGTGTTTTCTGTGAACTTCAGCTTTAAAACGCACTTTACTTAAACATACTTGACATAGACTGTGTGTGTGCGAGTGTGTGTGTGTGTGTGTGTGTGTGAGAGAGAGAGAGAGAGAGAGAGAGAGAGAGAAAGAGGATACATTACTTAAGAATAAGTAGGAACCCCACATTGTAAAAATTTAAAAAAGCCCTGCCTTTAAAATTATTTTTAATAGAAATTTACTATAAATATAAAAAGTAAAGGTTTTCTTTATGTCAAATGTCCATTTACAAAGTGTTGATTTTCTTTATTAGCGGTATTTGACTGTTCAAGCTGAGGGGAACTCAGGGGATGTTTTATATTTAGCACTGGATCGTAGCTTATAAGCTAATTGTATATTTTGTACTTAAAAATGGTATAGTATTTTCCTCTGAAATGCAGCGGAGTAGAATTACACACTGGAAATTGGACAAGTTCATCAAAACTGCACTCAAAAGTACTTGAGTTACTTTCCATGAGTGCCGAAATAAAAAGTAATGCAGAAAAATTAGGCATACGTACATAAAAATGGGACTGTCTCTGATCTAAAATCAGATTTCCCCCCTCTTTTTTATACTAAAACAGAAGGATTTCATTGGTGACTTTTCCAAAGGCAGCTTCAACTATGAACTGTGCTAACGCTACTGAGAAATCATAATAAAGGCAGTATTGTTCTAAAACTTCAGCTCCTAATTGGTCCTTCTCATTATCCTGCCTCAGTGGTCCACTGTTGGTGGTATGCAGTGAAATGGAATAGCACTTCTAAGAGGAACAGGGGAAGTGCACTACATGCTCAGTGTGTGATGCTTTTTAATTCAAGGTCTCATCCAATTCCCTGTTGCTGCTTGTGCTGGAACATCTGGAGCAGGCGTTAGCCCTCCATCTGTGTGTCTAATAACTGCTGGCACATTTGAGAGTGTAGACCCAAACAGATCTCATTGGTTGCCTGTGAGGCCATACTCTTCCTTGTGATCTTTTATAGAGTTGAAGACGTACCTGTTACAATATGCAGCACCTCCATTCACCTTACTTCAACTCATGTAGCTGCCAAGGACCAAACACTCCACAGCTGGCTTCCAGTGTTGTGGATACAAATCAAAAGACAACAAATATTGGAACATGTACTAAAGAAGGGCGGTATGGGTGATTTTCTATCAAAAAGTTGACACATGAAACTGTACCAACATAAAAACCATGTGGGTTGTCGTGGCCTAACAGCTAACCTCCTCTAACAAGACACTGGCCACATTTCCCTTTTTATTTATTGTGAAAATGTATAATAACTTAACCGAGCGGTTTACATGTGAAACTGAATCCGCTGCTGCATTTTGAAATGTGAGGCTCGGAGCGAGTGCAAAGCAAACTGAGGCGGCTCTAATAGTGTGGTGCGCTCTAATGAAATCAGCAACCCCAGGCCTCAGGAATGAGATCCATGCACTGCTTTTCATTCCCGACATCCTCACCCAAGCCGTCTTTTCAATTGGGCGTTCCAGCGCTGGTTTTAAGGAGAAGAGGCCTCCTGTCTCATCTGGCTAAAAGGATGGCAGACTATCTGGGAATCAGCAGCACTTTAGTATTTCAGAAGCACTGTGTTTCCTGCCTGGTTCAGATTGAGAACAGAGAGGGAAGAGATGCATAATGCACTGAATCATAGGCTACTGTACTTGTGTACTAAACACACAGACTGGGCTGGGGTAAAAAACAATGCCAAGAGTCGTAATTTTAACTTTATATGGATCGTCTGATGAGAAACAGGACAGGATGACAGAAAAAGGGTTGTCCCTGGTCATATGGTTGTCTTTGTCTTTCTTTTCTGTCTTACCACAGTGCCAACACTACAATAAAGGCTACAGGCAATTATCTTTCAGGCAGTTATGTCAAAATGCAACATGTTGCTTTTTCTCCACTATATTTGAATAACTTCATGTTTATATCAACAATCTGTGTTAGTCCAAGAAAATTCCTGAATTTGAGTGAACGCTCGGAATTTTCAAGCAAATTTCCGAATGTTTTATTGAATGTGTAAAAACAAACTCAAAACCTGCAACGTGTAAAAAAAGAAATAAGCATTTCTTCCTTTAAGTAATTCTTCTTCAACTCCTTTACCAAAATCAGGTCTTTAATTTAAGTGAATGATTGATGTATCGAGGTTTGAGTAGCTTAAATGAGGAGTCAGACCCTTTTAGGGAGGTGAATTGGCGATGTAAGAGACACCCACGCAGCCCTGCAGACGGAGGAACCCTTAGGAAGTTCTGGGTTAATTAGATTTGTCCTACAACGCAGCGCAGCCCTTTCCACTTCAAATATTTACGGATCACACGTCAGGAAAACAGACATTTGAGACCTTTCTGAGAGCTGACTGGCATGAATTCTCATTGTGGGCTGCTACCCCAACCGCTTACACACACACACACACACACACACACACACACACACACACACACACACACACACACACACACACACACACACACACACACACACACACACACGTACACACTACATCACACAAACACACAAACACACACACACATACACACATACACACAATAAAGACAGAGGCACACACAACAAAAACAGAAGACTAGAATTAAAGTACTTGAACACACCATTAATTCCCTTTCTGCCCGTTATAAGTGCACAGGAATGCGAGTAAATTTAGATTAAAATAGCTTTGATTTATAATTTATCTTTCTTTTGACAGCTTTTGCATGTAAAGATAAACTGTGATTTGGAAAGTCTTAAAGTGTATCTGTTTATCTTGATATTGAAGTGACGTGCCACACACATTTTGGCCTTGGATCTACATTTAACTATATTAACACCCCATAATTTCTGATCATGATGTCAACTGTATTTGTTTATTTGTTTGTATGCGTACTTATGCATGTTTGCGTCAACTCATGCTTGCATATCTTTGCATCTTTTTTACCGTAAGGGGACACTGGGTGAATAACAAATTCACCAAAGGTTGGATAGTAAAGTTTTAGCACATGCATGCACAGCCAACAGCTGCTTATACAGAAACTTCTCTCATTGCTTTGCATCTGTGTGTGTGTGTGTGTGTGTGTGTGTGTGTGTGTGTGTGTGTTTGTGTGTGTGTGTGTGTGTGTGTGTGTGTGTCTGTGAGTGTGTCTGTGTGTGTGGAGAAGTTGATTTGTGAATGACAGTGGAGCGTGATAAGAACTCCCTGCCGACCGCTCTGCTCCGTGATGGGTCACAGAAGACCCCCGATTCTCTGTGACCCCATCCGACACATCAGGGACACTCTCTGGTTACTGTTTCCACAGACTTCTGCCTTAACCCCCCCCCCCCATACACATGCACGCGTATGCACACACACACACACACACACATAAACACCCTTAAATAGATCCATCAGACCAATGCTGGATGCTTTTGCCAAGGGGAGACACAGACAAGAGAGGCATGGAGAAGCAGCTTAGAGAGTTAAGGGTAAAAAGAGAGTACAATCAAAGAGATAGACGTAAAGAGAAACAAAAACAAAGTGTGAAAAGAAGGATAACAACTCAGAGAGGAAGAGAGGGAGAGAGAGAGAGAGAGAGAGAGAGAGAGAGAGAGAGAAAGCTGTCTTGAAAGCAGCCAGATGCCTGTTTGCAGCCTGAGAACAGGCCTGTCCTACTATCTCTCTTTGTCCTTTACAGCTCTACAAGGCCTGGGAGAGGTTTTATAGTAGCAATCACTCAGATCCCCTTGGCCTTTATTCCATCTCTGGCTGCCTCAGGATTGTATTCCATGTGTCTATTTATAGATTGAGGAAAACTTGGACACATGAGAAACACCAGCATTTAATATATGCCGTTATACAAAATGAGTAATAAAAAAAATCTGTATAAAGAATATCCAGTTATTATTATTTTTCTCTAAATTTGATTAAGAATGAAAACATCTACCGGGTGAAATCCTTACATGAGGTGAACATGTTTCTGGTGACACAAACCTTGTAAGTTGTCTAAATGCTTGTCTCTGTTTGATATTGAGTGACACAGCAGTGCTTTTGTGCCGTAATGAGATCTGATGTTGACTAGAGGGTTATGCTGCTATTTGATCCAGAGAATGAATGTTGTTTCTGTCCCAGAGGAGGGGCTGCCTTTCACTGAGCCTGCTGTGTCTGCTCAGGACCACACAGCCATGGACCCTGGGACCCCAAATCATTAGATATAAGGGGTCTGTGAGACTCTACTTCCAGCACCCCCTCTTCTCTCTTCGCAGGACTGTTTCAGCCCAATCATGTGCTGCCAGCTGACCGACAGATGCATCAATTATGACCATTTAGTTCAGCAGATATGTGAAAAAATGTGAAAGGGCAACAGGCACACCAAAGTGTCTCTGAGCAATGACCCGGTCAGTGTGTGTTTGTGTGTGTGTTTGTGTATGTATATATATGTGTATGTATATATATGTGTGTGTGTGTGTGTGTGTGTGTGTGTGTGTGTATTTGTGTGTGTATTCTCTAATTTGTACAGAATTTTCTATCTCAGTCGTCACAGATTTTTCTATGTAACTCACATTTTTTGTTCCGAGTGTTGTTTTCCAAATCATCATTTTTATGCTATGCTGCACTTGTGCACTCAAAACAACTTTTGTCAGCAAGCAACTTATCAGCTGCTGCCTGTGCCAAACACAAACACATGCACACCATAATCCACAGACCCAAAAAGCATGTTAACGCCATCTAGAGGGATCTATTAGTAAACCGTATGCTCACTCACACTGGTCCGTCAGTTGCACACTCACTGTCTGACTGATTAGTGAACAATAATATACGTCATCAATGTTCTGAAAGCCTTTCTTATTTTTCCAACATTGTCTGTCATAGTTTACAACTGAAACTTTAGACTTTGCTTTGGAAAATCAAATCTGACAGATTATTTTCATGTAATGTAATGAAACAGATATTAAACAATGCTCTATGTGACTATTTCCTGGATTATTGAGGATAAAAATGTAAGTAATGATGTAATCATGTAAGGTGAGACAATAACTGTAAAAAAGTGGTCAGTTTCCAAAAACCAAAAACATGATTTAATTTATTTTTAACGAAAATTTTAAACATCCATCTTTTGCAAAGTTTAAAATAGAAAAACCTAATTTTCTTATCTTTTCTGTTGTGATAATGTGTATATTGTTTAATAACTGAGCTGGTTCTGTTTTCATCTGATACTAAGAAGTTCTAGATATGGATGGACACATTTTAAATTATTGGCTGGTCTTAATGTCTTAGAAAAACTACACCTGATGTCAAAATGTACACAGTGCTGAAGGAATTTCTGATAACAGATTATTCTGTGGTCACATTACTGTGATAAACTATTTTATTTAGAGCAGTATCCTCATTTTGCTAAGGCCAGTCCTGAATGCTCCCTGATATCATTAATGTTTTTTTTCTATTTTACTGATACATGCTATTGTTATTATTAAATAATAATAATAATAATAATACTATTTTAATAGTAACAATAATAATAACAATAATGATCAATTCAGGCTCAGAACATGCAAGGGCCTGCAGTTCATTTCTTCGACAGAACCGTGAGAGAGACTGTTTTTTTAGCTCCAGCTCAGGTACTATTTTAAGAGCAGACTTTAAATGTTTTATGCGTAATGTGTTGGTTATGACCCGTGCAAAGCGTCATCGGTACTGGACATGTTAGACAGCAACAATAACAGAAAAAGAAGACATCATCTGGAAAGCAGTGAAAGTTGGACGTGTTTCACATCTCGAAGCCAGACACAGAGTGCACTTTGAGTCCATCCGTCCATTAAACCATAACTCCGAATATGGATTTTACAGCAACTGCTTTTAAAAAGTAGGTGATGTTTTTGCATTTAGCCTATATTGATATCCATATCGGTGAATAAGATTTCAATGCTGACAATAAGCTCACAACAATATTATTATTATTGTTATTATTATTACTATTATTATTATTATTATTATTATTATTATTATTATTATTATTCGCGCAATCTATTGTCATGCTGTTCAGGCTCATGCCACTGTTGTATTAATTTATCCTAACTATTTATTGAAAAAAAATAACTAAGTTAATTTACTCGCAGCGAAATTCATAAATAATTACATAATCCTTTAGGACTGTAGGGTTTTTCCGAGGTCACCCTCTGCCCACTCGGAAGTTTCTCACTGAGACGCGCGGCTTGCGCGATCGACGGAGCCTTTGGCAGCGTCCAAGACGGGAAGTGTGTTGTTGCATTTTAGGACCAAATGACCACGTTTGAAAAATTAGATGAGTCACCTCTCTCTCGAGCCTTCCTGTGTTGCTGTAGCTCTGTTCCCTCGGCAAGGTTTCCTCGCCAGTCGGTCCTCCTTTTCCGAAGAGGAACCGCGGGACAAGCGTGAGGATGTCGTGGGTCAAAGGGAAGTGGCCTACGTGCGAGTCTGATTAAGGACCAATTTAGAGAGCTGAAGACTTCTCATGTCTGATCGAACAATGGAGGAGGAATCAGAGCCAATGTCTTTCAACTTTTAATCAGTCTCAGTTTCACCTCAGCCACAGGGAATATTAAAAATGTTGTCCTCCAACGACCTAAGGCCTAAGGCTTCTGCAAGCCTCAATTCAATTTAAGGGTCTATTTTACACCCTTGCCTTTAAAATGTTGACATAAAGCTTAAAGAAAAATTTTATTAATAGTTTAAAAAAATGTTTTTTACTGACAAGGCATAACTATTGAGTTATGTTAAATATTCCAACGTGATCTGTTTTCTCATCACAATCATTATTATTAAATGTAATTTTTAAAAATACAATTAAATGATGATCTTGATTACTGTCTCTCCAATTGCAAAGATTTTGTATTCTTTACCTTATTTTACTGTTTGCAGAGACCCTTCAGAATATCCTTTTGTCTAATGATTTTTATAGGATGGGGGTCTTGTCAGTGAATGTCCATCTTCCCATAGCCTACTTGCGCGAGTGACAACCTCGTCTCAGCCTGCACACAGGGCATGACCCCGCGGTGTCACCCGGCGGGGACCCAGACACTCTTGTGGCAAGACAGGAAGGACTGAGTCTGTGTTATTCTTCCCCACTACCTGACAGCAATATTTCACTGCTCCGTGACCTTCACCTGCTCCCTATCCAGCAGACAAGTGTCCAGCTCCCGCTGAAACTCTCTGCCTCTACTCCTCCGTACCACTGATCCCCCCCCCGACTCCCCACAACCCTGACAGCAGCAGCATTTTCTACATTAAAAATCACAACCAATTCTTCTCCTCAAGGATTTTCCTCAGCCAATGCATGACCTCCAATCAAGGCCGTTTCTTAGCGCCATGACCCCAGCCTCCTGTCCAGACACTGACCCATATCCACGTCCTTGTCAGGCTTGACCCCCAGACACAAACGGTCAACTTATGCTTAGCTCAAAAACACCAACCAGCTAACATCAGCAGCAACTTCAGAGTTCATTCAGACATTGTTCGGGGTTTATTCCTTGAATAGACCTTGAATCTTGAGGTCAGCTCAACAATGCATCTCGAGATAATACAGCAACGCTGCTGCTTGTGCCTCCTCTATTGCTCATGCGCAATGCACTCACATGTACTGACAAACACAGCCTTCATATTTAATTAATGGCAAATATCATACTTATTTCTGAATCGCCCTATTTTACACACAGAAAAACCTTTAGCATGTGGTTTGCCCACCCTGTGATCAGGATGTATCAAGGCTCGCAGGGCTCTGTGCTAGAAGAAAGAATGCAACTCATACCATTATGAAATAAATGCCAGATGAGGAGGGCCCACAGCCCAAGCTACCTGTCATTCGTTATCATAAATGCGGTTTTAAATGTGCAGATAAGCGATGAAAGAATAGGGAGGCAGGGTGCTGAGGATTACTGTAGGAGGGTGTCTGTTGTAAGCAGGCAGATGGTGCAGCCCTGCCCTGCTCTACCAGATCCCTCTGACAGCTGCACTAGATCCTCCGTGGAGGTGAGCTTGGAACCACTGCTCAGAGTACATCATGTCTTTCCATTGGAAAGATGCATGTGTGTGCACGTAAGGTAAGGCGATGTGAGGCAGGCGGCATGATTAGTGGCAGTGGGGAGTAATTGTGATTGAGAGGATTACTCCTCACCTCACCCTATGCCCCACACATACAAACACACACACAAACACCCACACACACACACGCATTCACAGGCTCTCCCATGGGTCATTCTGACACTGTCCAGATAAAGAAAGAGAGGCTGTGTGTGTTTGTGTGTGTATGTGTGTGTGTGTGTTTGTAGTACACATACATTTTTGTTTAGCCTTTGCGTGTTAATGTGTTTGCCAAAGTTCTAACTGTGTGTGAGAGTAAGAGAGATATCTGGTGGGTAAGTAATATAAAAACAGCATCATATTTTATGTTATCGTTAGGTTAAGAATTTCTTCATGTCAGTGCATGTGTGTGTGGCAGAGACAATTGCTTAGTTTTTATCCCCTCACACAGACCATTCCAGTAAACAAAACTGCACATAGAGAGAATTCAATTACATCAAATACTAAACACTTGCTTATCTGATGTTACCACACGGCCATTCATCATCAGAAAAATGTTATTTGCAAATGCACTTCTTTGTCCAAAATTAGTTGAAAACGATCGTGAATGAACTTTGCTGTGATATGCAGCACAATTAGTTTTGAATGGAAGGATCTATATTTGAGGGAACAATAAGCTTTGTCCCTCAATAGAGATAATTTCCCTTTTTGGAAATTTTTTAAAGTAAATATCTCAAACAAAATATAAATCTAGTTGACAATTGCTTATTTGACTTTTGGTTTATCGACGTTCAGTGATTTCCCAGCTAACGTAAGTGTGGTTTTTCCCAAGAAGAGAGTGTGTGCCTCCAACATGGAGGCGGCACACTCTCCAAACTGCACTTTAAGATTTGGCAGTGGAACAGCTGCGTACTTATGTATCTCTTCCTGTTTGTGTTTACTCTCTCTTACAGCTATGCTCTATAGGAGGATTATGTCTCCAGTCACAGGGTCAGACCAGCCAGTCTCTTCCACACACTCATACGGTCCCAAGCCAGATCTGTGCCAGTCTGTTGTTCTTGTGTATTCCATGTTGCTTCACCCTGACCTGCAGTGCTTTTGTCCACAGGGGAACCCTGACGATGGGGCGTGTGCTTGCGTGCGTAGGCCCCTGAGCTCCGGCCCCTGAGCTCCGGCCCCTGAGCTCCGGCCCCTGTGTGGTCTGGCTGTATGTGCATGTGTGTGGTCTTCCCGGCCCCCTGCTCATCTGTCCGAGGCCTGCTAACGGCCTGCCTAGTGACCACGGCTGTTTACTTTACTTCTGTCTGCACCAACTGAACTCTGATCGCCCGCTTCCTCCAGCTGGGCCAAATCAGGCCCCAGCTCCGACTCTCAGCAGCCCATAGAGAGGCCCCAGAGTCTGGGACAAGACAGGACATTGGGTCCTGGTGGATTAAGACACCTTCAGACCCACCCCCATGTCCCGACTCTGCCTTGCTCTCGTCTCCTGTTCCCAACTGCTGGGTGACTGGTAGCCATACCCACGCATTTGGTTGCTGCAAGGCAAGGCTGCCTGTAATTATGCTGTCAGAGGCCTGTCCTCATTGGCCAGGGTAATTGGTCTCTCTGTAACAGTCAGTACCAGAAAGAGCTCGGTCTTTCTCATCAGTGGGAACAGACAGACTGGCAACTCACTCAGAAGCAGACAGTCAGACATTGGAGGTTACCTTTGCTTTTTCCAAAGCACAACCTGCAGTAGTTGGCATCATTGAGGGCAGCTGGTCTGACAGTTTTTAAACTTTAGTATGAATTACATTTTTTATTCATTGACATATCAAGATGGTCACAAATGTACTTGGAGCTTAGAGCTCTTTATTATATATGCTTTTTTACCTTTCTAAATGTCTTTGATCCACCTCTATCCCAAGACAGCCTTGCTTTGCATTTATAAAATTAATTTATTTATTTACAGTGCAGGTCAAGGAGTTAAGCGCCCAAGTGCGCCACTAAACACAGGGCATATGATCCTACATAAATCCATTGAGTAATGAGGCGGAGATGGCGGCATACCTGCTTCCCCCCTCCCCTTCTCTTCTGCCCCTGCCTGGGGTAATTTCTCTTATTAAGGATGGATTGGTGTTGAGAGTGTGTGTGTGTGTGTGTGTGTGTGTGTGTGTGTGTGTGTGTGTGTGTGTGCGTGTGTGTGTGTATGTGTGTGGGTGTGTGTGTGTTTGTGTGTGTGTTTGTGTGTGTGTGTGTGTGTGTGTGTGTTTGTGTATGCATGTGTGTTAGACTATATGTCCTGATTTTGGGACGGGGGAGTCAAGGGTAGACAAGGGAATCAGGGGGAGGCTGGTAGTGTTTAAGACCTGTGTTTGGCCAGGGAAGCCAGGAGAGGCCCTCTGGGGTCACCCTCTACCGCTTTACAAATTGAGGGCTGTGCCGGCAGGCGCCAGGGTAGAGCCGAATGAGCAAGCCTTCTGACCTATGACCCTGGCCCAGCCCATGTGCAGGAGCCCCTGTAACCCAGGAGAGGGGACCGCTGACCTCTGGGGGTAACATTCCTCTTCTTCCTCCTCCAAGGCTGCAGGGGATTCCTGGGTCTCCCAGCACCCATCCTGCACAAATTAGATTTAACGCAGACCATTCCAAAAATAAACAGCTGGTTTATGCATGAGTTTTTCCTGAAGACCAAATTGTTGTATTAAGGACTGGTTTGGAATTTTGTTTAAAAAAGACTGAGACTTTTTCAGAACTCCTATGCATTTTTCATTAATTTACCAGCGTTAATTAGAGCAAAATAAAATCCGCTGAGCTGCAAAAGGTCCTTATCGATCACTTATTCCTGGACTGTGGGCCTATGACACATCAAAGGGTGCTGCTATCAAAATTTACAAATAATATTTCAAATTTTGTCATTTTTAAAACATGCTTTCAATGCCATGTGATGAAAAAATACAACATCTCCATTTTACAAGCAACTTCCAAATTGTTGTGAAGGTTAGGAACAATTTCTCACTCTGTCTCTCTTCATCTTGCCTTCCTTCCTTGTCTTTCTGTATACAGTGTGTAACCGGAGCTCGGATTTTTCCATGTGAAGCTGAGGTACGTCTGTCTGTAATGTAACGTTTCCTAACATTTCATACCATGTGGGTAAATCCTGAAAGGTTGGATATTGTAAAAACAGATGAGTACATCCTAAGCCCCCACACCCTGACTGGCTCCACCATCTTTTTGCCAGCCTACTGAAAGCACCTCAGGCTGCTTTTAGTGTGGGTGTCACCAGGCTCCTCCTGGGTTCCATTTAAACAGCCTCCCGCCTCTGCAGCGCACTCCACGCTACGCTCTTTGGCCACTGCTGCTTAATAGTAATTGCTTCAGGAAGTGTGATCACCATGGTTCAAGGACTCCCCAACTCTATCAGAGGACAGAAAAGAGAGTTTAAGGGGCAAGGAACAGAGCTGGGATAGGTTAGAAAGAGGGGATGAGAGAAAAACAACTTCGTTAGAGGCAGAGAGAAAGAAGAGATGTACGATTGTAGATTGTGATTCAAAATGTGTGGCTGTGTTGTAAGAGTGAAGGATTGTCATAGTCCATTAAGTACAGAAACCATTCATATTCTTGTCAGAGGAAATCAACGTGTGGCGCAATGGGAACAATTAAAATTCCAGATTGCTTTTCAATATAAATGACTGATGCTTTTATCACAGGTTTGGATTTATAGAGAGCATCAGGGAGCAGTCAGAACTTTCACTGTAGAGCTGGATGAATCACCCCAGCAAGGGTTATTAAGCCACCATATGGTCACCAAGGGGCCTTTCACTACTGGTGTATTAGCAGTAAGTACAATACATGCCAAATAGTGAGGGAGATTCCTCATTAAGATGACAGTTGAGGGGTGAAACTGAAGACGGAATACCATGTATACTGTTTCATGGTGAAGGAGCTGATATTTGGGTAAAATGCGTGTGTGTGTGTGTGTGTGTGTGTTTGTGTGTGTGTGTGTGTGTGTGTGTGTGTGTGGCCAACTGGGGCACACCGCTTCTGACACCCACAAGACAAAGAGGCCAAGGGGGGCTGAGAATTTCCTCAACAGGTCTCTGAGCATGTCCACATGCATGATTAAACCTCACCACTGGAAACACATCCTGCCCCATCACGTCACCCTCTGGCCGGAGCTCTCCTGGGCCGCTCCAGTGTTTCCCATGGCTGACAGCAACATAGACAGCGAGAGGTGTCAGACCACAGCCCTCGGCTGGCATTTCTCACCGTCATACCCAGACCCTGCAACTGTTCCCTTGCATTTATCCCTCTTTCAATGTGTATGTCTGTGTCAGGCATCTGTGCGACTTGTGTATAGCATGTATATGTGCATGCCAAGTGTGCGTGAGTGTGTGAAGACAAATCTCTCGCCAGTGAGGCTCCCAAAAGAGCCCCCTCCAAAAGGCCTGGTGACATATATAGAATAGCAGGAAGAGGGGACATCCGAGTGAGGCTGCTGGAATTTTACCATTACATGCGACTCTGGATGCTCCTGCTCTCCCACGTGTGTCACAAAATGACACAGAGAATGAAAAAGGAAAGAAAGATAGTGGAAAACGATTTATTCTTTATGATCAAGTAACTTTTAAATGTTCTATGGTTGAGATGTGTGTATACTGTATGTGTGGAAACAGCAGCTGACATGAAATGTTGTTAGGACATTCTGCTGAACTTAAAAAAACTTGTATCTTACCTGTGATATCCTGTTCTAAAGTTGAGAAGACAGAAAGAGGAGGTAAAGACGGAATGTGTGAGAGACGGACAGAAAGTCATGAAGAGAAAGACCACTCCAGTGTGCCATTTGTATTTAACTGTGAGTGGCCTTCTGGTTGGTGGACTGTAAGAGTCCTGTTCGGCTTCATATCTGTATGCCACCCCTTAACACCTTAGTGAGGCTCCTCACATTGTAGCTTCAACCATTTACACAGAAAAAAACACACTCACACACTGTAGTGCATCCACACATACACATATCCACTCATTTCTGAACTTGCTTACCCAGTAAGTAAGCAATGCAGAGCTAGAAACTCTTGTACTATTTTTTAATGTAGGAAGTTCATGGAACTGATGGGAAAACACCTGCATGGGATGCTCTACACGCAAAGTACAGCACACTCTTTAGAAACATATCACATTATCTCAATATTAGGTGTTTGTTGTGTATTGTAGTTATTGAATCAGTAAAGAGAATTATTGCCGTGCTTCAACTTGGGCCTGTAACAGCTTGGGTTGTCCTCTAATACCCCGTGGTGGGCACAGGGGTGCGCATGTCTCAACACTGTGTTAGTGCAGATGGCGTTGATGGTGGTCATGTCCAGATGTGAGCCCTAGCCCTTTAGTCATGTAGACTAAACCTGTGGAGAGAAGAGCTCCAGACCTCCATAGGCTTAGCCCTCTGCTGTGGGGCTGTGGCCCACATGTGCACCTTCCAGCCTGGGCGGCCACACCGCGTTTCCACACTCCATTTGCAATAAAAACTTGTCAATAAGGCTGGTATGTTGCATCACATACGACAGGAAGGTGTGACGACCCACAGGCTGGTATACTCTAGTGGAATGAGCCCCATATATATATATATATATATATATATATATATATATATATATATATATATATATATATATATATATATATATATATATATGTATACATATGGTACTAATGTACTTTACTTACCGTTTTACCTCTGTGTTCGATTGATTTCAGTGATGTCATTTTGTAATTTAAGTAATGAGTCACTGTGTTTTGGATCAAAGAATTACAAAACTAAGTTCACTTGAGCAAAGTGGACTTGTGACCATGTGCACAGGAGAATTGTGCTGGACACCCAAACGTGTGGGAGCAAGAGTTTTTTTGGAACTTCAAATTGAATATGTATTTTTATTTGTCAGTTACATTACATTGTTCACAACTGCATTTTGACAGGTCATACAACATATATATTTAAAGTGGCTATATGTAACTTTCATTTTGTGTTGATTCCAGCATCTTCTTTGGACAAAAGTGGTAGTGTTTTTGCCACACCTGAAAACTGTAGGCAAGAAAGCTCTCAGTTTGGAATAATGTTATACTGCAGCTTCACCCTCTGTCCTCCCCTCTGGCTCTCAACATTCCGTCCCCATACACACACTTTGTAAAATCTGAAACTGTCTGAAAACTGGACAATACATAAACTGTGATTTGGTAGAAACCTTGCCCATTTAGCCCAAATAAGGCCAAAGTTTTGTCTTCGGTTTAAACTTTAATTATTATTTTTTTTTAGCTACGTTAAGTGATTTCCTGAAGATTTCCCTTTGAGTTTATGGGAAATTTTACAGCGTGTCTTTGCAGATTTTGTGAAAACCATGCAGCAAATTTCTTAGAAAAGTTGTAGCACATCCTTCCCAATCATTGCACACGTTTTTATGTATTTTGTGTGCACGTGTTGGCAGTGCTTCGTAACTAGTAGCAAGAAAAAAATGTGGCGGAATAGGTATGAGGATGGGGATGGGGAAGTATGAGGGATAATAGACATTGTACGGATTAATTCTGTTGAAAAAGAGAATTTGGATGTATTGTGAGCAGTCTAAAGTTATTTTCTGAATGTAATAAACATATTACCTACCTGAGGGCCATTTATAGTCTGTTTAGAATATTTCCAATCCCGTAATTGTTTCCATCTCTTAAAAGCCTGACCAAGTGTGACTCAAGTTATGCCAGTCGTCTTTTATTTAAGCTTTTAGTTGTTCTTTATTTATTTCCTTTTTGTCTGTAACGGCCCTAACTACAGCAGATAACTTCTAAAATATGATTAACATACAATAAGGCCTACAAGACTAAATCTCTTGCTACCTTTTACCTACATCCTCAGCCCTCCAGAAAGCTCAGGTACCACCCAATTTCTAGATATCCATTCTGGCAAACTGTTTCAGTCTCCCTTTTTCTTTAAGTGTTTGAAGTTGAATGTGATGCACTTACAGTACTTTTGCTTCTCCTTAATTTAACTGACTCACCTCCCTTTTAGACCCACAATATTGTGTTTTAAGCAAGAACCTGGGTCAAATAGAGATCACACAAATAATCTGTGTGCATGTCAGATTTGTCAAATGATTTTGAAGTACAAGAAGAGAAGCTGTAGGTGGAGATTTAACAGAATAATTCCAGTAATTTCTTGGGATGGAAGATGGAATGCGTAATTTAGCTGGTTTCATCCAGCTGTTAAGTGAATGGCGTTCAGTCATTCAGACGTAGGCATCTGTTATGTAAATGTTACAGCTGTCAGATATTGTCATAAGATAAGTCAACCCTGCATCTGTTTACTGCAGCTTTCTAGTATTTATTGCAGTGTTCCAGGATGACAAATCCCATAATTACATCAATATTCTAAACCACTTCTTTTTCAGGGTCATGGGGATATATCTATCAAAACCTCTAGTTGCTAAAGTGACATTAAATACCTGGTGCACAGTCTTTAATGTAGAGGATTTGGTCAAGCTAAAAAATGTCATAGATTAGTCGGTAAATAGTTTTCCTAGTTAGACAAATACAAAACAGAATTCAGAGTTGGAGCACAATTTGCACAATGTAGATAGTGTCCTAAATGGTCCTAAGAGGTGTGTTACAGCAGGACCAGCAGCTATCATCCCTCTGGACTTAAACGTTTCCTTCCTCTTAACAATTTGTTCCTATCGCTAACTTCCTGCTCAGCCTTTGCCTTCATGCCAGTCAGCCCTAAGAGAGATACATGATATCATATCTCAATTATGACTCTGCAATTTAGATCATTATGCTACACAAGAGTCCTGTCTCCAGTGGAGGGGGGGGGGGAGCTCTATGTCAAAAATTCAACTTGAGGTTAGAGACTCTTCTAAATTGACGTGTATGAAAGAAAAAAAATGTAAGGTCAAGATAAAATGGAAAGTGGCCTTCTTGCAGTTTCCAGTCAGCACATTGCCATTGAGTCAGAGATGGGGATGGGGCAGAGAAATCACCCCTAGTGTAAACACACATCCCCTCCACACCATTGTACCGCCTCTGTGTCCTCATCACCCACGCAGTGTGGTAAAAGTCCTTCCTGTTACTTCGCCGTCTTTCCTTCACCCCTGCCATTGTACTGTAACCCTACTGTCTGTCCTTCTTTCCTGTTCTTGGCTTTTGGTTTTTTGGACACTGTAAACGCTCAACGGCAGCGCTGCGACCATTGACTTCAAGGCCCCAAACCCTACCTTAACCCTAACCCCGCTCATTTTCTAATTCTAGTGCCTCCCAGGCAGCGCTGCTTGGAAGGCAGCGTTGGGGGCTTAAAACACTGAACACCAAACTATACAGGAGGCATTCATGTCTTTGGCTGATGTTCAGAGTTGGGGGCTCTGTCTGCACTGGGAGAAAGCCTCTGTTGTAGTGCTGCACTTTGCCTAGTGGGGTTACTGGTTTGTATCTGTGCGGTGTGGCTGCCTTTACAGGTGAAAGGCAGTTGGTGGATTTCAGGGAGGTCTGTCAGTAAAGCAGGTAGAGTGCAGACTTTTCCTCTGATCTGCCTCCCACTGGGCAGAATTGTGTTGCCTAAGTAACCCCTGGATATGTGACGTTGGAGAAATATTTTCATAACTGATTGTGTGTGTATCTTTGAGAGAGAGAGAGAGAGAGAGAGAGAGAAGGTGGGAGAGAGGGAGCACTAGGATGACATGTTCTCAGAATCGACATGAACATTTTTTAGCTCCTCGATAACCCCCACCCTGCATCTCTCCTGTGCTTCTCTCCCTCATCGTAGAGTATTTGGATTTCATACCAGAGATATGGGGCGCAGGACTGGAATGCACCAAGCTCTGGTTTCTGAGTGAAAGGCGTTGTAACACTTTTGACTCTAATCACAGAGTTCACATATTGGTTTGATTTCTGCAGATCGGGCTCTAATGGTCAAACACTCTCAGGGTTAATCAATGTGTGAGTAGACGGGTACGTGGGCCTCACAACCGTTCAGGCCAATACATGTGAGTGTGTGTTTTCTAGGGTGAAATAAAAGCGAGGGAAAACACTAAAACAAAGTTGTTGATAATTTTTAGTTCTCTTCCTGTGTGGTTGATCTTCATGTGAGAAGCAAAGCAGGAGGAGCTGGTAACGTGTTGTGGATCAGGCCTGTTGTCTGACAGAGATCCAGCTGGATGTACAGAGTGCTAATGGGCTGGGAGTGAAGAGACTCCAGCTGGCTATACAAGAGAAGTGAGACCACTACACTGCCTTCCATAGGAAAGGTCACAGATTCAGTCTGAGTTCTTGCAGTAAACCAAAAACTACAACACACGTGAATGAAAACATCAAACAATACTGTTCTTAGTGGGTCAGTGCTGAGAAACTATCTGAACCAATGGTAAACTTAATAGGAGAAAGATTTGGGCACAAACTTGCAAAGGATTTTAATGTTTCAAAACAGATGTAAAATTATCTCCCTTTGTAAAATGTGAAAGACAGGTAAAAGATCACTGGTTAAAGTACAATTCTAACTTTTACTTTACTGACAGTTTTCCATTTTAAACTACTTCTATACTTCTGTTCCACTATAATGGGATAGCTATGGTTAGCAGTTACTTCAAAGCTCAATATTTCACACACAAAACGTTTGATTACCATAGAAAATACGGTAATGTGGCATATTGTGTTTAAGTTAAACAATCCAGCATTGTATGGTTAAAATTAGCTCCATCTCAATGTGCTGCAACATTAAATTGTTGCTTACACGCAAATGCATCTGTAATAATAATCCCACTTGTGTAACATTTGCAATAACTTTCTAAACAGGGCCGTTCTGCAACAAGTACTTTTACTTTTGAAACTTTAGGTATTTTGACATTGACGTTGTAATTTTATTTTGAAGGCAGGACTCCTGCTTGGGAATGAGAATTTTTACGTTGTGGTGTTGCTACCTTTAATTAAATAAAGGATTTGAATTTTTTCTTCCATCACAGCCAGTAATGTATATCTTCAAAATTGGTCTTACTTCACTCACCATCATCCTGTCCTTTTCCCAGCAAAACCAGGCCCTGTCCTGAAAACCGAGACCTGGTCTGTTGTGATCCAGGCTTGGACAGTGTGGTTTCCAGATTGTGGGCTTATTACACAGCAGGGTAAACAAACAATTCAGAGAATGTCATATGATAAGTTTGATGTGAAAAATATGGCATTGCAGTGCAGATCAACTTGACAGCACAAATTAAGACTTTTGTGTTTCTGTTATTAGATCCTCATTAAACTCACATTTACCAAAACTATCAATAGGAGTCTACAGCAGTCTGACTTTAGAAAACCGATTTATCCTTTTGGCAAATATAAGTTAAGAAATTGTATTTGTCTACATCATTCACACTCTAATATTACTACAAGTTGTACACTTGATGTAGAAGTGGAAATTTAAAGTTGAGGTCTGTTAAAAATGGTAACATTGCAGATATGAGAGAAAGGCCAGATTGTGCAAGTTAAAATGAAAAAAAGCAGCAGGCCTGCTGTGTGGCCTGGCTGCACTGAGGGAGTTTAAACAGATAGTACATCTTTCTCTTTTGACTGATGAGCACACACACACACACAACCTTCTTGTGACATGCTAAATGTGTTTATTTCAGCCCAGACATTGGGCAATAAAGCATGGTCGTTTTCAGCGCCCAGGCCAGCCATGTACTCCTGTTTCCCCCGACAAACACAGACACAAGCTGGGTAGAGATGCTGGACCAAGTGCCCCCTCCGCTGGAGAGCCTGGAGAGCCTGGAGATCTTTGGCTGATGGGCTGATGTGTGACAGCATGTGTTTACTTATTACAGTGATGACTGTATCTTATGTGACAGTGAGGATGATCCATTATGGCTGAGTCCAGGTCGCAGAGAGATAAATACTGGAATGGCCAAGTTAAATGTGTCAACCTTTTTGTCTGTGTGAGTACTATGGACTAGAACAATATCTGATTGCAAATAGTGTTAATCTATGAACAGTAGTGAGTTAACTACTGAGCATTATGTGTTTCATTTTTTATTTATTTGTGTGTCATTTTGAACTTCTGTAAAAGCAGCACTTTGTTGAATAAATTGTTGCATAATTGTGGGCACTTTATACAATCAGTTATTTTAACAGCATATGCCCTCGGAAATCCTCAACGTACCACAGCACTGTTATTATCTATGTTGTAAGAGTGATAATGCACTCTAAAGCACTGTGACACAGGAATAATAAAATTCGGCCTTGTTTGTTATCTTCCTATGTCAGAAAACCTTGTGTTTTTGCAAAAGCACATTTTCTTTATGAATTATATTTAATTGACCACCTGCCTTTAATTGTAAACTTGCTTAACTTAGGCTTAATAAGTTGAGGTTAGGCAGCCTTACTGTCATCATAAAATTGTGTCAGTGTTTGCACACATCAGTCACTAGTGACCGGTGAGGATAAAATCAAATCCTTGTCTCACAAAAAATGGCCAACTAGAAGGCAAAGTCAGACTAAATCATAGCAAAATGGCATCAGTGGGATGTGCTGTCCTGCATTCATTTTGTCTCTCTTAAGAAAAATGCAATACTGGACGCTTTTGCATGGAAGCAATGTGTCATCAACCAGTGTCTGTGTGGCACTCAGCTAACATGTACGTGTCCCTGCACATAAAGGAGAAAGTTTGTGTGCTTTTGGATTTGGTCTTTTGTGCGCAGCCGTTTCGAAGCAGTGTTTATGATAAGCTGTGATTAACACCATCCAGGTGCTCTTGTTGGCGGAGCCGTCCAGCCGCTGTTTAAGACACTTACACATTTTACCTCTGGCTGGGTTCAGTCATCCATATTTACAGAGCTGGACGAGCCAACATGCTGAACTGCTGACCACCATTTATTCTAGGACTGTCTTATAAACGGTTCTTCTTCATGAAAAGCACAGCGCATGCGTGAGAGGAAAAAAAAACGTGGGTGGGGGGGGGAATTCCACAGTGACAGTGAGTGTAAGTTAGTGGTCTAGGATGGAAGGTGGAGGAAAAGAGGCAGTGGAGGGGAAAGGGATTGGGGGGCTGTGCGTAAGAAACAAAGGTGTATGCTGAGGTGTGATGGTTTGCTTCAGCAGGAAAGAGTTGAAGATGGAGCCAATGTTCAGACAGCTTTCAGACAGCGTTGAGCATTTCATTAACCCCATCTCCACTGGTCTAGACAGGAAGGAGAGGCAAAGGCCGCACACAACCACTGCCCTGTGAGGGGAGCTGTCAGAGGTCTGGATCTGCGTTCACCAGCTCCCCAGAGGAACAGGAACCTGTTTATTTAGTGCTGGTACAGTGTACAGAAATGTGTGTACACAGACTGTTCTTTAAAATGGGCAGTGTGGTTTCTGATGCATATGGACATTGCTCTGTGTCCACATTGCGCCTTATACTGACTGAATTCATGACCAAGAAAATGTCAGGAAGTGAAAAGAAACAGGGAGACAGGAGGAGGTCAGTGGAAGGCCAGCGTGCAAAACACAGCAAAAAGGTGAAGCTGAGAAAAGAAAGTTATTGTTGATGTTAATTTGTAAACTGGAAGGTAGTGGATGGAGATAAGGGGGTGGGATAGGGCTCAGTGACTGTGTTTTTAAGTGAAAAAGGATAGAAGAGTTGGCTGTAAAGCCCCAGTAGAAAAAAAAAAATTCTCATTTGCTGATATGTGAAAAACATTGTGTAACTGTTGGCAGTGCTAAGAACAGTGGTGTAATTCGCTGACATTTAACGCTGAAATCTCACTCCCTCTCTTTATGAGCAAAATCATGCACCTGTGTATTAGACATTTCACTGGAAAATCAAACAGTTTTCCATAATTATTCAGGTTTCAGTGACATTGTTTTAATTATTTCAGAAATGTTCAATTAAATTTCTTTAATAATTAACATGAAACTAAATTACTAAGCTGTGAGTGATAAGTGTTAGAGAGTATTAAATACATAACAAGGTATATTTTCAGCTTTTAATACTAAAAAATCAATTGTAACTCTTTATTTTACATTACAATTCTTTTCAGGAAAAGTAGCAAAATAAGAGCAATATTTTGTCTATATCCGGGCCTCACATTTTTAAGAAATCATTAAGGCCCCTGTGCTGACATCCCCACATTCCCATCCCCTAAAAAAAGCTAAAAGTAAAACCTGTGCACAGCACTCCCATAACCCTGTTGTTCTGACATTGAGAGAAGAGCATGCACTTTTCATTAAACTACCACAGTTGTGTGTTTACTTGTAGTTGAGTGGAGGTCACAAGAATTTTTTTCTTTCATTCCCCTCTCTCCAATAAATCTCTTTCCGGCCTGGGGGAGAAGAGGCTTAGGGCAGAGGGAGAGAGAGACCCCGCGCTCGGTGGTCCTCTGCAGCCAGCTCTAGGGAGAGCAGGAGCTAAAAAAATAAACTCTCCCTTCTGGCACTGAGGGTGGGCGATGCCACTCTGCGACATGGGACGGTGGGCTCTGGTGAGTGTTACTGAACTGTCACTACCCCCACCTTAGCGCCATCCCCTACGAGCACCCCCATCACTCCCCATCAATGTCCCTCTGGAGTGGGCTGGGCAAGCAGGACAAGGGGTGGGATCAGAGCCAGAAGCATTCCCTGCATTCCCAGCCAGCAGTGATGCGGCTGGTACATGCACAAACACAAGTTCACGCACAAGCACAAACACACAAACCCACACGCAGCCATATATGCGCAAACTCACACTGCTGCAATAGTGCAGGCCACCGGGGAACACGTCAGTGTTGTCAGATTGAACAAGACGCAGAGCTAATCCAAACCAGCTCCAGGCTTCACTTGAAACACACACACACACACATGTACTGACAAACACATGCATGTACACTCAGGTACACTCACATGTTGCTGCATATAATTGTGTGTGTGTGTGTATGTGTATGTGGGTGAGAGAGAGAGAGAGAGAGAGAGAGAGAGCAGCTGCTTAATGTTTAACTGGAGCAGCTCTTAGTGGACTTGGCGTGCGCTGACAAAATCCATTTTGTGATGGAGTTGTGATTACAATGATAGGCCTGGAATTATGATGTTAGCTCTTCCAGGCCCGGGTTTGTTCACAGCTGTAGAGTGCACCATCCTTTGTGAACTTCTCTCTTGCTCTGTCTCTTCCTTTCTTACCTCCTTACAGCAAGGAGTAATTTAGCTGTAATAGTTTGCTACATTAAACAAGTACCAGACCATGTTGCCGAATGAGTGGTATCCATGTGTGTCGCGTGTTTGTCCAGAGATTAAAGGGCACATAGTTGTCACAAAG
Source organism: Etheostoma cragini (assembly GCF_013103735.1). NCBI lineage: Eukaryota > Metazoa > Chordata > Actinopteri > Perciformes > Percidae > Etheostoma > Etheostoma cragini. The sequence continues at coordinate 21,157,870 of NC_048407.1, forward strand.
TTTGTTTGTATGAGAAATACATCAAGATTTAGTTTCTCTGAGGCTTTGTTAAGGATTTTAAAGGTAGATCTAGGCTCTCCCTGCCTGATGAATGGTAAAATACCAAAGTGGAGTTGCTTTCTAACATTCTACTCACTGTTTGATGAAACTTATTAGCAGTGATCAGTGTGATGAAGCTGACCTTCTGAACCCCACTTAAACAGAACACAAACCAAATGTGCATTTAGCACAAAGCTCCCCCAGCAGAAATTGGACTCATTTGAGATACTCAGAGAAATCAAACCCCAACGTGCGGAGATGCTGAGATACATTTTTCCATTCCCCTTTATTCATCCAATTTAGATCTAATCTAGTCAGTCTTCTCTCACAGTTGGTTCAGAATAGTAAATGCATGATGGCAGCACACACTAACACTTAGAGTCTCTTTCTGCCTTTTTCACACACACACACACACACACACACACACACACACACACACACACACACACACACACACACACACACACACACACACACACAAACATACACACAGAACTGAGAGACATATTGGATTGAAGCTGCAGAGGTCCTGAAGAATGCTGCAGTTTATATGGCTGTGGTTCACTTAACCATGCTGCTACTCTAAACACTCCTGTGTGTGTGGCACTCCCATTGTGACTGTATCTGTCCCTTTGGTACTATTCACTTAGGATTTACTTTCTTCTTTCTTTCCTCTAGAGGATTTGTGCCTATGTGTGTGCCAGCATGGAAGGGAACACAGTTGGATTACCATGTCTTCAGGACTGAAGAGTTGGTTATCAGGACTTAGTCTACACAAGTAGACATACACCTAATACAACACAAATACACACACACTTCTCTCCCCTCTCAGGATCTGGGTGTTCCACAGCACAAGCCTCTCTCCTCTTGCTTGGGCCTTCCCCAGCACACTAAATGTTATCCTTTGGGCTCCTAATTGCCTGTAATTTGCTCGATGAAAGAATCCCCAGCTTGTCTGGATCAGTGACGTGTGGTAACCTGAGAACCCCTGTGGGTGAGGCAGAGGAGGAAGAGGGGAGAAAGGAGGGAGGACAGAAGAAGCCAGGGGAAGTAGGTGGATTAGGAGGGCAGGACGTGAAAGTGAGGAGGAAGAGCTGAGGAGAGGACAGAAAATAAAAGTGAGGCTGGACATACATAAGCAGGTTTTAAGTATTGAAAGTGTTCCAGAGCTGCAGAACAAGGATTCACATTAGCAGATTGTCATTGTATTCCCTCTATTTGCATAATAAAAAATTAAATTATGCCTTCTTTGCACCGTGCAGTTTTTGTTTTACTGGATGTGCCCAGGTTGTGAGATATCCGTCTCTGAAAGTTCTGCTTCCACCTCAATAAAAAGAATGTAAATCAGATGTCATGTTTGGTGCTCATCCTGAAAAATTAGCAAAAGCGCCTTTTTCCGGACCCAATGGGTCCATTACCTTCGACAATCCACAGAACGTGCAACACAATTTTAGATTCACAATTTCTTTGGTAGACATTGGTTTCATGTGAGATCTGTGGATAATTCAGAGTAATAGGAACATTGTTTACACATTGAGAGAGAGAGACCTTTTTCAATGCTGTAAGCAGTCCATTTACCTCCATTACATCAAAGTGGTGGTCCAAATCTCATAAGAAAGTCTTTTCTTTAAGAAAGATACAACACTTTAAATGACATACACAAGCAGTGGTAAATGATTTTAGAACAAAATGTGCAATTGTGCAAGTTTAGAATGTTGTCCATTCTGTAAAACAATTGCTACATTGCAATATGATTCAAAATGTCAGTCAACAAACCCGCTGAGAACAATAAGAAGACAACGTGCTGGAGCACACAGATCTTCAAATGACTTAGAAGACAGAGCACACTGACCCATTAAAACTGGTTTACTCTAGTCTTCACATAGGTGCACTTGCACACAAATACTCGCTCACACACACACACACACACACACACACACACACACACACACACACACACACACACACACACACACACACACACACACGTATAGTCTTTTCTGATCAGAGCATAGTGTGGTCTCATGGACAGGATGTGAGGTCTTGATTGTTTACTTTAATTTCCTGTGGTGAGGGATGATCAGTGCCTGCCTGCTAGCCAGCTCTGCTCCCCTGTCTCTTGCAGCCAGTTCAACATGCCTCCTTCCCAGTGCACCAGAGAAGGCAACAAAAAAGTTAGACATGCATGTTTCCCAAAAGGTCATCCACAGGAGAAGATATGTCGCCACAGTACCACCCACTTGGCTGACCCCAGCCCGCCCGGCTCCCCTTTACCTTCACATTGTGCTGCTGTGGAGGTAAACTGCTGGGTTGTGGCTCCGTTTAAGCATACAGTTGATTGCTATGAGATTGTACTGCTCCCTTTCAGCTGGGGTCAACGTCCTCATGTTTGACAGTTGGAATCAGAAGCAAATTGTGTCATTTCCTACTTGTTGTAGCTCCCAGTATGCATGCGTGTGTGGCGGTTTGATTTCTTCAGTCAGCCAACAGTTTGCAGGCTATTATATGACCTGTGTATCCAAAGAACTAATTTTACTTTTGAAGTAACTGCAACCCCCCCACCCCCCCCCCACCCCTTCCTGGACTCTTGTGACTCATCTCATTTGCGTTCTTCAGCATGTTCCTTTCCCTTGTTTGATTTTCTTTCTGTTATCATCACTGTGTCTTTCCTTAAATATCAGTGCAGTAGTCTCATGTTGTTTCTGGGGCCATTGCCAGCAGCATTTCACCCCATTGTAGAGTAGAGCTGGTTAACTGTACAGTTTACATCTGCCTGTTTGCCTCTCCTCTATACTCCTCCTAACTGGGACCACCCAGGAGAACGGTAGAGTGTAATGGTCTCTCTCTCTTGCACTCTCTCTCTCTCTCTCTCTTTCTTTCCATCCATCGCTTCTTATTGTCTCTTAGTATTAGTTTCTCTGATTCCCGTTTTCTTTGTAAATCTTGTTTCTGGAATGGTTAAGTGGCATCAGCCTCCTCTCGTTCTTAAAATAAAATAACTTTTACTGACATCAATGTTGATGCTACATTTTCTACAAATGCGTACTGTCATGTCACAAGATGACATTTATCCTAAACAGTACAATCCTATAGACACATCAGATTATCAGAAAATAGTTGAAGAAAAAAGTCGTTTCATAGGTTTGCCAGTTTAGTCTGCAGGCAAGGGATCACTCCCAAAATGTTTGGCAGTTTACTCTCATTCATCTGATGGAGGATTTCTGGACATATGATACTGGCTTTCTGTAAGAATTGTTCTCTTAATTTGGCATGATTGCTGCATTCAGTGAGGAAGTGAAGCTCTACAGGGAAATCGAACCTGGCTTCTCATGCTGGTCAGATTTTTGTCTTTGTTGCTTTTGAGTCTGTACATTCTCAAGGTGTTCCTTTATTTTTGTCAACTATAGTGAGTAGTGTGATAAGATGCTGTTGTGTTGGTTTTAAGGCCTATTAACAAATTTGTGCTGTCCTGTCCTGTGTTAACATAACATAAGAGCCTGCTGTTTACACACTGGGGTCATGCCATGGACTCTGTAGCTGCAGATCCCACTTGTATCTCTGTGTTGGGGATGGACCAAAATAACACGCCACCACACTGCCATGGTTACGCCATACATGGCACAAAAAGTAGGACTCATAACTTGCCTGTGAGAAAATGCTTTTTGTTTTCCAAGGAAGTTAACTTTGGTTTTGAGTGTATGGCATGTGAAATTATTGATGTATTTTAGATTTTACTGATAAAGACACTAAGTACAGACAAAATTTAAAATACTGTTGCAGATTGTTAATAAAAACAGTCACCAATGTCCTTTTACTCTGGTATCATTTTCTTCTCAATGGCTAAGCATCCTGTAACTCTCAGTGTGGAAAGATTTGTAGTGTGCAGAACACCACATGAGGCTCAACAGTCTGTAAATACAAACACACACTATACACACACCCTGACACGTGGACTCAGTCTTAGATTAGTTCTGCGTAACGGGCTAATGTCACAGATCAGAGCTGATGAGAGGTTCCGTGGTCAGTGCAGGTGGAACAAAAAGATGTTGTCAAAGTGTTATGGGGCAGAATGGGCGGGCTGCATAATTAGACACTGAATGAAAAGTCACACAATTGGACTGCTGCCCTCTCGTGATGTCATTTTCAGGTAGTGCTGTTTCATTAAACATCAGTTTCTGCAAAAACATATGCAACCAATGTTCCTTCTCAGCTACAGCCAATTTTGTGCAGCGGGAGCAAATGTTTTACTGATGCTAAAGAGAGGGGGTCTGATTTAAGAAATGAGCTGCTGGGGCGCCCTCGAGCTCATCCGCTAAAGTGTGTTCCCTATGTCGGCTGGGTCCTTGGCAGCGGGCGGTTCAAATCCAACACATGGCCTATTGCCTAATGAACTATCTATTAAAAATGCATAGAAAGGCAGCTCCTAAAGTGCTGTAATTTGTAAATGCCCACCTGTATTGGGAAAAACATTATGAATGCGCTATTTATACATATATTTGATTGTAAGGCAGAATGTGATGTCCAGTATGTCAATTTCTGATAGAAATTATGAAACTTGAATGGATGATCAATGTAAACTATTTCATAGACAAATGCATGGTCCCCTAATAACCTTAATTTTCGTGCAGTCAAATTGTGATTAACTCTTCTTTTTGTTATATTAATGATTGTCTTTTTTAATTTTAATGAATTTCTTCAACTGCAAATGCTCAACATCAACATTTATTTTACATTTATGCCACAATTTTTAGCCAATTGGCTGTAGAGTGAGAGTAGATGGTACGCTGCCTGTTAGCACTTCCCGGCCAATCTAATCAGCCTCCCAGGACAGAAGAGGGGTTCAAGGAGCTCCGTAATTGCTCATTTGTTCTGTATCTCCAACCACTCAGCAGCGCTAACTGGCCCCAGCCTCAGCCCCCAAGCTTCCCGTGCTCTGACTAACTGCATGCACACACGCACATGTCCACACAGTAGATGTTTACTTGTAATCATGGCATTTAGTTACAATAATTTATTTTCTTGTGTACATGACATGGAAAAAAACAAATCATTGCAGACCAGGGACCCTGAAGCCAAGTTAATTTTTTCTATTGTTGTGTCACAAACATGCATTTAGCTGACCCCATCATGCAGAGTAACTCATATAGAGCGTGAGCAGGTAGGTGAGCAGTTTTTTCTAAACACACAAACACACACACAAACACACACATACACACACAAACACACACACACAAACACACACACACAGACTAGGCCAGGCCTGGAACTGCAGTCACTGCAGTTGGGTTTTTCTTTTAAAAACGCTCTCTAGAATACAATTATAAGACGTGAATATGATTTCATGTACAAACAACTACTTTCAGACAACTCATCTCACTAGCTCTTCTTCTCACCAAAATTTACTTTAGGACACAGTGCATCAATTAAATCGCATACAGTAAGGATTTATCTTAACCTGCTAAGTTTGCAGCAATCAGGTTTTGTGAGTCAGACTCATATCACAAAATCCATTTTGTATGGAAGGAGACAATGTTAATGCTTTGATGTTTTGACAGGGCTGATAACTATAAATGTCCATGTTTCAGACATGTTTACACTGGGGATGTTTGGTATAACTCTGGTGTGTGGCTGTGGGACACTGCGGGGGGTCTCGTTGTTTCCTGTTTATGACATCCTCCACGTGAATGTCAAACAGTTTACCTAACAAGGTACTCTCTTTCTGTCTTTTCACACACATGGATGCACACACACATTCAAAAATTACACACAAGCACCCACAACATACATGCGCTTACAAAGACACATGCACACACAAATAATAGGAAAAAACACCTGAAAAGTCACAAAAGTGCACACAAATGCATGTGTGTGCAGAAAACCTAAGCTCTCTCTTTCAGTTCAATTCAATTAAATTCAATTCAATTCAATTTTATTTATAGTATCAAATCACAACAAGAGTTATCTCAAGACACTTTACAGATAGAGTAGGTCTAGACCACACTCCAGAATCCACAAGGACCCAACAGTTCCAGTAGTTTCCAGTAGTAATTCAAATTGCTTTAATGGCATTAATTTTAGAAATAACAATATTGCCCAAGCATCAAGGATAATAATGTGAGAAGAAATATATACACACAAGTCATTGAGTAAACTAAAAAATATACATTTAAAAACAAAAACCTTGAAAACAACAACAGTAAATCAACATAAAGTAAAATCGCTAGTTTCAAACGTAAGAAAGAAAACAAAGACAAAAATGCAAACAAACAAAAAAACATGAAGAAAATGTGAAGTAGAGGACTAACTCTCTGTCTCTCTTTCTGTATCTCGCTTTCTCTCTCACACACACACACACGCACGTACGCACACACACACACACACACTCACACACACACACTCCACACTCATGTTCACAGAGTCAGTAAGGCAGGAAGCAAATAGCTGAACATAATTTTACACAAGTGGAAAGTTGTGTCATCATGAGGCCAGAACCTTTTTGAATTCTACATTCCACCACCTTAATCCTACTATTCAACAATTTCACATTTACAAAAGCAAGCTTGATATGTTAAGATCATTCCCTATGGTACATTAAACAATATGAAAAAAACAAGGCAAATAAACTTTACTTTCATGCTTAATTCCAAACAATTAACAATAAATTCAGATGTTCACATAGATAGTATATCTATGATCTATAAATATATAGAATTCTATAAACATATAATATTAAATCGAAAAAGACATGAGAGAGATGTGGTGTAGTTGTTGTTTAAATGAATGAGGGGGAAAACTACAGGCTATCTAAGCTGAATTTTGTCTTCCGGCTGCTAGTAAAAACAATGTCACTGAGAAGTTTTCTTGTCTTAGTTACAGGGCTTTTTTCCAGACTTAACTGTCTTGTAAACCATGCAAAAGCTACACAAAGTAACATGATAGGCTGCATGTCAGACAGAGAGAGAGAGAGAGAGAGAGAGAGAGAGAGAGAGAGAGAGAGAGACATGTGGAGGGCTGGAGGAGGTGGTGGTAATTTGCAAGCTCAGTTTTAGAGCTTTAGAGGATCTGCCATCTATCTGATACCCACCCTGGCTCTACAACCCTTGATGGGTGGCAGAATGTGTGTGTGTGTGTGTGTGTGTGTGTGTGTGTGTGTGTGTGTGTGTGTGTGTGTGTGTGTGTGTGTGTGTGTGTGTGTGTGTGTTTGTGTGTTACCATGTACTTTTGTCTGAACAAGCTATTGATTAAGAAAGTAGGGATTGTTATCCCTAATGCCCATTATCCATAAGATCCATGAACACAAAACCTAGAGGTATTTTGTTCATTTTATTTTATTGAATTCACATTCCATCTTAGCAATAAAACCTTAAATAACCAGATGTTAATTATCCTTTGATACTGTAGAGCGAGAGATTCATAAAAAAATGAATACATTATTAAATGGGTTTGACAATATTAATAAAACAAAAAAAATCATAATTCTGATTATGAAAACTGATATCTTATATTATGCTTATGATTGATAAGCATAATTTACCAAAAGGAAGAAAATATTACCTCATTTGTTGCAACGTCACATTGTCACATCTCCTAAAATAAAAACACATGTTGAAAGGAAGAGATGAAATTATTTTTCAAAATTGTATTTTATTTATGGTGCACAAAGCCCTTAAAGGAACACACTTATTGGGACTTTAGCTTATTCAGCGTATCCCCAGAGTTAGACAAGTCGATACATACCCTTCTCATCTCTGTGCGTGCTGTAACTCTGTCTGACGCACCCGATATTAACTTAGCCTAGCAAAGATCCTGCAGGTAACTGGTTCCAACTAGCTACTGCTCCCAATGAGTGACAAAATAACACCAACATCTTCCTATATACATGTTGTGATTTGTATAGTCATATGGTGTACAAATAGCAAGTCACATGAGACAAAGCCATCTTGCCATCACAAGCCCTGGTACTTCTGCTACTTGGGCTAAGTGATTACATGGACAGTTAAAGAAAGAGTGATATGCGCAACACCGAAAAGCACAGTTACTTCCGTCAACAAAACCATCGTGAACAGCTAGCTAGTAGCAAACAACACTGGTGATCATGGCTGACTTTGAGGAATTGTCAGAAGACTTTTACTTGGTATCAAACAGAGATCCAGAATATTTATTTTTGAGCCAGGATACACAAACGAGAAGTTACAAATTTTGGAAGCTGATAGACAGAATGTAGAACAGACTGAAGTTGAGGGGAGAATCAGAACGAACACGGACAGGTGGTGTATATGTGGAATCCAATTCATTAGCAGGTCATAAGTTTTAGCTCTAGCATCGCTCATTTTATTCTGGGGTGAAAAAGAGCATTTGTGACTCTACAGTAACATTACAGGGGATGAATGTAGCCCGAGAACAATTGCAATAGTTGTGACCACCCTTGTTATTTAATAGTATTAATAAAGTTACCAATGTTACAGTAGTTAGTCCTCTGAACGGAACACTTACCGGAGCTGCAGGGCATCCACTTTGTCCGGTCTGTACTATGGCCGTGTCCTTCAGCACACGTTTCATGGTCCGTATGGCTAATTCCATTTTTTCATAATAATCATCCTCAGTGAAATGTTCTGAGCAAACACAATGGTTCTTGAAGGTGGCTACAGGTGTATTTGGATCTATGTCCATAGCAACATAGCAAAAGATTCAGCGGCCAGTGTTTTTAGTTGAAATTCTCTGAAACATCATGGTAGTACCTGGTCTCCCCTGTTTATTGTGGCTGCTAACACCTATGATTGTACACTATGCTATTGGCATCTACTAATTAGTGACTCTATTACTCCAACTTTGAACAAACTCCAGGAGAAGTCTTTGCTCCGTGACCGGCTTCAAATCACTCCGCCCAAGTAGCAGAAGTACCAGTGCTTTGCCTTTCTGAGAATATAGCTCCCAGTTAGTATGCGGTTAGAAGATGGCAGTGTCTCATGTGACTTGTTATATGTACACCTTGTGACCATACAAATCACGACATGTAAATAGGAAGATGTTGGCATTATTTGTCACTTATTGGGAGCAGTAGCAAATTGGAACCAGTTACCTGCAGGATCTTTGCTAGGCTAAGCTAATTCTGGGTGCATCAGACAGAGTTACAGCACGCACAAAGTTGAGAAGGGTATGTATCGACTTGTCTAACTCCGGGGGATACGGTGAATAAGCTTAAGTCCCAACAAGCCAGCGTGTTCTTTTAAATGACATTTGAAAAACTCATCAGCATCATATCTATCTACATAATTAAAAACCACTGAGCATACCACAGCTAATGCTTGTCTCTGTTCAAGCCCCAAGGTGATGCTGGTGCAGTCCTTGGGTAGAGAGCGGTGTATAGCAAGGGCCAGACATACACAGATAACACACAAAGGGATTAGGAACCAAATCGAGTCCAGTGAGATTAAGTCGCCAGACTGAGCCCAGTCACAGTAATCAAACACAGAGGTAGAAAGGACACATGTCCACTGGTAGATATGGGAGTAAAAGAACACAGGGAAGTATTTAAGACACAGCCTTTCCACTTTCTTTTTAGTAGTTTTCCGTTTTACACCCTGTATGATTTTTTTCCATCATGAAAAATAAATTCAAGAATGATGATTGTTTTGTTTGGATAGTGCACTGTCTAATGCATGCACGTGTATGTGCTTGCATTCATATAAAAGAGATAGAGGAAAGGAGCAAATGAGACAGCAGATGACTATGTGTGTGAAGGTGTGTGTGTGTGTGTGTGTGTGTGTGTGTGTGTGTGTGTGTGTGTGTGTGTGTGTGTGTGTGTGTGTGGGTGGTCTTGTGAAACAAGAGTGCATGGCCATGAAGGTTCTACACTGCGAGTGGAAGTGAACTGTTAAAGGCCGCAGGAGCAGCCTGAATGAAATCACAATATGCCAAAATGAAAAAACTACACAGAGAGGGGAAAACTGTCCCGCCAAGACATGCTGAGGGGCCGTGGACGGGCATCGCAACTCCCCCCTACAAAGCAACTCTTTCACAAGGGGAAACATCCATGGGTCGACTGTTTCGGCTAATAAAGTTTCAATAGATTTAAATAGTTGGACAACCAAAGGCAGGTCGGAGTGAAGCAGAAGGTCTTGAGTCATTAGATGCTGGCGCTGCTAGCTGCTACAACTTCGGCCTCCTAAATCGACATTCACATGAGGTATTCTGGAACAGGAAAGTGACTCAAAGAACTATTTAAAGGAGGGAAACGCATGACAAAAGGTGATCAGTTTTAACCCTGCATGGTTAAAATTTTCATAGTGAGGTTTTGCGCTTTCTAAGAAATTTGGCCTCCAAGGACCTCAAGAACAGTAGCTGTCTCTTGTAATAATGTGATATTGAAGAGGACTGACAGCTCCACTGGCCTCTACATCAAAACCCTCACTTATGATAGTGACTATCACTTTTGTACACTGATGGTGAAGGATGGACCTGAGTTGAAATTACAGTAGTAGCAGACCAACTCACCATACCTTCTTTTAATTCGCTTTTTACCATGTCCTTACTCTCTCTGACAGGCTTCACTCTCTCAGTCTGTCTGTCTCTGTGGATTTCCTGTGGGCCTCAGGCCACCCCCACACCCCCACCCCCACTCATGCTCTCACACACACACACACACACACACACACACAAACACACACACGCACGCACACACACACACACACACACACACACACACACACACACACACACACACACACACACACACACGCACACACACACACACACCCACACACACACACAAACACACATACACAATCAGCTCAGTGTCTCTGGGGCCGCAATGATAGGGATCTCCAGCCCAGTCCACCACTTCCCTCTGGGGTCAGAATGGTAGAGATGCTGCCAATAACAGGGATGTTTGTGTGTGTGTGTGTGTGTGTGTGTGTGTGTGTGTGTGTGTGTGTGTGTGTGTGTGTGTGTGTGTGTTTGTGAGGTGGAGATTGACAAATGGAGAGACACATAAAAAGACAGAGAAAGAGAGAAAGAGAAAAGAGCGAAAGAGAAAGAGAGAGAGAGAGAGAGGGAGAGAGAGAGAGAGAGAGAGAGAGAGAGGAGAGAGAAGCTTTGCCCTGTGAAGGAGGGCAGAATAAGGAAAATAAGGAGGGCAGAAGCTCTTTTAGCTGCAGGGCTTCAGCCTATGCCAATGGTTTCCAGATGGCCCTCATTTGCCCTGCACTATTCCAATACATAGGCCACTGTCCCCCATCAAAGATGCCCATTTACATCCACTTGCACACAAACAAACACACACACACACACACACACACACACACACACTTATGAGACACACAGAGTACTAACCAACACACGAACATGGAAGACAAAAAAATATTCATATTAGAAAGTTGATGTTCCCTAAGAGGGAACGTCCAGTAAAGATCACATATGTACATACACTGGGGTGATAAAAACTTTTTTACATAGTTAAAACACTATTACATAGTTTGTCCATTAGAAATAACAACCGTAAAATGTTTGTCAAAATTCTTAAATGGTCAAAATTTAAGTTATGTTGTGTTAAAATGTAGTATCAACACTTCTCGTTTGGCGATGTATGGTGGAGACATGAGGCAGAGGGTCTCCTTATCATTTTCCACTTTAACACTATTTAACAAACTGTCAAATCCTTGTGATTAACCCCCTAATGCTTGGAAATAACTTTTTTAAAGTTTTTATATTGTTATTTACTGTTGGATAGTTTAATATTGTAATGTTAAATTTTTCAGTACAAATGTGAAGATGGAAATGTACGCACACGTGAACGCACACACACACACATACACACACACGCATACATACACACACACATGAACACGGTGTGGTCCTTCCCACACACTGCTGTGGCTGCACAAAGAGTCAGTGTTTGGGGGCCTTCAGTGTGGCGATGCGTGACACAGTGGTGTGAAGCTGCCTGTAAAACCCACAGAAACAGGTAAGGGTCAAAGACAACAGCATACATGAAGGGTCAATCTGTGCTTTCTCACTGTGTTTGTGCTGAGTGTTTGGGTGTTTGTGTAGGGTAGAGGTGGGGAGGGGGTATGAGTGTGTGTCCATACTTCTGAATTTTTGAAAATCAAGTTATGAAACGGCACGTTTACTTGGACACATGGCACAGCGTTCATGACAGATATCAGTGATTGTATGCATCCACTAACATCCCCCTTCCTTTCCCCAATCACTGCTATGCACAAACTCATGCACACACGCACTCACACACACACAATTTTCTGCAACCACACACATATACTCATTAAACTTTGAGCACCACATATGGTGCTGGTTTAACCATCTTTCTACTGTCCAAAACCAGAAGTTATCACCAACCGATGATGGATACATCTGTAAACTGAGGATTTATCATTAGCAATAGTTGACAGCCTCACAGTGTTTACATTATTGATACACAGGTCTTGAGGAATGTCAAACAAGCAGTGTGGATAAATAAGTCTTCCAGGTGGAGCTATTGATCACTAAGAAGCGGTGCCACACCTCAAGATCGATTGATACATTCATTAGCCAATTGGATTTGGCCCTAACCTCAATTCAAAATCTGTGTTTGTTATTGTGTGAAAAAAATGAGTCTAGTGGGGATAAAGCTGGCCATGCTGATAAAAGGACAGGAGCGATGATGACAGAGGGGAAAATAAAGAGAGGTAGGAGACAGGGAAAGTGGTGTTGAGAGGAGGACAGTGTATACAATTGGAGATGTTGATGGTGAGGTTAAGGGTTCACCTTAAATTGAAAGAGAGAATGAATAAAGATGACCGGCTACTTATCACATCCATTGAGCTCATGCGCATGCATGTGATGTGTGTATGTATGTGCCCCTGAGTGCTGACTGTGTGTTGCCCCATCATACATTAGAGGGTGTACGTATGTGCTGGCAGGCTGGTGTAACATCTGGTTTCCATGATGGCCCGAGCAGGCTGAGAGCAGCCAAGTACAGCACAGAAGGTATTAGAGGTAATTTACTTATTAGAGAAAAAAGACTCAATCTCAGGGGCTTTAATTTTAAATGGAGATGGGGCTTATCTGAAGAACTATCAGTATCCCTGCAGGGGAAACAAGAACAGGCAAGCAGTGGCAGTTTAACACACACACACACACACACACACACACACACACACACACACATACACACTCGCACCGGACAAGCACAAACACACACACACACACACACACACACACACACATGTCATAGCCACAAACAGCCATGCAAACACAAGCATACACGAACACTCACATCAACACGATCCAGCATTATTCTATTAAATTGTTTTTACTTGTGCTTTTAAATTGCATTATCTGAACCATTAACCCTTTGTGTTGGCACAATAACAACACGGCTGATAAATGAATAGGCTCTTATACGTAACAGGTGTCATGACTTCACTGTTCTGCCGTGATGGCTGACTGCTGGTCTGTTGACTTAGATATGCAGTATAGAATGTAAGAACTTCAACTGCAAAATCTATTACAGCATCAAGCTGAAAACTGTACTTTGTTCTTTTTTTTAATTGTACTTTTTTGTTTTCTTTATTATTTTGTCACTTTTGAATTTCTTTTCAGCAAATATTGAGTTAACATTTCTGTAATACTCTCAATGTTTTCAAAAATCTCAAATGTATTTACACAAAACCGTTGAAGCTGTTGAATAAGCAGTAAAGAATAAAAGGCAATCCCACTAATCTCCCTAGAAAGTTTTTGTGATTATACAAATCTCTTGTTTTGTGATGACATTATTGGGTTATTTTATCAAGACAAGAGCACACCCTTGAATCGCAAAATACAGAAGGCCTTTCACTGAGCAGTTTTCCTCCTGCTTTGCCACACAGAAACACCAGAATAAAACCTTTTTTCCTGCCTGTGGTATTATTAGTGGTTTCTTGGCTGAGCTGTTTCTCCTTCTACACAATATGTGGGTCCACACAGGAGACTCAAATAATAACTTAGTGAGGTTTACTTAGTGGGATGACACCGCTGCAATAAAAAGCAGCAATTGTTTTCCTAGCCATTTAAAATGTGCGTCACACTTGACCTGAACAGGGTGGAAATAAACCAGAAGCTAGGCCCGAACACTAAAACATGCCTAACCTTGATTTACCCCAAGCAGTCTGATAATGTACTGTACCAACTACCAAATATGACAGGGGACAATGTGTCAAGACACTTGTCCAATAATCTTATCATCCTCAGCGAACGTTTTTACTCTATGAAACTTTTTGCTTCCTCGGTCCAGACAAACTTTTTTCCTTGCGTGTGTGTTGCTGCTAAATGTTGACATGGAGAAGTTATTTCACTCAGGGGCACTAGAAGATGACGTCAGTGTTAAATGATGCTGTCACCGGTAACGTCTCTGAAAAGTGGTTGCTGCTATCTGTTTGTAAATCTGATGTGCTTTTATGGCAAATTGCAGCTAACTGGAAACATTTTCACCTTTCAGCGGTGATTTGGCAACGGTGTAGTTCTGGAAGTAAATACGTAAAATACCTAAGAAATACATGATATATTGATATAACAAGCCAGACAACGTCCCCAACACTATCAACACTCAATCTTTCTGGGCTTCCACTGAGTAGATGACCTGCCCTGAGAGTTGTCTTCCAATGACCTATAACTCTGTACTCCCCCAGAAAAGAAGCCTTATCCTGTGCCTCACACACTGACCAGGCATCTGCCCCAGTCTTGACTCAACTGAAACTGGATGCTCCAAAAACACAGGAGACATTACACTGAACAACACATTGGCCTGTAACCTTTGTGGATCATAAAATAACACAGTCATGTTCATCCACGTCAGAAACGCTAAAAAAAAAAGCACCCTCACGGCGCATATTATCTGCTCTTTATCTTCCAGCTCCCAACACATTGGTAAAGAGAATAGTATTCCTCCGTTGTTCCACATGTCAGCATGGTTTTGCATGTGTGGTCATCAAGCAACAGTCCTTGGAATGTGAACTAACATGAATAAAATCTGCCTTTGTGCATGATTGTGTTAAAGATCAGATGAGCTCTTCTCGTTGCATTGTTATATTTATCTCCTGAGCACAGTTAAGATTATGTGTCTGTGTGTGGTACAGTGAGAGTTAAGCTGATATATGCCTCACCCTACCATCCACCATGCCCTCAATTCACCTTTGCTCTTTGAAGATGGATGACAGTTTGGTCAGCAATGTAACGGAGCAAACTCTGTTGTGATATGTTTGTGTGTTTGGTGTAGGAGGGAGGTTGTTGGATAGGGAAGAGAAATGTTGGCACCTACTCCATTGATGAATGTAGTAAATTGGGTGGGCCGTGGCTCACTGAAAGGAGGAGTGTGTGGGTGACATCTGCCCTCAACTGTGTGCCGTCTGATCGATCCTTGCTCTGTGGTGGCCAGATAAGTCCTACTACTGATAAAACAAGCTCACACACCAGACACACCCACATATTAAACTCCTTCCACAAGTCAGTGTTCATGAGCATGTTAAAATACCTTTATTTACTGGCACTGTGGGCCAGATTGCTTTACGATGGGGAACTTTGTCTGTTCTGTGTCTCTGTGTCAGGGTGACATTACCACAGTGATCTGGCTTCTTTTATTCCTCTACAGCTCCATAAAATGTTTTTTTTTCATTTCTTCATTCTCTGCTATGGAAGTGTTTTTTAGAAAACCTATACCTAATGTAAAATTAATTTCTCTCTTACTTACTTTTTTCTCTTTATGTTCACTCACATTATCCGTTGTGTTCTCAGTGCTTAACAGTGTTAAAACCGACATTGCCAATGGACGCTGACCTCTTAACGGATAAAGCACAGTGATTTAAAGAGCATACAGTTTAGCTAATTTCCACGTCCACTTGTGGTTATGCCTGTAAATTTGCATGCTGTATAACGTTTGAACTTTAAGTCACAGGCCTATAGTATTTTTGTACAATCATTTCAGTTGGCTACAATGGTTTACCCTTTCATCTCTTTATCCATTCGTTTGTCCATTTCTGGTCCAAAGAGATGCTCTAACCACTACTGTCTGTGTGGGCTCCTTTGTTGTAATGTTGGACTGCTGTTCCCTTTCCAAAAAAAACACGGTGTGTCATACCCACAGAAATAGGTCTGTGTTTACATCACCTTAAACCCAGCCCAGTGCTTGTTTTGAAAGATGTTCTGTGGTGAACTTGGTGGAATTTTTTTTTCTCTTTCTTTGAGTTGGAAAATAAATCTCCAGGTATACATATAATATTGACTGTGGTTGAATTAACAAGGATTTCACATTAAGCTGAGTCCTAATTTTTGACAGCTTTACAAAATGTGCTTCAAAGGTCTCTACTCTGAATTTAGATATTCATATCTCAAGAAGTATTTCCTGATTTTGTGCAATGACCAGTGTTTCAATACAGATGATGAGCCACTATAGCCTTCCAAGTCTGCTCAAGTGGGGTGATGTTAAAAATGGAAATTATTTTAGTTCTATTGCATTGTGCAGGACTCCCCCTACAGGATACAGACCGCACTGCAAATATACTAAAAATATACTAAAACAGTCAATTCCCATAGGAACACAGTCAATCGCATAAAGTCGTGACATGCCACATATCAGATACCAGATGCTCTGTTGGAAACATTAAACATGTATGCAAATGTGGTGAAATTATCTCCAGTAATAAAGAAATTGTATACCATGATAAATTATGAGAATTAGGGCACTGCTTTAACCTGATGAAAGAAATGATAGAAACAAAAAATAAGATACTGTTCTCATTAGACACTTTTTATTTCAGCAGCATTTGTAAACTATATTTTTGGATATACTGCATGTATCTCAATGTAGATTTCTAACTTTAAAAACTTCAAACGTGAAGACATATTACTAGAAGAGATAATATACAGTATGTTCCATCTCTACTACTACTGCCATCTACTATCTCTACTATTATCTCTACTTCTTCTACCGAAGCTGACTACTATGAGTCACGATGCTCAGTGCTGCCATGGCTCATGGTTTGGATGAGTAAACTACTATAAGTCTGAGTGTTGTCTACTTCTTGATGAGTCGCTGATAAGGCAACAGGGGTCAAATCTGAGTGGTCATCTCCTCTCCACTCTCAGAGCACGCCATAAATCACATGACCTTGTCTGGGTGCTGTCAGATCTGCCTGCTGCCCACCAGGGTTAAACCAACAGAGGTGGACAGACAGAGGGAGGCCTGGGTAAACGCTGCTTTGTCTTCTTCACTGACAGCAATACAACTGTGTCAGTGAGTGAGGACTGAAACAAAACTCTCACTGTAGGATACCATAAATTAAATGACTTTCCTCTGCTAGCCCCACATCTTCTTGGTTAATTAACTGTTTCTGGTAGAACAACACCACTTCACTTAGGTGACTTTCTTCCCACGTAGTGACTTATTTTCAGTCTCCCTCTGCAGCTCTACCGTTCCCTTCCTCTTTGTCCCTCCAGTCTTCCCTTAAGAGCCAAGTGGAGGCTAGAGTAGTGAAGGCCTTACCCAGAGCTAAAGATAGAGATCCTTAGAGCATTAATTTGTCATTCTGTGACAGTATTGTAATCAAGCCTAGAAGATCCTGCATACAGGCCGGACCTGACAAGAGACTCGAGCAGTCCAGAGCGCAGCTGGACAGCTGCCAACCCACGGGAGGCGTGCAAGTAAACACAGCATAACTCTCATATTCGATCTAATGTCAGAGCATGGAGGACACATTTATACAATGCTGCTGGGAGCTGTTGAATAGCACAATTAATTAGCTTTGACTACACTGGCTACTCCAAAGAGCTGGCTGTTTTGGTATCACTGTGTCAAAATGAAATTTTGAACAGCTAGTAACAAAGTTCAAAAAAACAAACGGACAAGGATGACAAATCTGTAGTTTTTTTTTTATGTCAATGACTTGGTTAAAAAAAGCATTAATCCCACAACAAGAACGTTATATTTTTTTAAAAGCAGAAACCCCAAAGTTTCAAAAGGCACATGTGAGGCTGAATGTTTGGAAAGTTTGAGTAAAATGATGCACAAATTATCTAGTAGGCTTTCATTATGTGATGAAATTATGTAGGAAATCAATAGTTTACCAGGTTATTAAAGCAGAAGTATGTTATGTCTGTATCTAGAATTGAATGGGGATGAATATCCACCTGGGAGAAATCTTTCATCTTGACATTTTTCGATGCTCCACTTCAAGTCTTCTCGGGGTCAATGTCACTGCTCTTACTGAGGTATAATATGGCTTTGGCATGTTTAAATCCAATTATTCTGGATTGTGTCAATAGTCAGAGTGAAACTTTAACATCTTAACCAAGGGTGGAATTTCCTGTCTTTCCCAACAAGAACCAAGTGTTGTCTACCCCAGTCAGTGGAATCAGAAATGGATGACTCTGAATGACTCAGCAAAGTTTTAAGTATCTCAATATTATTTCTATGATCAGTCACATAAATACTTGTTACAGTAATATATTGTAGAGACTTGTATGTAAGCATATTCTCTTCTCTGTTTTTGTTTTTGTTTGGTTATCTTTTTTATGACAAATCTTTATCTGATATGCACATGCAAAGGTGGAGGGAGACAAAAAAGAAAGAGAGAAATGGGCAGAGAGGTGGAGTTTTGCAGGATGTTATCAACATCCTGTCTGTGTGACCTGGTGCTAATGCACATGTAAGACAACAATCTGTTGGCTCTCGTAATACCTCCGAGACCAAAGTAAGAAGACACAAAGATCTCTCTCTCTCTCTCTCTCTCTCTCTCTCTCTCTCTCTCTCTCTCTCTCTCTCTCTCTCTCTCTCTCTCTCTCTCTCTCTCTCTCTCTCTCTCTCTTCTCAGACACACACACACAGACACACAGACACACAACAACAGCTAATCAGAGATATTATTTAGTATTGAGAATTAACTTGATAAAAGTGACACCACAGTGATGTTTAGAGACCACTGGAGTATTTTATACCAAAAGCACTATGAAGCTGTATTACTGTGTGCAAAGCTGTTTCTTAAAGATTTTTTTAAGGCATTGTATTCCTTTATTCCCATGGGACAGATGAAGACATGAAAGGGGAAACAACATGCAGCAAAGGGCTGTTGAGGTGTTGAACCTGTGGCCGCTGCGTCGAGGAGTACACTTAATCTGTTAACAGAACATGCTTTGAACAGATTTACTGTAATTCAAATTGTCTACCAAAGAAATAGTGAACATGACACATGATACCATGCATACATTAGCAACTGGACATCAAACAAACACACAGATAGAAAAACTATAGCTCAAAACCTGGACAAATAACTACAGAACTATCTGCATGTTACTACCACTGGAGTAAAGTGAGAGGTGGTACTTATAGTAGCTAACAAACTCTTTAACAACTTAACCATTGAAATGTATGGAGACCTTCTGGTGAAATTTTTGGAAAAATATTTTGTAGCCTAGAGATATTATAGGTGGCCAAATTCTTAGCAAGAGAAACGCAATTCAACTGCTCCAAAAGCATTGTCTCACACACAAATAAGTGCATTATTATCGCATGGCCACGCAATACAATATTTCCCCCACCAGTGTCCCCAGAAGGGCTCTGTATAAATGTGATGCAACTGCCAACAATACTTTTGTGTTCAAGACACCAGAGAAGGGAACAAAACACATCTTATTCCAAAGTCCCCTACCCTCCATTATCTCACACACATGCATTGAATAGGATTTGTAAATTACCCAAACTATCATTACTCCCCGGCCAAACAGATGGATGCTCTCATGGTGTAGAGGGGCTAGAAGAATGATAGAAAGTGCAAGAAGAAGAAAAAGAAAAAAAACAGCAAGCAAGTATGCATACAGCCAGATAGAAGTAATTTCCTGAGAAAGGGAGAAGGAGCGGAGGCAAGAAAAGTGCGGTTCTGGGTCTCCCAGGAAGTCTATTAATGTGGGAAAGGTGAGAGTAGAAGGCAGGTTGGGAAGTAAGGTTATGGTTGGAGTGCGGATTGGCCTGGAGCAGCAGTCAGTTTGACTAATGATGGATGGACAGGGAGAGAAAGACTTATATTGAGTAGCAGCTCACATACCAACACAGAAACACCTAAATCTTAATGCGTGCATAACCACACCACAACCCCATTTAATTGTACAAGGCCCGGTGAATATCCATTGATGAAAATGTTTGGGCAACATTTTCTGGGGTCAGACGTGGGAAGAATTCCCCGGTGTCCAGATATCGGCAGCTGGCATCAGCTTGCTTAGAACTCATCATCTCAAACTGCTTTTATTACAGGAAATTGCGTGTAAAATAAGCACCAATCTTTCTCCCTACGACACATCTGTACTGGGAGAGCTCGATGACGCAAAGGGAGGTCAAAATTAGAGTAGGGAGTGAGTTGGTTAAGTTGGTATGTGAGTGTGTGTCCTCTTTTTTTTTGCAGTCCCTGTGAGAAACAATTACGTTTCAGAAATTCACAGTGAGGATATGTTTCCAAGATGAGGCTAAATTTGCTCATTGGAACTTTTTACAATGATTAGTCAAGAGTTAGGTAGTTAATAAAGAGTTAGCAGGGCAGGATAGGAGTTTTGGTCAATTTTGGTTTAGGACGAAGACTTTGTTTAAGATTTAGGTTATAATCAAGAGATAATAACCTTTACCCTGAGATTTAGAGTTAGGGTATCTGTATATTTGTATGTGTGTATGCCACACATGTGCGTGTGGTCCTGCTGAAATGATAGATGTGTAGCAAGGGAGGAGCGTGAGATGGGGGGCAGTAAACAGTGAGACATGCATGTAGGAGGTCTGGGTGTAGACTAAAGCCAGAGCTGTCAGGATCCCAGACAGAGATACAGATAGATCCCATCCCTCCTCACACTGCCACTTGGTGTACACAGCGCCGTAAACCTTCCCACCAACCAGCCAAGCTTACTGGTCATCAGACCAATAGATGATGAGTTCTCTGAGGTTCCAGGGTCATCAGCAGGTCCCAGAAAAATTGAATCATGCAGCAGAAAATACATATTAAAACCAAGCCACGTTGTGTGTTCATTGTGTGCATTTTTAGCTTTGCACATTAAGAGGACAGTAATGGTGCCATCTTTGCCTTCTGCCAATTGCATGATGGAACTGCTGGTAAGTAATAATACTAGTCATAAGAATAAGAATAACAGTAATGACAATAATAATAATATCCTTATTAATAAAGCACCTTTCATAAACAGAGTTTACAAAGAACTAAGCAAGGCAAAAGGCAGGATACCATGATGTCAATGAAACAACAGAGAGCTAAACAGTAGGGCTATTCTAAGTATTTTGTTATTTGAAATAGACCATTTAATCACAGGAAAACGTTTTTTTCCTTTTAAATTGTGTTAATTTGCAAGATTGGCCAAAGCTTGAGAAATGCTGTTTTCAGCACATAATGGCTACCTTAAAGAAAAATATACTGTGAAAAAAACCACAAACCACAAAAATTATTAAAGAACAAAACAAGAGTGGCCACAAAACCATCTAAAAAAATATGTGATGAAAGAAAGAAATAATTGAATTGTATCTTTGTAGTTATCTTCTCTTTACAACAACACTTTACTTTGGATTTATAACGTATGAAATTGACATCTAGTTTATACTATTTTTTTTATTACATAAAATACTATTTGAAACACTACACAGAAAACAATACACTCTTATAAAGAGACAAGTACAGTAGGTGCATGGCCTAGGTGAGTAAGAGAGGGGGAATCCATTAAAATATTTAGTTGAAAAAATGATTGTGTAGAGAAGCAATTGCATATGTCTGTGAACAAGAATGATATGATAGTTTTGAAGGATGAAATGGAAATTGGTTTATCCAGTTTAAGAATATTTAGCTGAGCGTTTCAGTCGCGGACGGCAGCAGATTGAAAAGAAGAGAGACCAGAGGCAGAGTTGGTTTTGGGAATGTTTAATTGAAGATTAAATGAGGACCGGGTGTTGTATGTGACAGGCTTTGGCTGCAGCAGGTGATCTAAGTAACGAGGTGATAGGCCAAGAAGGGTCTTGTAAATGAACGTGAACCAGTGATTTTTACAGCGAAGGTTAAGGGAGGGCCTGTTGATAGATAAATGTAGATTGCAGCGGTGTGTATTAAAGAGGGCATTTGTGGCAAACCTGATAGCGGAATGGTAAAGCGTGTCGAGTTTTGATAGAGTGGTCTTGCATCCTACCCTGTATATAGTGTCACCATAGTCTAACATTGGTAGAATGGTCCTTTGTATGAGAGTGAGTTTGGCAGAAGTTGGGAAAGTGGTAAACATTTATCAGCTATCCAAATCTAGCAATTTATAGACTAACACTGTAATTTTCAGTACTAAAATAGATTTAAAACTCCAGATGTGATGAATGAAAAAATGCAAAATAAACACAAACAGAAAATGTTGTTTTGATATAAAAAACATCCGTCATCAAGTGTGAATTTCTTTTCTCCCAGAAAAGGTTTGTGCCGTAGTTGTTACTGCGGGGCATGGTGATGTGATGTGATGTGTGTGTGTGTGTGTGTGTGTGTGTGTGTGTGTGTGTGTGTGTGTGTGTGTGCATATGTGTGTGTGTGTGTGTGTGTGTGTGTGTGCATGTGCATGTGTGTGTGTGTGTGTGTGTGTGTGTGTGTGTGTGCATGTGTGTGTGTGTGTGTGTGCATATGTGCGTGTATGCCTATGAAATGTGTGTATGTGCATGAAGGTGGAAGTCACCCCTCTTTTGACCTTATTTTGCGCCCAGGGGTCACACATTGTTCAGGAGGATGCAGACACCCAGGCTGATGGATGACCATTCAGGCTGTTTCCCTGGGTTCATATTTACTCGGGAAATCGTAATTCACCCCCTGGGAGAGGCTGAAGGCGGACCAGGTCCTCTATTCTGCTTCACACTCATTTTCAGCTGAATCCAGGATGTGATGAAGAGGCTGAGAGCTCAGCTGCCTTGGGTGAGCTTTAAGAAGAGGTGGAGTAAATCTTCAGCCGCAGCTGGCTCCTCTTCAAACTCTATAGAGTTGTACTGGGCTGGGGACAAAGGCCATACACGGTGCAATAAAAAATGCTGTTTGATGCTTCAAACATTAGAAACTCGTGTACATTTACATACTTATTTACTTACTTATTTACAATTCTTTGTCATCAGAGGATGTGATGAGATTATGATACACTCGGGACCCAGTGTTGAGTGTGAATGTGGTTGTGTCTGAGTGTGAGATGGAAAATACCTTACATTTACTACATTTTATGTGATTTGGTGAACTTTGAAAACCTGTTTCTAGGTTCAAGGTTAACCATCGTGATCTGCGGGGTTACACGCTTTGCAGTGTATTGCAACGTCGAAATATACCTGAAAACCTCTGTCCACATGCGACACAAGAAAATCCCCTCTCCCATGGAAACATGCTTGTTAAAACCACTAAAGGTACTCTCACATCCCCAAAATGTGAAGGAACTCTCAATTTCATTCCTAAAATAACACTGAAAAACATATTTTAAAAAACAAAATTCACATGACGTGGAGATGTGAACAAGTTGGAGCTGGTGCTCAGCTCTAAAATCTGTGTGATTAAACAAAAGGCGTGAGCAGCGTTTTCGTTATAAAACACATTGTCCATTAGTTTCCTCCACTTTACATAATGACATCATAGGTCACTCAAGCTACCTAATGGGGCCATTGACCAAGAACGATTACTCCTGAGCTCAGGGCATGCCATCACCACCCGCACTCTCCTGCCAAGTATTCAATTAGGTTCAATGAGTAATTGAGTGTAGATGAGGTGCATGTTAGGCTCAATGTGGAAAGTCTTGGACATGCGTGTGTGTGAAATTTTTGCCTGTCATGTCTTAAGTAACTTAGTAATAAAAGAGTTTCTAAACAAGACACATAAACACTCAGGCAGATGTCTCTGGAGCTGTCCAGGGCTTTCCCACCGTCTGTTTGTGAGGCTCATTATTTAAACCAAAGTTAACGTAAAAAGACAGGAAAGCACATTAAATAGACATTGGGCAGTCTCAGACTGTTAAAATCTCTCGTAACAATCCCTGGTATGAAGACTGTTTAAATATTTCATTCACAATATTCTATATAGGCGCTTTAGGGGGCAAAATGCCAGCTGGAGTTCAGTAAGTATTGTAGACACGTGATGAGTCTTCAAATGCCCATTTTTAAGGATAAAAGTAATAACTTCAATGCTAAACCATACTAAGTCTCTGTATCAGTGTGCAGTGGTTTTGTGTCATGTCTGGTTTCCAGATAAACTCAGACTTCAGAATCCTCCACAAGACAACAACCTTAGTTAATGTGTGCACCTCCCCAATGACCTTTCCCTAATAACCTCCATTGTGACGTTTAAGTCTCTTTTGACATCAACAATCTCTTGCTTTATCTATTTTTTTCTGTTTGCTGTAATTAATTAAAACATCAACGGACAGGACTGACATAGAAGAGTAGTTGTCAAGTTGAATAAACATCTCTGACAATACAGTCACAAGCTGTAAAAAATATGCTTGTAATTTATTTTGTTTGATCATATTCTTAAACCACATTTATAGGCTACATGTTATCATCATGTTATAATCACTATAAAAGGTTTGTGGGCAACATATTCTTCTGGCCAATTGCAAGAAAATTGCAAAAAAATGTCTGTAATTGTGGTGGTCACGTGTGTGGCTTCGCTAGTTTTTTAATGTTGCAGAAAAACCAGATAAACAGTTTGCCCTGAGAGGGCAAGGATAGATATGATCTCCTTTTCCTGAAGGAATCACTTTGGAAAATGAGGGAATGGAATTGACTCTAGCGTGAATCAAGATGGGCGAGTGGGGACCAAACCTCTTTGTTATCAGTGGCACAAATGCAGCACTTGGGAAAAAATGAATATATGTTTGAAATGTGATATGAAACAACATCATCACACAACTAAAATTACGAACTCTGTTAACTGTTATTGAAGTCAGTAAAATTATCTAGCAAAACAAAAAAGTAGATACTGTATACAAACTTAAAATCTTTAAAAAGATGTTCAAATAAAAACTGTCAAAATAATTATAATACATTTAATACATATAAATATATGAAGATGGAACACAGTGGAATTAAGAAGAAATAAGAAAAACCCTACCCAACCAAACTATTTAGATGTTCAGTGAGAAATATATTTGTATTTTTCTGTTAACTGACCAAAGACTTTTATGTGCACACGCATGTGGTTCAAAATATGTTTCTCTACACTTCAAAGCCTAGTGCTTTATTTTGACCTGATGCTTGCAAAGAAATGTAGTTTATGAATGATTTGTGGCTTCACATTGCCACTAGATGGCAATGTATAGCTGTGGTAGCTTAGTGTGAAATGTTTTTTCATTCTGTGCTAATATCTTTGAGGAATAATCAATTAAAGGCTAATTAGAAATAACGTTACAACTGACATATCTGTCAACAACAATTCATTTTCCAACAATAAGCTATTTCCTCTTTTTCATGAGTTTCACTATGTTTTGCTTTTGAGCACTCTTATGACATGAGCTTTACTTTTTGCCCTAAGTTACATAAGCAGGGCTTTCCCCAATGCACTCTCTATTTATGTGAACTGTGAACTGTGCAAACCATCATGGTTAACTAGCCATATCATTTTTTGCTTCAGTGGTCCCCGGGGCTAATACCTATAGTCTCCTTCTGTAGAACAGAGCAGAGAACGGTAAAATGCAAATCTTGTGATAAAAATATGTTAACCTCTTGCTGGTTTTAAACATGCAAATTGCTCATAATTTCTCCAAAATTCAGTTTCCCTCCAACAATTCACATTTTGTCAAAATACATTTTTATTGGCGCATCGTGTCCATCATGACGCAATGTGTAAATCCAGGATGACAGTACACCTACCAGAGTTTCCAAATAAAATGAACTGAACACGATCACTGTGCAGATGACATTAGCACTGCGGTCGCAGGTAATTCCACCTCCCTCATGTGATGGTAGTGTTTGGATTCTGGTATTTTAAATGGGAAGTACGTGCTGTCACTGTACTTTCTATTAAGGTGTGTGGTTGGCAGACAGCTTTGCCCACAGTCACCTTCAGCTTTACTGGAACCATTTTAGAACAACTTAAAATAATCTCCATCCCAGCAGCACCTGTTTCTTGGCCAGTGTGTGGGTTCTTACTCAGATTGAGGTTGTGTAAACAATGTGACTTAAACAGTTGGTTAACAATATAGATGGAAACAATGTTTAAAACCACAAAGATCCTGTTCCTCAATCAAAAATGTCATCAACCACATGTTATACAACAAATGCAAAAATACTTACAAATTGTTAAGGCAGTGTACAAAAAATAATATTGTCTGCTTAATGTTTTAATGCAAAAAATGTCTATTTTGTGTGAAAATCTAAGCAGTCAAAAGTTGCTGCTGAGTATTTTCCCCTCAAATATTTCTGTCTGCCATTTTGTAAAAGACAATTGTTATAATTTTTAATTTTCCTTTAACAGAATACATCATTAGAGGAATAATACATTTCCAATATACATTGGTACAAAAGAAAATCTGTTTCTCAGGTATCTTTCTGTTACCACATAACTATCACCTTTCTGGCCACATCCCGTCACCTCTGTGCTTTGCATGCACACACACACACATACATGCATTCACACATACAGCACAAAGTGAGCTGTCAACACAGCTCTCATGCTCCCCTGGCTCTGGCTCCCCAGGGACTGTCACCCCACCCTGGTCTTCCCCTCCACCTCGAGATCCATCACCTTCTTTTTGTACTGATAAGTTTTGTTTTTCTTGAATATGAAACACAAGTACACAATGTCTGGATTTTTGTTCTAAGAGTATTTCTATGCAAACAGCCCACACATTGTACTTCCAAGGCACTGAAACAAATATTTGAATTGTCACAACTGTGTGAATTCCCATTTGATTGTCCCATTGATACTTTAATCCCACAATCCAAAATTTACAAATGGCTTTAATTGTCTTTATCTATTTCCACAGCTGGTGTCTGTGTTGACTGTTCCTCTTTTTAGGGGAGAAGTTGTGTGCTGGAACATCTTCCGGGGCTCATTCCTCTGCTTCCTGTCCACAGGCAGATCAGGCGGTCAGGGATCACTCTTGTCAAAGGGTGCAACAACCAGGACAGAGACTGATGCAATTCACAGCTGTCACCTCAACCACTGATTCACATACAATGTAGCTAGTCTCTTCTTAAAATGACTTTGAATCCAGGCCCATGTGGTCACTTAAGATTGGGTACACTTACAGAGTTAAAATGCAGTTTATTCTTACATTATTGCTTAATGTTTGCTGATTTGACTTGTGTTCATTTTGAACTTGACAAATGTTAGCTGATGATATACATCTATATGCCCTGTGATGCTGAGATCAGTCAAATTGAGTCACTCAAATTAAAACAAAAATATCTACAAAGATAACCTTTGGGCTATCATTGCAATGTGCTTGTGAAGTCCTGAGCACCGGCTTTTCAAATGTTACGTTAAAAAAAATCTAAGTTTGTACACTGATCGAAGGCAGATGTCTGTTAATTTTCATCATTTCGATGTTTGATATTTTGAAGGCACGTTACAATAAACTGCTTTTTGGTAAATCAGCATACCGTGATTCCCTACCTTCACTTTTACATGTCAAATCTTTCCTGCTGATCACACATCTTCCACTTTTTGTGCATTTTTATATCTGTCTTGTTTTCTTCAATGTAGTTGTTGTCTTGGAAGATTCAGAGTACTCATAAATCTCATGAAATAATTTCAAGCAGTATTTTAAGCTTTTCCTCCAACAAAATTAACAGTTAACCCTGAAGAAGACCTCCATAGGTGCGAGGCTTTAGGGACCTTTGGTTTGAAGACATGAACTGATACCGATAAGAGGATATGATCCTTGATCAGTGACCACCGTGTGTGTGTTTGTGTGTGTGTGTGTGTGTGTGTGTGTGTGTGTGTGTGTGTGTGTGTGTGCGTGCGTGTGTGCGAGTGTTTGTGCGTGTGTGTGTGCGTGTGTGTGTGTGTGTGTGTGTGTGTGCGTGTGGTTAGGTGGCTTTCTCCCTGCGTCCCAGGATGTGGGCTCCCCGTCCACCTGTCTCTCCACTCACGGTGTCCTCAGTGCTCTCCCAGTTCCTCTCTGGATGCCTATTCTCATCTCACCCACACTGATTCCAAACCAGCGTTCTCCCCAGAGACACCACCAACGCCTTCAACAACGCCACTCGAACAACACAACCTGTTCATGGTAAATCACTCAGTCCAACTTCCCAAAAGTGTAGCACACTCTGGGTCCATATGCATATCTAAACTTCTTGTAGAAGAAATAGAGATATGCATTATGGGAATAGAGATGTGTATGTTGAACCAGAGTGTGTGACACAGTTTTCTTACTTTAAAATCACAAATTCCCACCACGATGTTCTTTGCATATATTTTTCTCACCAAGCACAAAATGAATGAGGCCTTCAATCACAGGC
This sequence comes from Etheostoma cragini, assembly GCF_013103735.1. NCBI lineage: Eukaryota > Metazoa > Chordata > Actinopteri > Perciformes > Percidae > Etheostoma > Etheostoma cragini. The sequence continues at coordinate 21,186,371 of NC_048407.1, forward strand.
ATTAAATGAAAGACTTTTAGATTTAAATTAAATTCTTCCATGTATAATTATGCAAAACAACAACTAACAAAATAACCTATTTTGTGACGGCAATTTAAATCAAGTTAAATTCAAGCTAATACATGCGGAAAAAACAACAGCTGCTTAACTGAAAGGCCAGTGCTATGGCTGCGGCCAAAACACAGCTTGAAAGGACTGAGGAGTCAGCAATAAAGACAAATAAGGAAATCTATCTAAATTTGAAGTTATTCTCTTTTTTGGCTAGATTTCCTTGAAGCGCTGTTCTTCACGAAATTGGTGCTGCTTCCTTTAAGTGGCTACTGTACTACTCAGTATATTGAAATGGTGTTGAGCAGATGGCCATGATTACGTATGGGTGCAACATAAGTTCTGTTTGTTGCTTGTCTCTAATGATTTGTTGTGGGAAACCTCAGACGCCACAAAGACATGTTGCAATACAAAGAGAACCACATTGCAGACACTGGAAATGTGACAGAAAAAACACTGTTAGCAGAAATGCACACAAGCATGTGGCCCCTCTTCCTACTGCACTCCATGTATAGCTGGGGAAAAAATCACTGGCTTTTAAGTAAAAATGTAAATACCAGAGTTCAATACAAATTTTAAAAGTGTTACTGTGTTGCTACTAATTTTAACATAAGAAAAACTCTTGCAGCACTTTTAATTAGACAAAAGTATAAGAACTTAAGGTTTTTGAATATGGTTCTCACTCCATAGTCCTTCCTGTGTCTGCTAATATCATCACTCTTCTCAGAAACATTCACATCTGCACTCCGTGCTTGACCAGGAGAAAAATATATCATCATGTAAAAAGTGCAGTATTTCAATTCTTTTCAAAACCATGTTCTGCGAGCTTTCTGAAACTAGTACGTGGATATTGTGGACTTTATTTGGATTGTCTGACTCCCTGCGGTGTTTGGAACATCCTTTCGTTACATCTGATAATATATAGCTAAAACGTTTAAAGGAGCATGTTGACATTTTGACAAACCCAGTTATTCATTTTGTCTTCAAGAGTTAGATCAATTTACGTCTGTACGGTAATATGAAGCTACAGCCAAAAGGTTAATTTAGCACAAAGACTGAAAATAAGGGACGGCAGCTAGTGTGGCCCTGACAAAGGGTAAGAAAATCCACCTCCCAACAACTCTAAAGCTCAATAATTGAAGTTGTATCTCATTTGTTTAATGTGCACAAAAGTGTAAAATCAGCAATTGCTTTTTTTGATTTTGTTGTTTTTGGACAGAACCTGGCTAGATGTTTACCCCTGTTTCCAGTCTTTGTGCTATCTTCTTGTCCCAAAATATACTTCAGAAATAACTGTCATACCAATTTGTTCACACGTCATTTTTTTTTTATTATAAAGTGTTTTTCTCTTGATTAAACAACACAAATGCTCAAATAAAAAAGTAGAAAACACAGACTATAATTGTAAAAAAGTGAGAAGCATTCAAAAACTAAATCCAAAACAGGGTAATTCAATTTCACAATTAATTAATATTTACCTAATTAAAGGGGTGGTTCAGAATTTTGGCCATAAGACCTTATTTCCAAGTTAGCTGGTGTGTTTTTTAACAGTTTCATCCAGTCCTTCCAGTTGCAGAGTTTACTGGTGCAATATACTCTGCTTCTGTAGCGATGAGTGACAACGGCAGGTAAATTAACTTGCGTGATTGTCACATGAACCGGCTTTCTCGGTTGCCTAGGTTATATCACTCTGCCGCTGCTGTAACCTGTGCTACCAACTACAGGGAACAAAGTTTAACTGTTGAAAAGCGATGCAAGGGTAGTTTTATTTCAATAATTAACATTTATTTATCGATGGTCTGGCGTTATAATCTATTTGCATTTGGTGTACTGTGGAGTGTTTTTTAATGGATGAAAAGTGTTGAAAACTGTCTCCATTGATAAAAAATACACTGGCTAACTTAGAAACAAAGTCGTATGTCAAAAACTCTGAACCACCACTTTAATAGGACCCTTAACAGACCCAGTCTCTTTCTTTTTTCTTTTTTGTCAAGTAATCCATCATGTAAGGTTCTAGGATTGTTGAAATATAACCCAGATTATATATATGGTATTTATGAGTATCATAAATGCGTTATGGTAATTCAGTCTCAGATTTGCCATTGGGAGGGGGGGGGGGGGGTAGAGTCAGTTTCCTGTGACAGTTTTGAAGTAAGTTCCTGTTCTGTGGAACTTAAACAGAACTCCCCTATATAGATAACCACACACACACACACACACAGACAGCCGCATTATTCCACCTGGGTTTTTATTCAGTCAACCATTTATTAAATATTCTATTTTAAGTGAAAGGTCTAATCCAGAGATGTCATATGACTGTTTTCACTATGTGATTTGTGAGTCATTACAGCAAACTTATTCTCCCATTAATACAGTAAAAAAAACTGATGGAAAGAGCCACCCAGACCTGTAGCCTCCAAATTATGTTGATAGGCATTTCAATTTATCAGATGGGGCTACAATTGTTATTTCTGTTATTTATTAAGGGTTTGTATACATTTTATACATTTGGCATTAATTTGGCACTATTTGTTTTTTTATATTTGTATATATTGATTTCAACCCATAGGTATTCAGTCAATTTCCACTAAGAGATTTTTTTGGATTTCACCTTACATTAGTTATTAACTGAATTTGTGGCAGCATTTATGATGACCATTAGAAACCCATGTCTGAAACTGAAAATGTTTCTGTTTGTTTTGTGTGTTGTGTGTGCGTGTGTGTTTGCGTGCGTTCGTGCTTGCGTGCGTGCTTGTCTACATAATGTTTAATCCAAAACTCTTGTGCACACTTCCCTGACAATATTTCCCCTATACACCCAGTTGACATTTGAGATGACACTGCCATCTGCCCCCTGATCTTTAATGACCAACTGTGTGAGACATAGGAGGAGAAGAAGAAGGCATGTTGTTGTGTCATTGTTAATCATTTGGCTAGTTGGTCACTTCTCTTCCTGTCCTTTCTCTGTTACTCAGCAGAGAAATGGAGGGGTTGTCCGAGACTTTCCCTGCCTTAGGTAGGTTACATTCTTCTTTTAGTTTCATGCAGTGTTTTAGTTTCATCGTTCCTGAGCCGGAGTAAAAAACTGTTTGTGTTCATAGTAAATGATAGTCTCAGAGTTTTCTCCAAACTGCAAAGTACTTTGTTGTTGTCACAAGAACTAAATGCCTAAACATTTTCCTGATAATGTGAAAAGATATTTTAAACTTTTGAAATTTTTCAATTCAATCTTTAGTAATTCCTGATATTCCCAGACAAAGTCCATATCGTTATTTTTCATGTCTGCAAAAATTGTGTCTTCATGTGAAATGTGCTCTAACCTCTTCAACCCTGCAGAAATTTGTATTGTGTGCAAGCAAGCATCTTTCAAACCATAAGAGTTATATTTCAAATTCTAATCCAGATCATAAATATCTATCAAGATTCTTAATGAGTTGGACTCAATTACAAGGGTGAAATTATGCACAAGACATCTAGAAGGTTATACTTGTAATGGTGCAGGAATTCAAACAGGATTGCAGATTTGAATGTTTCATCCAGCATGTTAATGAGTTAGCAAGTCACTCAAGCACTGAAACAAGAAGACAGAAACTATACTGTATAGAGAATTACTTGGTTTTCAATTTCCCTATTTCCCACCTGACATGCACCAATGGTTTGTTCTTATTTCACTTGGGTTTTATAAACTCCAAACTGCAGAGACTTTGCATTATTTTACTTTAATTGATGCCCAAGTTGTGTTATCCTTGTGTGGCTATGCAGTTCCAGTAGAAGTGGTGTGCTATAGAGGTTTGCTTCTCGACACAGCTGGCCCGGGGTTCATCTCCGGCCTCCAGGCCTTTGCTGTGTACAGCTAATGCACAAATAGATTAAATGGTTAAGATAGCTGTTAGGTTAGGTAAACTTCTAAAAGGCTATTGTATTCTTTGGATAATTGTTGACAGACATTTAAGCTGTGGTTAATGAGCTAAAACATGGTCCTAACATTTATGAGACCAATTTAAAAAGTTAGGAGTGAAAACAGGTTGCAACAATGTACCAGTTACCATGCATTCCTGCATAGGTCACTTTTGCAATAATGCAACAATTAAAATGAAATTAAACAACAATATGATTATATTAAGACAAGCAAGTGTAGTTCAGCACAAACTTTAGTAAAAATGCAGTTTATAAAAACAGTATGATAGTAAAACCTATCTGTGATTTAATGCCACATTGCATTTAAAATTCAATGCAATCTTTTTTCAGTCCATCAACTTGTAAAAAATATAAAAATATCTGACAAAATATCCATTAGGTCATCACATAAGGAATCAACTCGACTGCAAAAACAAAAAAGATGCTGCATGTCAAAATAAAATTCAGCTTTGAGAACTAAATTGCATATATAAAACTGTTGTCATACTGCACAGATGTCATTACATATATGAGAAGTATTTGTTAAAAAAGTCACCAAAATGGGTCTGTTCTTAAGGCTTGGCAAGACTTGTGTATAACATACAACAACATAATACCACTTTTTCTCTTGAGCTACATGATAACTCTCTCATAATTGAAAAGCAGAAGTTAAACACAGAGAGTGTGTTAGCACTGTACATATAAGAAAAATAAACATTACTGATATACAAAATATTAGGGACATCTTAATACTGAGCTGCTGCTTAAAAGTCTTACTGTAAGAGATCTGCTCTTGCTGTCATTGGTATACTTAAAAAAAAAAAATTATAAGTAACTGTGATACTGGCATTTACCCAAATTCACCTTGTCAGTGTATGTCAGGTAAATAAGGAATGTCCCTAATATGCTGTACATTGAGTCCGGTACATGCTGTAGAGCTCCAGGCAGGTGTGTTGCTGCTCACAGTTCAGGCAGTGATGGACATGTTGTCTCTGTAGCAGGCTGGCCTCTGGGGGCCGCTGTAGCTGCACAAGTCCTGGTAGATGCGGGCCATCTGGTCACTGGCCAGATTATCACACATGTCCAGGTTTGGGTTGTTGCAGTAGGGCTGGGAGCGCCGCATGTTCACTGCCTCCAGCAGGTGCTGGCAGTTCACCACAGTGATCTGCCATTTGGGAGAGGACACAGAAAGATGTGTTTTTATTGTAAACACTTCCTTCATGTAGGTTAAAAAATATATTGATTTTTTTTGCTCGATAAGTAAACGTTTTAAATGGCCTATGTGTTAACTTGATTGATGTTACCTGCACAATGATCAGTTTGCTCTTGGCATTGCTGAGATCATGGAGCTCTTCTCCAAAACAAAGAGTCACTGTCGGATCAGGAGCAGGAAACTGACCGTCCTGGTACAGCTGTAGAGCTGGAACATACAAAGTATGTGAACAGCTGTTTAAACAATCTTTGCAAGTTAGCAATCCTCCATTAGGATGTGACTTGCTGTAAGCATCAAAAAGAAATGTATGTGTTTTGCATTGATTTTGACTCTTCCGAGCTTTTAAAATAACTGAATAGAGACTGAAAATACATAGAGGCTCACCATGGAGAAACTTTCCTGTGTCAAAAATCTTGACTACAGCATCTCTTTCAAGTTTACAAGGCACAGGGCTGTATTGTGAGCCCACTTCTCCCAGCCCACTCCAGAAGACACGGCTCTGGCACAACCTTTTGATAAAGATGCCCTCTTGGTTGGCACGGACCAGTACACCTCTCTCCAGGTGGCCCAGGAGCTTGCGTGTGACATGGCGCTGGCGGTCGTACTCAATGTGCTCAGCCGGAGGAAAATGCACACTCTGCATGCTGTCTGAACTGTATAGGGCGCCACGGCCCAGGTGCTGTGGGGCGATCCGGCAGCCTTCAGGATGAGTAACCGGTGTGGTCTGCATCAACTTCCCTCCATAGTAGAAACTGATCATCATCTGGGAGAAAGCTGGAGAATAGATAATTTGTTAAGCTTTGCAAATGAAAACGAATGGAAAGTATCACAAAATATATAGCCTGCATGTTATTATCAATTTGTGTTATGATCACTGTTGATGCTTAACTAATGATCCGATGTGATTTTGACGCTTTCATGAATAGTAATATAACTGAATACCTGAGGTGAGATTGCCTGATGGCAAAGGGTCCTGATGCAAGGGAAAAGCTGTGAAATACAGGAACAAGAGATGAGTTAAGGGCCTTATTACCACATTGTCATGTCATTATTTTGCTGCATCATCAGAAATAATATTTCTTTAGCACGATCTCAAAAAGAATTAATCCTCTTAGTCAGCAAACTTCAACAGGATGTTAGTCAATTCTTCCATTGCAGAATTCAACAGACAAGCAAATAACCTCTATTTAGAACCCTCAATCACAGGAGCATGTCAATGAGCTTTCCACTGTGGTTATTTTCAAAGACATAAAATCTCATACCTCTCAAAGACGGAACAGTCTTACTTGAGAAGTGTAACAAAAGGCTGAGGTACGCCTGGGCTGCAACACTGACTGAACAGCTTCATTTAGTCAGAGGAGTTTGTGTTGTATGTTTGAAAGGTTGTCTCACCATTAATGCTACCCGGGGACCAATACTCTGGACTGGCCTGGATACTACAGCCATCCTCCTGCGAAAAGACAACAATGTCACAAGCTGCTGACAAAAAAGCCCCTTTGAACACTTCACACAGTAATGCAGAGCAAGTGGGAGCGTGGGCATGCTCGGTGCAAGTGTTGGAGGAGACAGCGCAGAGTGATAATCGGAAAAAAAAGTGACACAAAAGCTGCGTGGCAATTAAGGCAAAGTGCATCTTGCAACAGATGGGGAGAGGGGAGAGACAGAGGTAATGAATTTGGTTTAATAAATGGTTTTAAGTGAGAGGTATTCTCACCTCTTTTATGAGCTCCTCTATCTCTGCAGGGCTGCAGTCCATGTCAGTGATATCACAAGCGCTGGTGGTAGTTGCCATGACCATCGCTGAGACTTTGCCATCTGTAGGTGAAAGAATAATTCATTGTTGATGGTACAAACATGTAACTTCTTTTTTTATTGCTAATAATTGAATAAAGTAAGTTTATCCCGCAACATGCATTGCACTGGAAATTGAAATGATAGGATTGCGTAAAAAAATATCTGTTTCAAAAATGAAAATGTCTTAACATGAATCTAACATATTATTAGCAAATATAATAAATTCCTACTGCTTACTGGCCTGTAGGTTAGGTAGTCACTAAGGCCATCTACCGAGTAGATATAATTTGCGTAGAAGATAGATTCATACTCAGGATTCACTGTGCAGCATGTATGTTTAACATTGAAACATGATTTATAAAACCATGGCAACATATTAGGCCATTTTAATAGCTTAGTATTCTATGCAAAAAAGATATGCATAGAGGTTTTAGGTCACCCCACATGTTGTTGCAGGCCCAGTTAAAAATGCAATTAATTTTAAAGAATTTATGAAGCAGGGGGGTCCCTGCTTGTCACAGTTTCAGTTAAGGGGTCCTTGGCTTAAAAAGCGTCGTAGACCCCTGTGTTAAAGAATAAAACGCTGTCTTTCATGACATTAATTGTTCAAAAACTCACGCTTCTGCTCTTCCTCTGGTACAATGCGATAGACTTTATAGGGCTCAGAGATGTCTAGCTGCGACCTTTCTGTCACCTCCTCAAAGTCGGGGCTTTTATTCAGGGCACAGCGGAGTCTGGTCTTCCATGTTGCAGGCTCAGCCTTGTCCCCCTCCTTAAACTTGCCTTTAAACACAGCCCAGGCCTGTGGAGGGAAACCCACACGTTAAAGATGGTATTGTAATGGAGTAAAGTTGGATGCTTCAAGACAAAATCTGAAAATTAACCTTTATTTTTCAACTTTTAGAATGAAAGAAAAAAATAAAATCAAAATCTGATTTACAATAGTGACAATAATTGGCAATTGTTGGCAATTTAACATTTACAATTTATTGTGAAAATAGCACTGATGCTAGACTATTATTACTATTTAAAAAAATAATTTGGTTAAATTTCATTGAAGTTAGGTTGCATATGCTATAAACAAATAATAGCAATGCCATTTAAAGGTCTAAATGATAGTTTCCATTCAGCCACAAAAGAACCAGACTTAAAAAAAGTGCTTGACTTATCCAACAAGATTTAGTAGCCTGTAAAGTTTAGTGCCAAAAACTCCATCTAGTTATCTGACAATGGGGCTACACGAGTGCTGTCAAACCTTAAAAATGGATGCGTCTACTTCTTGGTTGTAATCCTGTTTCCCTGCGTGTTTCCATGGAATTCGGAACATAGTGCGGCTGTCATCCTCCCACTGCAGTCCAGAGTACTGGCCGCTCTGGATCTGCTCCACCAGCCACTGCTTCAGTCTCCGACCTCCCGGGTTTGACATCACGATGGAGAAAAATTGTTTTTGGATTGTTCCTTTGTACCTAAATAGGGAGGATTTCATTCATGAAAGTATGTCAAATATAGTTTTATTTACTCTTGTCTAAGATAGTATTATAATGTATATATATATATATATATATATATATATATATATATATATATATATATATATATATATATATATATATATATATATGAAACTATATATATAAAACTATATTTGACATACTTTATATCATACTTTATATATATCATACTTTATATATATAATCAAACCGTTTAAATTGTGTCCTAAAGCTTTCGCCCGTTAGGGTAGAAATCAAAAGTAAAAGCACTTACAGTTTAACAAGCGGTTGAGCTCTTTGCCCTGCTTGGGATATCCTGCGATGTTGATAGATGGCTTACTGTCAGCTTTAATCAAGTGAGTTCTCCCTGACATATGCCTATATGGACTTTATTGTGCTCCGTGTCATGAATGAAAAAGCTGGGAGATGATTTGACAACGCTACCTCCCTCTGACCAATGACTGCGTTGAAGCTTCAGTATGCCGGCCCATTCCGGAAGTGTTTTTCTCTTAACTGCGGGTATTTACAAGAAATGGCCTGACACAAGCGATGGTTGTAAAGTTGCTGCCCACGCTCAAAGCCACGCTGAATAAACCCGGAGAGTCACAAGTTACCTTGAGCTGTGGGGGATTTCTGCGCTCCAGACAAAGGTAGCCTAATGCGTCCCTCAAGCGCCCACTCAGTACTGATGAGAAACATCTAAATGTTCTCGAGCAGTAGCCTACTGTTTGTATTATGGTAGGTTGATTCCACAAGTCCTCTGAGAGATATCCTTTACTACTACTACTACTACTAATAATAATAATGTAAACTATGATGGAGGATAAGTAAGAAACCCGCCAGGAATGAGCCTGTCTGAACATCGGACCACAGTGAACAATCACTCTTTTCAGCCATGAAAGATAAACAAGCACATATACGTAGTTGTATTATACAAATAAACAACATTTCAATTTAAGGTAATTTCAATCAAAGAGTGGGGTTGCATCCTACTGTTCTATTTCCCCTAACCCAGAATTCAGGTCTAAGGAAGCAATGATGTATTATTTTAAAGATTTCATAATGGTATGTTGATGCTCTTCAGAAAGTGAAAACCCTGAGAAAGCATTTCTAATAAATGTCAGTAGTCTTGATGTGTTGCTTTACACATCACATGGCAAAAGACCCACAGGACTAATTTGGAACCATGATCATGTGGGACATGTTTGAAGTATGAAAACATATTTTTATATTGATGTATTGATTTGGCTTACTGTATAATGCCTTTTATGTAAATAGTGTTACCTGTGATTAAGAGCTATTCAAATTGTAATCTTTCCCTAATAAACAACTGGTGAGCGATGTAATCTGCAAATAATAAATCTGTAATTTTAAAATGTTCCGGTTATCCATATTTTTCATTAAATACAGTTTTAACTGCACTTATACAGTTTCATCCTTAATTTCTCATATATTGGTTTGTTGTCATGTCTCGGGGTAACACCTCCAACCTTTTACAATTAAAAACATTGAAATCACGGTGTATAAGCATGTAGTTTTGAATCCTTGATGATTATTGTCTGGTAGTAAAACATGTACCACACTGTATATTTTCATGAAGCTGCACAACAAGCGTCTAAGCAGCATTAGCAGGTGATCTGCTGAGTAAAACCCAGACAACTTTCCAATCGTGAATGCAGACTGAAATTTAAGAAAAGCTATTCTGTGTTTTACTAGTGCGGTTATCAAGCTGCCTCATGAGACAACCAGCTTATCTAGAGGTGAGCTGTGCAATACATTACTAACCACATTTATATTTACACACAGAGTGTTGATAGTACATATTTATTAGCATTACCATAGTTTTTGTCATTCACTGAATTAGAAAATACGAACAAAAAACACCATAAATACACACAAAAATTAACTGTACCCATGAATGTATGAAACACATTATGTATAAATCAGCTTTGTCACAATAAAAAGATCAAATCAGAGCATTAGTAAAATCAGGAAGACAGCAGAGAATCTTCAAACGTAGTCATAGCTTTACTCAGCAATACTTAATGTGGCTTCCCAATTCAACCTGCTCTGTATAACTTAAACATTTTACCCATTTAAAAATGTATTCCGTGTTTTTTCCCCCTGGCTTATCTTATCTGGACAAACTAGACAGGGTTTGTCTGTTGTACTGTTTTTTGTTTTGTTCTCTCAGCCTGATAAGAGACATAACTCAGCAAGAGGTTTGTTGGCTAGCACAGAGTTGTGCGAACTGACAGAACCAACTCACAGCTTTTCCTTCACCGCTGGCCACCAATAGGAATTGACATTAAGTTACTAAGTTCCACTGTTGGTGCTAGATTGGTACTTTGTACATATAGTGTGTTGACAACTTGAAATCTTCTTCAAATATGAAACAAAAAGTACCAACTGGAATGAGAGAAGAGTATCCAACTGGGTGTAAACAAATACTGTTTACTACACGGGCAGTGATGTGCTGCAGTAATGTATTCATTGTTGTTATAACATATGTAGGTGGCTAGCGTATTTGCTGGTACATGCAATGTTGATAGTGTTTACACATTTGACAGTCATGCAGTGGTGTTTGCTTTCAGTAGGATGTACGTACATAACACATTTCATGCTGTCAGCCTGGCAAGCATGCCAACTTCCCCACCTGCAGTGTTGCTCGAGTACACCACTAACACTAATACCAATAATTTATATTTTTATTGATGCCCGGTAGGTAAATTACCATTATAATGTACACTCTGTTTGTTAGAACACACTACACACAGGTCTGAAATACACATACATTAAGAACCTTGACAGGACTTTAAAATAGTACATTTCAGAATAACTGCTCAGAATAATGGCCATTAAATTGCTTGTAGATTTGTGGATTTCATTGTCCACCAGCACAGACTAGACATGCACATAATTAGAGACAAAATGTTCCTTTAAGATTGCATTAAATCAGTCACTTAAGGCTACCGAGATGAACGTTGCAGTTGTAAAGTGTCCACGTAAAAATATGTTTTATTCATCATGGCTAAGGTGCTGAGGTGTTAAGAGTAAGGCTTCTGTGAGCACCAATACCACAGTTGTGGCTCTACTCAGTTAAGGGAGCAAAGAAGGTACTGGTTGTGGGTTAGGGTCTGTAGCCCAATTCTAAATCAACCTCCATTGATTAGAAATTAATAGACAGATGGAAGGTAAGAATGAAAGATATGCCTGGCTTTTAAGGGGGGATTTATTTCATCCTATGCTTTCAGAGTTATACAAAGACCTTAAAATTGAACACATCTTGGCGTTGATTTGGAGTTGGGTACAGAATAATAGCTTGGTGTCTTTTACAGACAGCCATGAGCAGGGCTATAGCGAGACCAGAGGCCTGTGCTTCAACTGCTGCCTTCATCACGGTCGGTCGGCAGAGAACAGACACCTACACCTTGATTTATCCAGCGCTGGTCTGCTCCTCTCCTCTGGCTTTGCTGTTGCTCTGTGAACTGGCTCAGCAGGGCGCACACCTGCTCCTGGTCATTAAATGGACAGGGACGGAAACTGGACCGTAACCATGCTCGGTACTGGGGACAAGAGGACAGACAAATAACATAACTAAGTAAATGTCATTGTGTTAAGATCAAATTACAATACAGTGTTTAATACCTTACTGACTATAAATTTTTTTGTATATGCATATCTGTAGTGGTATTGACAGGCAAATTCAATTTAGTTTTGTTCCCAAGCTATAAATCTACACACACACAACAAAAATATACCTTTGAAATGTGGTATCTCATACAATTCAATTCTATTTATAGTATCAATTCATAACGAGAGTTATCTCGAGACACTTTACAGATAGAGTAGGACTAGACTACACTCTATAATTTACAAGGACTCAACAGTTCTAGTGGTTCCCTCCAGAGGAATCAACAGTGCAACAGTGGAGAGTAAAAACTCCCTTTTTGGAAGAAACCTTGGACAGACCCAGGCTTTCGGTAGGTGTCTGACGGGCCAGTTGGGGTTGAAATGAAGAGTGGCACTAAAAGTCACAGTAAAAGATACAGACAGAGTAGTGTCTTTAAACAATGAGCCCAAACTAAAAAGTACCTATACTATGTATCCAGTGCTTTCATAAGATCAACCGAATCACATTGGATCAGAGTTATTTTCTTGTCATCTGAGTCAGAAAGATACAACAATACAACCATGAGAGCAAAGTTGATTTCATAGTTTGAACAGAATTTTTGACAATACAAAATGTACATCATTAAATTATAATTGCTGTATTCAGTCTCTCAGCAGGAGGTGATGAATACAAAAAGATGGCCTGCAAGGGAGCTTGACAGACAATTGGAGAGGACAGGACAGACAGTTTTGGATGAGACAGTTGACTCTCTGCAAACGTTCCTGCTCACATAGTCACCTGGAAAATCAGTCCAAAAGCCTCAATGCGGTGAACCAAAAGCTATGTATCTTTTTTCCTGACATGTGAAGCTACACCATGTGGACTCAAAATTCCAAATCCAAGACATACTATATTCACGTTGGCATGTATTTTTATTTCAAGGTGGTGTAGAATTTAGATGGCTTCAGTTGTACAGCACAAAATGAAAGGGTCTGGGGTGATAACAACTTCTTCCATGAAACTGACTAAAGTGCTCTTTTGTCTCTTCCCACAAATATATTTGTCCCTTGGTCAGGTCAAAGAGAAGTGTGAAGATCAATTGCAGTTGGTGAGCTGATGGTAGTAGATAGTAATTGCTTTATGGAGATAGATACTTTAGGAGCATCTTTTGTGTGTAAAGGTAAGTTATTCATGAATAGTATTTTTCTATTTATCACTAGATACATTTTCACTAGAATGCATACTGAGATTGTATTACATGCTGCAGTCTTCCTTTCCAGTAAAGAATTTCAATGTTGGTTTAACGCCAGCAACTGAAAAAAGTGAGGAAATGCATTTTTCAAATTATGTCAAGGATTTTGTGCAATACCTTAGTCTTTATGAAATACAATGAAGTGAAAGTCACTCTGAATGTATTACATTCATCTTCCTAAAATAAGTATTCTCACACTTAACCCCAAAACCAAATGAGTACAGCACCACTGACTCATAACAACATGAATACTCAAAAGCACAGTATAATAAAAATCAGAGGACTGATATCAGGTGTAAGATTCTACTGTCAATCTGTCATCTTGAAAAGGAAAACGAATCTTGTTAGAAGCTGCGAGGTTCTTTCAAATCTTCCACATCAGAATACTTTTATACTCGGGTTTGATGTCAGATGTATCAACATCAAAAAAGGGTGGCATTACAATCAGGTAATGCTCACAAAAAGTGGATTTTTTTCTGTTAGAGTTCAAGTCATAACCCTGCAGTTAAGACAAAAGGTTGATTTAAGGCAGATACATTAGTTAACTGTAGGAAAGCTCAGGTTCATAGATGAATTGTTTTAGAACAATGACACTTTTTGATTCTTTTAACAGAATAAAAACAACAAAACATGTATAGTACAATGCAAAGAATTTAAAGGAGACCTATAATAGGTCTCCTTTAAACGCTTTTCCGTCATATCTATTATGTTACAATGTGGGATGGTTATATTAAACATGGCCAAAGCATCAAAGAATCAGGTAAGAATATTTAAAAGAAATACTCAGATTTCACACTGTTATGTACACTCTGGTTTTAACTGTTTTTTCTACTCTCCACACGGTATGAGGTCATAGGAACCTTTTTTTTAACATATGGTTATCTGCTCCAGAAAGACATGTTACTAGTGTTTACTTTACATACTGTACACTGCTTTATTTAGCTACATGTTAATACCAGGGAAACCTGTAATCTTGGCTGTCCATGTTGTTAATTAACTTTTAGAAGCCTGTATTGGTGTATTTTATGGTATAAAGTCCCACTATATACTCCATTGCAGACTCAGTCACTTTCCAACTGCAACGGACTGTACAAAGTCAGCAACAACAGAGCATGTGGATGCTAGATCACACCCAATACACAAGCATACTGTGCAGGGCTTCAACACCAGTCAACAGATGTTACTGTGTTATTAATCATTTTTTCCCAATTTTGGATGACACATTTGATTGTGTAGTTTTTGGTTTAGAAGCCGTTATTGGTGATTTCTCATGGTGGAGTATAGTGCAGCTATACTCTGCTACAGTTAGTCCTCGGCTACAACAACAGACAGGAAGGGAAGCCCAAGTGTTGACGTGGACACCATGGATGTATTATAAGACCTGGATACAGCCTTCAAGGCGGAGCCCGGTTCCTTCCTATGAGAGTTGCTCAGTGGCGCATGATCAGCACTGTTTCTGCAATTGGCGGCCCATTGAGAAGGCGCACTAGAGACCTATTTCCGGTTTAGCGCTCTGTCAACTTTAGTGGGGATTAAAGGATATATCCGTGCGTCTCTTCTAAACGTTCCAAATGTTATCAGACTGAATGAATCAAATTCAGATAATAAAACAAGTTATTTTGCATGGGTTGTGACACTCAAAAGATTTATCCACTGATTTACAGACGTTTCTTTCACCATGTAAGTGTATGGGAAAATTACTTTTTGGGCCATAGGGCATCACATGACGGGCCGGGAGTTGCAATTCCAATGTTTGGCTACTATGTTCAGTTTGTTTCAAAGCCTGGCGCACTTCCTGGGGTCCGGGTCAATCTAGCATCTAACGCAGAGCACAGATACAGAGGCTCTGGAGATCCGGAAACATTGACCAATCAGACAGTGGGTGAACACAGGTGCAGCAGGTGTTTTTTGAACTAAGTATGTAAGCCTGTTCAAGTAGAAACACAAGTAGAAACCTGAAAAAGGTGAATAATAGGTCTCCTTTAAGTCTTTTTCAGTCGTTTAGCTCTCTTCTTACCTTATCTGAGTAATTTTGGGAGCCTAATTTTACACCCTACTCTGACCTGTTACAGTATGTTTAAGGAATTAAAAGATGAAAGTTTCTTCTGTTGCCAAATTAGCAGAAGACAGTGGAGGATGTGCACTTCAGTGTATTGTTATACATGTCTTGTTACTATGACGCATTGGCAGTGAATGTAGTTACAGCTGCATTAGTGAGTACATTGTTGTCCAGAGGCTTCCTCACTTTCTATCTGAGGCAGATGTGGGAAAAGCACAGCTACAGAAATCCCATTTCCCCTTAAATCCTCGAAATCGGTGCAAGAATTACAAACAATGAACATTTTTTTCAGTCATGTTGCAAGATGCTGACAGTAATACTAAACACGTGATGAGCAGTACCAAGCTAATGCAATCCCAGCAAACCCCCTGCAGTTCCCCTTCTCTACTCAAAGGCTGGGCCAGTGCCACTGTAATGGGATCACACACAAGGTGCCTTCTGCAAAATGTTGAAAGGCTGTGAACAGCTACCTACAGTGTGTTTAAATATAAACATTCTGCCAATAATAAAATGCTGTGGCGACTATGGTTAAAAATGAAATACAATTAGAAATGTACTCACTCACTAAAATCTTAATATGATTAATACTTGAAAACAGAATCTTACTCCTCTAATGTCGCAAATACATGTCTACCAAGGCTTGAACTAGCATTTTACATTGCTCAATATTTTTTTGTATTAAGAAAATTGTCAAAATTAGATTGGACATGAAATCAGAAAGTTTAAACTTAATTTTTTTCTATAAGTGGTGATATTCTAAGTGAAAGCAGAGAGCTACAGTATGAGCTTATAGGCTAGGTCTTTGTCTCCAGGAGTGCAGGATCTTGGATTATGTATCCTAAAAGGCTCCTCACCCATCAAATACAAGAAGTCCACTGTAAAGATCCCCACAAAGCTGTTGGGGGTTAAAGCTCCCCAAAAATCCCTCATATTAGGCAGGCAAGAAATCACAGTTTGCATTTGAGGACAATGCCCCTTAATAAACAACAGAGGAGGATTAGGACCCCTTGCTCTGAGTTTGGATGTTAACATAACAAATAAAAACAAGAATGAATGTAATTATTTCATACAACATTAAATGCATAATATGAACCTAACAAATTAAGTTTCAGAAATCTGTGTTATATTCAATAGATTGAAAAACTGATTCACAACAAAAAACAAAGAATCACAAAAAGGAATCTACAGTATTATGTGAGACTGACAAATATCTTAGTGATTTCTCAGCGATTTCAAACAGCAAGATGAGCATAATTGTTTATTTAGTCTCTGGCTGTAGCTGAGTATCTCAGCTATGCCGGCTTGAATGTAAAACAAACCATGGCCGTTTATTGGTCCCTACAAGGATAAAACATATTTAAAAAACTACACAGAAATGAACACAAATTAATCTGTCACAACCGACAGGTATGTTCCATGGCAACAAGACAGCCAAAGATTAACAATTGACAGATTTGTGCAGTGTTATGGTTGTATGCATGCAAGTGACGTTGAATAGCGACAGCACATAAGACACAAAGGAATTTACAGAATGCTAATATATCGTAGACCTACTGCTAGAAAAATACCAGTGAGGAAAACATAAAATTTGGAATTTTTAAACATGAAAATTTGTACTTTGACTTTAGGCTACATCATTGCAAACTGTGAAGGGAGACTGTGTGCCTTCTGTAGGTATTGCTTGTGTTCATTTGTCATGTCTGTGTGTTCTTTTGTGTGTTTACCTCTGAGACTTGTGTCGTCTGGTACTCCTGCAGCTGCTGCTGGAAGCCATAGTTGGGGCCGACAAAGGAGCGAACAGCCTTGACTGCAGACAGACATTCATCCCAGCTGTAGTGGGTGACAGTCATCAGGTAGGCTACCACCATGGTAGTGCTGCGGGAGACACCTGCAAGGCTGCAGCAAAGCAAAGCAAAGCACACAGCTTGGTCATGAAGCAACTTCTTAGGTAATAGGTCAATAATAGCTACAGGACGGTCTTGTTTTTTGGTTCCATCCTTTGAGGCATACTACAAACCTACATCTAAAGTAAACATGACATGTCTTGACAACCACAGATGGCAGGAAGGAGCTGGTTATAGCTTTAGACAAAGAAACCTACCAGTGAACGAGACATGATCCACCATTCAGGCGACACTCATGGATGAAGCTGATGCACTCTTTGAAATGCTGCAATCTGAAAAGGAAAAACAACCAAACCAAGAAACTGATTTATAGCACACATTTTCTGTGGTTAGCAGTACACAAAATAGAAGCTAATGTTTCGAAATAACATAAAAATAACAGTGCTGTTGTTTTGCTTTTTGTAAAGCCAACAATAGATGACACATATAGTATAGGATATGAGAAAGGACACCTTGAACTGAAACTTCTTTCTTGAGGCCCGAACTTCGTGTTTCAAACAGGTTGCTGAAACTTTGATAGCATTATTTTGTTGTGATTTCATTCATAATCTGCAGGTTAATCTCAAATATAGTGAGAAGTTTCAGAATTGGACAGGTAGTTTTGATAGAGTTTTTGTTAGTTCTGAGAATTCAGAGAAATAGTAATTTATCTTTCAACTCCTCCAACTTGTCATGTGAGAAAAAACTCTCAGAGTGGCTCATACAGAGAGTCTGTGGTAGACCAGAGCACAGACACCATGGGGACAGACAAGGGAAGTAACTGTATTTGTTTTTGTCTATGTGCAAAATGACATCAGGTTCCAGCATTCATTAATTATGTGTCTAAAAATGATAAAGTAAATCAAAATGCAGCAAATAACCCCCTGCCTTATGGTGGACTGAACACGTGTACATGTTTTTGCCTTCCAAACTAAAGAGATATTACTCATTCTGAGGTTGTGGCAGACCAATGTTTAAGACTCTTCGCAAATATGCAAGCGTATTAAAATCTAAGAAATACTAAGAACACAATACAAAATTATATTGTACCTTGACCCCAAAAACAAAAACCGTAAAATAGCTCATTGTTGTATAATGTCACAGAAATCCTCAGAATGTAAGTCACATGGACATAAAATTAACACAGAGCAGCAAGATGTGGTTCAACTGCTCCTCAAATATCCTACTTGTTCACTGTCAGGAAACACCGATGGTGTTTTGCATAATCAAGAAGTGCATGGCTGATAATGCTGTCTCCTGAGGAGCAGATGCTGGTTACTCAATAGCAGACAGAATAACAGACTGGGGCTAAAATAGATTGACGGCCACTTTTCTTTTTTCCTCCTTGCTGAGATCCTTCTCAACTCCTTCTAAAGATGTCTCCTCAGCACTTTGTTCTGTCTTCCTAGCACAGAGGTTTCCGGCCGTCTTGTTTAATATGCAGAAAATTACCGTGTGACAAATATCTGAGGTTTTAACCAGTTGAATCTAGAGAATACTGAAACAAAACATTTGCTTGTGCAATTTTATGCTATTGTGAATTTCTATTTCAATATAATTACAAAGTATGTGTGAGAAATTGTTTTGAAAACAAATTGTACCATCTTAGTTATAAACGAAATACACCATGGTGGACACGCAAACTCCCATCACAAATGCACATCTCATTTTGTAAATGTTTGATGCAAATGAGTTCACACCTTCATGGTCAGTGCACAATGTGCATTAAAACCATAGAAGGCTTGTCACGAGAGTGTGGACAAAGAAGGGGAATCCCCCCCCAGAAACAGGTACATGTACATGGTAGCAACTATATTAAGATACAACATTTAAGGCAATTCCAATAAAATACTTTGTGTTAATTCAGAGGATGACCTCACCGCACCGCAGCAATTCTACAATAACTCTAATGGTGACCAACTTTGCCTTGATGTCTTTGATAGTTGCTGTCAACATTTAACCCCATCAATCACTAAATGCCTGACAATCATAGAAAGGGATGTTTCTGAGGCCCTGACCAAGATTTGTCATTTAAGTTATTTTTCTTTTATAGGATAATTGAAGCAGCTTATGGGGACAGTAACTGTGATTTAGGGCTATATAAATGACCCTTACTTCCTGAAACCCATCCCACAGTACAGCCACAAGAGCTTTAAGAACGTTTTAAAGTTTTCAGACAGCTTCCCACTGCAACAGTTGCTCCAAAAAATGGTGGTGGGCAAGATGGTGCGTCAGTTGGCCTCACCACTCCCTTCAGTCAGACCAGTGATTGTGACAGAGGGGGTTTAATAAAGCCCTGGGTGGTCGAGGCCAACAGCCAGATGTCACACCAAGGTTTCCTTCCTCTGCTGCCTGAGGGAGAGACACTTGATTGCGACAGTGGGGGTCAGACACCTTCAACACAACTTAATCAGCAACATGCAACCAAACACTAAACCTTAATTTTTATTAACTTGCATTTTACCGAGATTTATTTTTTTATTTATTTAACAAAGTAAAGCAAGTACAGTTACTCTTTAAACCCCAGACAACTTCAATGACTGCAGCACTCAAAGTCACACTCTTTCAAACTACTTTTTGTCTGAGTCACATGTGAACTTTGGAATAACTTATTTTAACTGTAGTCCTGTGCGTTATATTTTGCAGGAAAGTTGAATGAAGAGTTTTTAATTGAGAAACACTAATAGAGAATAGGATTCCCCTTTGACACCAGTGAGTTCATTCTGCATTCAACCAAGCACTGTGTCCCATCTTTTTGTACACTGTTGTGTCAGCAAGTTAGTTATTCATCCAGCATCAACATTTCACCAACTCTTTTCGCGGCTTTCTCTCCATTTTAGTATAACCAATTCCTTCATTGTAAGGTCCTTGTGACTGCAGACTTCACTCTTGATGTGGATGGTGCAGAGAGCAATGAGCCTCCTCCAACACACATGTTGTCAGCAGGGAGCTTCACAGGGATGGTGTAATGCAATGGGGATTTATGTAACCCCGTTCCCAGATCCCATCTCTGTCTGTCTGTCTGTCTGTCTGTCTGTCTGTGTAGGAACCCTGACCGGGATTGGCACTTCTGGTTTGTGCCCTCAGCCCGTGTCAAGTGTTTAATCCAGAATCACTGCAGCTAGTGTTGCATGAGGTCAAAAGACCCTACAAAGAAAGCCACAGAACTGCAATGACTAATGCGTTGTGTTATCGGCCGCTGCAAGGGTGGAGCAACAACTCATGCCTCTTTCAACACAGAGTCTGCTTACTGATTAAGATTGACACAATGAACACAACTCTCTCTCTCTCGTTCTCTCACTCACTCTCTTTCTCTCACACACACACACACACACACACACACACACACACACACACACACACACACACACACACACACACACACACACACACACACACACACACACACACACACACACACACACACACACACTAAAAACAGAATCTAGTGATAAATCTTTCCTTTGAAACACTCCATAATTAAATTAAAATTTGCATGGTCTACTTTATTTAATTTATCTACAAGCCATGAGATGAAACAGAACTGATAAATGATTTAAATAAATTAAGAGCTACTGGTCACTCTGCCCTGTACTGCTTCAATATTAGGCACTTAAAGTATATATTAAACAATCAAGAAGACAGCGGTAAATGTCTAAAAAGTTTTTAAACTGTTAAAATGTTTCATATAATATTTGTAACAATTTCCATTGGGCCGTTATGCCCTGGGACCACAATCTGGAGGGTAATAGTGTTGAAATAATACTGTGCGACTCATCTGCCCTTCAGAAATAACATGGACATTTAAAATCTGAGGTATAAACATGCACATTTTAGTGTGCGTGTGTTTGTATTTGTGTGTGTGTACTCACAGATTCTGGCTTGAAGCATCAGCTGCATGAATACAAAGGTACGTCATGTCCTGTAAAACATAAAAACTGTATAACAGCTGAAAAAAATGTTGTGCAAAATGGCGTGCAATAGCTCTGGCTGTAATCTGTAAATCTTAATTGAATAAATGAATCCACATTAAGTACTCAAACTATTAATAATAATGACTAGTATTACAATATTAATAACTTCATTGATATGTGCTTTACAAAGAGATAAAAAAAGAATCAGATAAACAAAAACAGAATTGATATAGTCACAGACAGGCGAGGTATGAATTACGAAAACACAATAAAACAAGTATAAAACAGAAGAAACAATTCAGAAAAGTGTGTTTTTAGGATAGATTTAAAGAAGAATACGGTATGTAACAGGCTTAAGGTGGATCTGTAATTTTCTAGACACTCAATATAGTTCTTTACTGTTAAAGCTTTCTGGGGCTCTGCATTATCTGAATAATCAAAGCTAATATAACTCTCTGTTGAAGACATGCATAAGAAACTGACTGAATACTTGAATGTGTCTGTCACCTGGATGTGACATGCTGGGCATTTTGTGGGCACAGTGGACAACAAGCCCCTCTGTAAAAAATCCCTTTCCTCTGCTACAAATACCAGTCTCAGAACATAGTGTTGAATATACATTAACATCTCTGAATTAAAAACCTCACACTTATGTCAATGCCTGGCAATTACATCAGATTAGAGTGGCTAAAGTAACGTCACATTGTTTCAGAGATTATTAGCGCCTGTCTGTAAACACACACACCACTCAGCATGTAAACTGTCCATCTCACTCACACTCTCTTTGCTTCTACCATAACTCATCACCACCCCCAGCTGGCTGACGGGACACATCACATTATTACCTGCACAGTCATGCCAAAATCTCCATGTAAATGTTTCGCAGGAAGTACAAATAGTTTAACCCATGCAAACATTTTCAACTAACCTCAAACACAGGTTTAGCATTGTTGTAAACAGACAGGATGTGGGTGATTCCATTCTTAGACAGACTTTCTCTGTTTTCTGCATCTGGGACAAAAAGAAAGAGCATATCTCACCAGAGTCATGTCACTAAATTTCACACCAACTAAACACACCAACAACTCTGACCATTAATATTGTAAACCATTGCAGAGGCAGGTCTGTGAGCTGCATACTATCCTGCATTATCTTTTGGTATAGTAAGGCCTGTGATCACTTGTTCCTGTCACTTGTACTAATTTTAACAATCATGTGGAGCCATCATGTGGAGCCACCAATACAGCGGCTAAAGTTAGAAACCTGGTTGTTTCAGGTCACAGAGGGATAAACTTAAGACTTTTGACTCGTGTGTTTTATGTGAAGCATAAAAACCTTGTTTTACTGTGTAAGGCACAGCACTTAATAGAAACAATAAAAATTGAAAACCCTTCACAGTGAATATGGGCAAGATGCATGGTTTTGGTCCATATTATTTGGGGGAGTACTGTGCGTTGCATTAAAATTCTATAAAACAAAGCAATATGTTTAATGGTAAAGTGTTGTTATATTCCTCTGTATCAATCCCCCCACCACTTATTCCTTCATGCATTTATGGCCTATTATCTTGGCCTTCTGCCTTTGGTGCTGAAAGCTTGACCCAACCCAGCCATACCCTATGTATCAAATTTACAAACATCCAATTAAGTTACATCATGTTTGTCTTACCTCTTATATTCCCAAGGTAGAGCCCATCGACAACCTGTGAAGCAGCAGTAACAGACATGTTGCATCCAGGTTGGATATTCATTACAGTCCAGCTTTAAAATCTTCCCTTTAAAAGCTAAAAATGTCACAGATTCGGAAAGATTGAATTTAAGGCTTAAAGTTTCAGGTTTACGGACCAAGTACCAGCAAAATATTCCCTACAGCCATACAAGGCCTGAAGCAACGATGCAGGATTATCAGGATGAAGTGATGATTGGCAAGCAGCCACTGAGTTTTGCTGCACTTTGCTGTGCCACTAGTAAACAGCGGGTGTCTAAAGATAATTCTGGATTTATTACATTTAATAAAATGTTTGACTAACTCAGCCTGCATATTGTTGTGGCAATACAGAATGGAAATTCAGACGACAAATGTATCTGTTTATGCAAAGTCTTTTTAAGACAAAATTAAAATGTACTTGTCTTCCTTTAGTGAGACCTGTTTCAAAGGGACGATTTTACTAAACACGCTTTGTTAAAATGTATTTTCACTTTCTTTTAACCAACTAATATACTGGGCATCAATTTTATTTTGCATGTTGACAGTTATCTTTTTGCCATCATTTGAAAAGTAAATAGTTTTGTCACAGTGTCATCATTGCAACAAACCAAACTTGAAATACACAATAGCAATGTTGCAATAATCTATTGATTTGACCTTCAGAGTTCAAGTTGCATGAATCTGTTGTCTGAGACATTGGGGTCATTTACACTGGAGACTCTAGGGACATGTCACCGTATTTTTTTTAAATTGCCGCATTTGTCCCCATCACCTTTAAAAGCAAGTTTGTAAAATATGTTCTGAAAAAAAAACAACATAGAAACCACAGATATGTAGAATATGTTTTCAATGCGCGAACCAACTGAAACAAGTCCTGAATTTTGCGTTTTCCAACATAAAGATATTTCCAACATAAATCTAAAGAACAACAAAAAGCTAAAACTAGAACAAAATCTGTGCTCTTATGTGGATGCCTGTTTCTTACTAACTGTGCAGTGAACATTCTTAGTGATGCCCAAATGAAGCTTCATGCACCATTGGTTGTTGTGGGTACACGATCCGTCCTGCCTACACGATCCGTTCTGCGCATGCGCACGATGTTCACGCATGCGCATAAATACG
>NC_048407.1:21210462-21213498 GCF_013103735.1 Etheostoma cragini
ATCATCTGCGCATGCGTGAACATCTTGCGCATGCGCAGAACGGATCGTGTAGGCAGGACGGATCGTGTACCGACAGTTGTAATAGTTGACCCCACTAGAAGGCACTCTTTGGTTTTAAGAGAAGGGCTTACGGAATGGCAGTTCAGTGTGCTTTCAACCCTTTGATGAACAGAGTGCCATCTAGTGGACTCAGAAAATATTTAAAAAAATGTTCATGAAGCTTCATTTGGCCATCACTAGTTGTTGTGCCTTTTGTGCTAAGTTGGCCTACTTTCGTATTTTCTATTGCCCTTTTTATGCTGATATATTTATGATATTATTTCCCTGACCTGCCGTAATCAACTACCGCATTCCAACCCTTATTTTTCATATACAACTTTGTTTTTCATCTGAGCCCTTATGTCTCCAACACTTTTCAACACAAAGTGAAGCACTAGGGTGGAAGTCAGGGTCAGCCCTGGCACAAATTTAGTGCCTTGCTTTTGGGCATACAAGCAGGGTGGAAGCAGAAGAGTAAAACCAAGCCTTTTGGTTCAGGGCCAGTGTCCCAACCCATTGTACCACCCTGCTGTGTGGAGTATAAACATGTGCAACTATCATAACCAAATCAAATGAATTCATCACAAATGTATAAAACAATAAAACCAAATAGGCAAATTAAAACTAACTAAGCATTCAACCAATGCATGATTTTAAATGTTGCCATAAATCAACCCTGATGAACCATAGGGCATTATTTGTCATGACACAGATTGATTAAACTGACTGAATGATAACATTATGAGAGGCATGCGCATCTAGATACACTCTGTAGTGTAATTTTTAACCATAAACAGCCACATAACACCTGAACTTCAAACGAAAATCAAAGCCTACCTTATTCATTCCATTGCCCATGATGACTCTGAACCGGTCAGCGATGAGCTAACACTTTAATACTTAGATCTGCTGCTACGATATTTCAACATGGACTTGGGATCCAAAACGCGAGGCTAGACTGACTGACTGACTGTAAACTCATACAAGAGTGAAAACATTCGCTTAAGCCGCTATTATTGTTTTCTATTAAACAACATTATTAACCTTAACTGCCGTATCTGAAACACAGTTATTAATTCAGCCTTAACCACGTCTCAGCTCGCTCAAACAACAGTCCTGCTGTACCGTCTTCCGGATTGTTTTGACGTGAAAAAACTGCGGCTGCGGGTTCATCCGGTAAGTGACATCAGAGCACGTTGCCGCAGTTGTCCCAAAACCTTTCACCCTCATGGATTGCTCATACCGTTACCATAGTCTGGGTTTTAGATTCATTGTAAGGAATCCTAAATCCTATATATGACGTACCTATTTTGCAATACCCAAATGAAGACATTATGAAGATGGCGTAGTTGATTCATGAAATGGGCAAAAACAAAATCCCTCTCAGAATCTCCCCAACTCATATACTTGTGGTATTGAGTGCATGAAATATTGATCTTGACAATGACAATTTAGTGACAAAGAACATTTCAGTTAAAGCATTATGCGGTTACTAATGTACAGTTCTTTCCCTGGCTGCTATTTCCTACTTTGAAATGTGCTTTTATAGTCTTTTTAAGACAATATATAGGTGTGTAAATAAACACACACACACCTCATTCAATGAGTTTTCTTTATTTTCATGACTATTTATGTTGTAGATTATCACTGAAGGCACCTAAACTATGAATGAATGCATACGGAATTATGTACTTAACAAAAAAGTGTTGACAAAAAAGACATGTTTTCAGTTTCAAAAAACTGAAAACATGTCACCCCAAACCATCTTGATTGGGTTCAGGTCCGGTGACTGTGGAGGAGCAGGGCTCCATCACTTTCCATCTTGGTCAAATAGCCCTTGCACAGCTTGGGGGTGTGTATGGGGTCATTGTCCTGTTGAAAAATAAATGATGGTCCAACTAAACGCAAAGCGGATGGGATGGCATGTTGCTGCAGGATGCTTTGGCAGCCATGCTGGTTCAGTATGCTTTCAATTTGGAATAAAACAGTGTCACCAGCAGAGCACCCCCACACTATCACACCTCCTCATCCATGCTTCACAGCAGGAACCAGGTATGTGGAATCCATCCGGTCAACTTTTCTGCGTCGCAAAAAGACACAACGGTTGGAACCTAAGATCTCAAATTTGGACTTATTAGACCAAAGCACAGATTTTCACTAGTCTAATGTCCATTCCTTGTGTTTCTTGGCCCAAACTAATCTCTTATGCTTGTTGCCTCTCCTTAGCAATGGTTTCCTAGCTGCTATTTTATGGAGTAAGAACACTATCAAAAAGATGTATGCGTAACTTTAGTGTTCTTACTCCATACTATTTGACCATGATGGCCTGATTTGCAAGGTCTACTCTTAACAGTTGTTCTAGAGATGTGTCTGCTGCTAGAACTGTGTGGTAGTCATCTGGTCTCTAATCTGAGCTGCTGTTAACTTGCCATTTCTGAGGATGGTGACTCAGATGAACTTATCCACAGCAGCAGAGGTGACTCTTGGTCTTCCTTTCTTGGGGCGGTCTTCATGTGATACAGTTTTGTTGTACCGCTTGATGGTTTTTGTGACTGCACTTGGGGACACATTTAAAATTTTCGCAATTTTACGGACCGACTGACCTTCATTTTTTAAAGTAATGATGGCCACTTGTTTCTCTTTACTTAGTTGATTGGTTCTTGCCATAATATTATTATTTATTAATTCTAACAGTTGTCCAATAGGGATGTCGGCTGTGTATCAACCTGACTTCTGCAAAATGCAACTGATTGTCCCAACTCCATTAATACGGCAAGAAATTCCACTAATTAACCCTGACAAGGCACACCTGTAAAGTGAAAACCATTTCAGGTGACTACCTCATGAAGCTCATTGAGAGAACAGCAAGGGTTTGCAGCACTATAAAAAAAGCAAAGGGTGGTTACTTTGAAGAATCTCAAAATATAAGACCTATTTAAGAGTTATTTCACACTTTAAGTACATAATTCCACATTTACATGTACACAATAAAAAAAA
>NC_048407.1:21213598-21246494 GCF_013103735.1 Etheostoma cragini
ATATATATATATTACATGTTTGACCTGAAAAAAAATGTATAAGTACCTTTTTGGTAAGAAAATCAACTTGAAACAATAGTGCACTACTATAAAGTGTAGGCATGTCCCATTATACCAAATTACTCCATTGATATGTCCATGTATTCTTAATTAACACTACCCACTGAACTAATTTTGAATTCAATTTCAGATGACTACATATATTTTTTTGTCAAGGGTTCAGGTTCATTAACAGAGAAAATGCTGGTCAGTGTAAAGTTTACACCAACCCTGGCCACATAATTAAAGGCTATTTTTAGCTTCTATGACCCAATTTGCAGCTTTTTGTGTTTAACTTGAACATGAGAAATTATCAAGTCAAGTTCGCTACTGACTAAGAAAAGTTTCAATTTTATAAAAAATTTAGCTAAATTTTCTATAAAACAAGCATATGTACAGTATAAGACTGCTTTAAAATCACCTAATTAAATGGGGTGAAGTACATTCTTAATTTTTTTCTATGAAACAAATCCTTTTGTGTTAAAGTATTATTTACACAGAAGTCACTCAGTAACCGTAATACTGAGAAGTTTTATCATTTTAACCATTTTTATTTTTTACTTCTATATTACATGACGACCTTAAGAGGAAGAGGTCTTCCAAAATGCACAGACTGAGGTAATGTGGACAATTGATAAATACAGAAATATAGGTATTCTTGTATCTTTGAGTTGGTCTGCCTTTATCTTCAAGTTTGGATTTTGGTCCTCTGGGTCCTTTACTTTTTCCATTGCTTGTTTTCGTAGTCCCACTTGGATGCGAAGCCCTCCACTGGGTTCATTCTCATGTCCAACACCCTCTGCAACTCCTTCTCTTTGTACTCAGCCTCAAATGTGTGTGGGACAGGTCCATACACTGCAAAGAGACAATATGTGCCTAATTAGACTGCAAGCAAATAAGTGCAATAAAGATAATGGAATTGATTATATTTAGAAAACAGAAGCATCACTACTTCACCAAATTTCCAATCTATCTATTACACTTTTCAGCAGACGTACCATACTTTCTCTGCCAGAGCACAACCAGGCCAGTGAAGCCAAATAAGAAAAACATCCCTCCAACCACAGACTTCCACTCTGAGGATCCCTGGTTCATCTCAGCAAAGCTCTGTTTGAAGCTGATGCGGTACACTGAACATTGGAAACACAAATTTAAGATGATTACAATCTTAATAGATGAAAAATGCTTGTTCATTAACATATTAATACAAAATTTGCTGATAAAACCATTTTAGCTAATAATTATAAACAGAGCTTCTCAAAAAAAGACGATTAGACTGAAGTCTTACATGCAATCTTCTCCTCCTCAGAGAGTGCAGCCCAGGAGCCCTTCTCCTTCTCCTTCAGGGACGCCTGTTCTGGACTCAGGTTCTGGACATAAGAGATGTCCGGGAGGGGATTCTCCCGCCTGTCAAAGTAGGCAGGGAGGGTGTAGTCCTCTACCTTCGCAACACCTGCATGGGAAGAATGCCTTATCAAATGATTTTCACTAACACTGAATGCCTTCATTAATTACAACTTTATCAGAAATGTGCCAGACTAAATTGGGTTTACTTGATTTCAAGACTATGCTGTTAAACACTGAAAAAGAAAACAAAGTTGACTGTGAGCATCGCACTGCTGTGTTCTTTATCAAATAGTTATTGTGCCATGTCTCTTGTGGTATTTTTCAGCTTCTGAAGTAAGTTGCTCTTTTAGCCTAACTCAGAATCTTGTCAAAATATTGTATATTTACTAAAATGTAAATAAAACATAGATATGTCTGGTTGGCAATTATAAAGTCTGCAACGTCAAGTCTGTATCAATGAAGAAGTGTGTGTGTATGTGAGGCTCAAACTCAATCTATTGTTAACACCCCCCACCATGCCAAAAATAGTAGACACTAACTTGAACGTGTCAGATCCAGTCACTTACCATGTCCTCCACGTACACAGACAGATGTGGAAATGGCACGTTTGCCAACAAGACGAAGTGCTCTGGTGGCCAACATTCTGTAAAAAGGTCCAATGAAAGATATTAGTAAACTCCTTAAGCAAACTTACATTTTTCAAACCCATCCTCTCTACAGGTCGTTTGATCTTCTAATACATTTAACAAATATTTTTAAGCAGGTGTCTTGTTAATACTTAATTATTTGGTAGCAAATCTACAATATAACACGATTGTCAGCATTTGACAGTTTTAATACTTGCATTCAAACTTAACAAGTCACGCAGCTAGCATAAGGATTCACGAACTATTCACTTAGCGCGCTAACGTTACATGTGCGTTAAATGTCGGTATTGTTGTTGTGATAGTGTCTAAACAGAAAGTCCGCCGTTAGCCGCAAACGTAAGCTAAAGTTAGCATTAGCTGCCAACACAAGGTCATAGCGACCGGTTAAAACAATCAAATAAATACCGGTTTCTATGAGCAAATAATGTATAATTCAATTCCATCCTATTAACTGAGACTATATAAGCCCATTGCAGATCACTATGCCATGTAACTATTATCTGCGCATCAAGCCTGCCTTCAAATGTCTAGCTAGCGGAAAGAAACGTCAGCTAGCCGGTAAGTTAACCCGTCCTAGCCCCGTTACGCTCTGACAATGTCATTTTTACACAACTGATTATTTCGGTTAAAATTGCCAATTCGTCTTGGACTATTACTTACACTTTGAATACGTACAATGTCACAGTGTGTGTAAGTGGTAAAATGTGATGGTTAGATGAATGCTGTTGATAAAACAAATACAACCTACTGTCTCTTCCTTGCTCCCGTCCGCCGATGGCCTGAAAGGAAGTATGACTGTGACCGGAAAGACGTAAATCTGCGTTACAACTTCCAAGCGGTGAAATCTTATTTTACGATATTTCCATTGTTGTTTACGGCACCACCGGTACTGTCATAACGAGTGGAAGTGTGGAAGTAAGATTAGCTTTTATGGCTAGATTTTGTGTCATTTAGTATCTCATCGAGCATTAAACGATTATTGTGATTTTTGCTAATTGCAAAGCTTACATGTTCGCGTAACGTGGACCACATATTCTGTCAGTAAGGTAGCTGCTGAAGTAGATATCTACTTTGCAACGTTAGCTAACGGTAGCAGGCAGCAGTTCCTCATCGTGTAGCTACTCAACTTCTCTGACAGGATCTGCCTTTTTACCGATCGTGCTGATTTTCTTATAAACATGCCTATTCAGCTGACAAGTCAGGCTTACTGTAAAATGGTTTTACATGCTGCAAAGTATCCTCACTGCGCCGTGAATGGACTGCTGGTGGCAGAAAAGACGAAGGAGAAGAAGAAAGTCGGCCACGGTGAACCAGTCCTGTGTGTGGACTGTGTGCCGCTGTTTCACGGTACACTTGCTCTGGCACCAATGCTAGAAGTAGCTTTAACACTGGTAAGTATCCGTCAAGTAGAATATACCCTCCCAGTTACAACTTTATTATTTACAGCTAGCTTAAACTAATAAAGTCTGACACACCAGCCATATAGAACAAAAGTTCAGTTGTTGTTTCTACAACTTAACTACTATTACGGGTTCCATGGTCATTTGGAAGGCTGGAGTTGGTGGTGCCTTTGAATTGCACTGCATCGCACTAACAGGTGTTTTTTGCTATTGTGTTCCCTCTATTTAAGTGATTGTAGACTAAATATAAGAATCCCCTCTCAGAATAATGAAAATGCACCACAAACTACAGCTTTCAAAATAACAATCATAAAAACTGAACATTGTAAACACAGGATTTATTGCAGTCTGGTGTAGTTCATTATGTCTATTTTTCTCTCCTGTTGAAAATGAATTTGGTTTGACGTCTGCCCTCCTTCTGTCTTTTCATGTTGACTCCACGACTCCTGCAACTATCTCAGATTGATACGTGGTGTAAAGAAAATAGTTACGTCATTGCTGGATATTATCAAGCTAATGAACGCACAAAGGATTCAAGGTACAGACATCAAAATGGACACCAACACCCTGCGGTTTTCAGGAACCAAACATACCCACACTGTCCATGTCTCTAATGCACTACATTTTTGGTCCTCTCTCTTGTAGACCCAACCAAGTTGCTGAAAAAGTAGCTGCAAGAATTTCTGAGAACTTCAGCGAAGCTGCAATTGTTATGGTAAGAGTAAATCCTTTAGGCTGGTGTTACTGGTATGTTTACTATTTACCTCAAGTAACGTAGATGCGTTAGTGCTGACTTGATGATTAGCACTGATGTTTTTGACTGATTTTTCAACAAGTGCAGCAGTTTTCACTGATTGGTTACAAACATAAAACACGTTTCTACAAAATGATGTGTTAACGATGTACAGACAAAATGAACACAATTATCTGCCTGGGAGGCTGCCTAGAATGTTCAATGGTTAGCATCACTGTAAATATATAGAATCGGTAGTGATTTCCCCAAAACGTGAGACACTAGTCTGGTTCTGTAAAGCTCATCAGAACAGGTCCGATGCCATTTAAATCCTTTGTAATCTTCTCTGTTTTTCACCCTCAGCTGGACAACAATAGATTAACAATGAGCTGTTTCGAGCCTATTGTGCTTATCTATGACCATCATGAAAACAAGTGGAAAAGCAGAGAAGTAACTTTGTAAGTGTGTTAGTGTTAAGCACTATTTCACTTGGACTGTATTGCATGTGCAACCTAAACAACAGTTTCTGGCATACAAGCTACCCGTGTTTTCTCATTAACTAGCAAAAACAGTTGGCCAAACTGATGTTTTTGTCTGTTTTCCAGTGACTGTTTTGAGGATTGGAGTGAAGCACAGAAGATCACGTCTGCTCTGTTAGAGGGCAGGTCCTACGAGAACTTGATTGACTTTGACAATCACTTGGATGATCTGAGGAACGACTGGACCAACCCTGTGGTCAACAAGTCCGTCCTGGATCTGTGCTAAGAGAGTCAGTCTGGAGTACCCTGGACACGCAGATAAACATTGCTGCCATTTCAGCATGCATGATGCTACTAATTGTGTAGCACAGGAGTACAAAAATGCTGAACAAATGGTCTTTGTTCCATCAAAAGCCCCTCGTTCTGAGGGTAACTTGTGGAGCACTGAGCAGTTAGGCCAAAACCCTTCAAGGGCAAGCGCCATACGTATGTGCACTGTTGGCATGTGTTCACCTTTACAATGTGATACTGAGGTGAAGAAGGCAATGCTTTTGACTGCAACTTAAACGTTTCTTTAATGGTTTGTGTTTATTCATAGTTGTGTGCATAAAGTTAAATTCTAGAGTATTTAATCTATTGTTTACTTTAAGAGTTTATAGCCAGTAGCTATACAGAGATCAAGTTCTAAATGATTAAAAATATAAGATGATTGTACATGTTCTTTATTAAATGTCTAGTTTGTTTTAAGCCCTGAAACTAAATTCACATGTAGAACAGTCGTCGGACTAGCAGTTTAATTAAAAACATTCATACAATTACAAGAATGTAGATGACATAGAGTCTTAGAGATGGGAATCTTAAAAAGTTTTGTCTACTATTAGATTATTAGATCAAATGCCAACTCACGTTCTTCTGTAGCTACACCAGCAATAACATTGGGAGATCATTGGGATGGTTGACTCAAGAGCTTTGACTTTTAAATGTTAATGCTTACAACAAACCTTTCTATGATGCATGGCCCCTGTTATCATCCCTGGTGGGCTTCACAATGCCATTCTGGATGACACTGATGTTGGCCTATTGGCTTTTGATTGTTGCTCTGGAAGATTCTTTCTGAAATATAATACACTGAATCAGATCACAGGAATCTGTGAATTTTGTTTCATATATGGTACCTGTTATAGAATTAGGTAGTAAGTCCGTTAATACTTAATTGACCAGGCTAAATACTAATGTTTAATAAATAATGTTGAAACATTTCAATACTTAATGTGAGGATGCAGAACTACATTTGTACTTGAAATTAGAATTAACCAGTAAGAGCTAATTAAAAAATTGTTTGGATGTCACATTTTTTACAGATGTTTTATGAACTGAATGTAAAATGAAACCAACTTTTGAAACTAAGTCTTTGTCAGAGTCATGTCATTTAATCATAAATTTAAATTGGTGTCTTACACCACTGCCCTGGCAGTTTAGAAAAGGTTGATACATGTTTGATACCAATCACTTAACAGCTCAACGGCTTCTGCTTTTGAGTTTTAGGATTTAAAAGTTCAAGGTTGTATAAATGGATTTGCTGCAAAGCCCCTGACAATGGGTCACATGTTATCTGCTCAAACCCGGCAGAATGGATGATAGTATGAAAGATATTTTTGGGTAAATTTGCATGACATTCTTTCTTAATTTTAAAACCAACATGGAGGAGGTTTGAAAAGTTGCGATTTTACCTGCATGTCACAGCCTGAGTCTAAATAGTTTCACAGCCCTAGAAACACAATCAAGAAAATAGGAAGGATGTGTTTCTGACATGATTTATGATATATCAGAAGTTTATAAACACATCTTACACTACTGAAAGGTTATATTTACCCAAACCTAAACTCAACAATTCTTCTCCACCTTGTGGAGCAAAAGAACTTATTTGGTCAGATGTTCATCAATGATAAGCGTGATAACAAAATTATAGGGACATGTTTTCATTATTATATACAGTAAGAAACACAATAATCTGGATATAGTATAACAGTAGTTAGTATAATAATTATTAATACATTAAAACAATTGCAGATAAGTAGCTAATAATTACAATAATTAATAAGTAGCCACTGCACATTGGTACAAATTTGAGGTAATTGTACTTTCCATTTTAGGCAACTTTAAACTTCTACTTCACTACATCCCAGAAGCAAATATTGTATTTGTTTCTCTTCTTTTCACTATCTTCTTTTCAAATTAAAATTTGGCATTCTCTTTCTGTTCAGTCAAAACCACATATCTCCAAATTTGGTGATTTTTAATGTGAATATTTCTGATAACAGGATTAAGTGTTCTTTCATGGAATGAGAAGATTCTCCTTTTTCTTAAACTGGATAAAATACTGAAAATCCTCCTTAGATTAGATGGAAAATATATTGTCACAAAGCTAAAGACTTTTTAGAGATGCAGGATTGTCACAGGACAGCAACGCTACAAACATGATGTTCTTATACATTATGGTGTAGATTTTGAAAGTAATTGCATATCTTACTTAAGATTTTGAATGCAAGACTTTTGTTTGGAGTGAAGTATTTTAACAGTGTGGTATTGCAACTTTTACTTAGGCAAATTATCTGACTACTTCTTCCACTACTGTGTATATACGTCCTATTTATTTAAATTAACATTTGCCCCTTCTGGCCAGAGTGGGCATTGTTTTCAAGTGCAAAGAGTATTCCAGTGGGAAGGACATGAGGACACCTTATAACTAAACTGAGCTCCAGGTTACCAAAAGCAATAATTTGGTATCCGACACCACTGAAGTTTTGAATAAGTGATTACTTTTTCAAAAGATTTGATAGGGCAAAACTAATTTTAATGACCAGAAATCTAAAACTTTCAGTTCACAGGTGGATGATATTCACCAAAAAAGGTTGGTTTTACTTCTTTCTTTTTTTCTACAGTAAGTCAGACTTTGAGCAAATTGGGGCTCATTGAATACTGCATGAATACATTAAGTATACCCTTGTTTAGCTTCTTCTTCCTCTTTTTTATTTTCTTTTTTTACTGTGGTGCCATAAAAGCAGCACATAGGTCTGATGTGACCTTCACAGGTATACACGCTCCTGACCTCTGGGACCTGAAACATTCAGGCATATTTTCCACCTGTGTGTCCTATTCTCCACACGTGTTTTACTCCACAGGGGTTACAGCAGCTCGTTCAAACAATTAGAATTTGAAGGAGGGGAAATACTGATACCTGGAGGACAGATGGACACCATTGCCACTTGTTTTATCACCTGTTCTGTGTTTGTTTGTGTGCCATTGGTAAAGCGACCTGGAGTTATCGACCTAACCTGCGTAAAAACATATGATCAGTTTATAAAATAGTTGCCTGCACAACCAACTATACAACACCAATCTGCCACTTACATACTGTATATACATATATATATGAAAAGAATAGGTATACCCTTACTAAAGTAAAATAGTAAATTCACGTGGTAAATATTGCCACCTAGTGGCCAGGACTCTTCTAGTGGCGCTTTCGTTCCTGTCACATGACTCACTTCTTCTCTTCCGGGCCGGACAAATAAAATAGGAAGGTCAGTGTCGTCATTTTCAACCGCTTTATGAAACGCAAGCCTTAAACAGCCTTTACATTTCAATTCCGTTACAATTTCTCTAACGAATTAAATACGCCGACTGCGGAGGACTACATACATGAAATCGAAGTTGTTAAAAGGCACACAACGTTACAAAGTTTTCCCTACGCGACATTACATCTTCTGTTGGTGACGTAGCTGTCTCGTCCTCCGTGTTCCTTGTAGGATGGCAGCGCGGGAACTATAGTAGCAGTGCAGATGTAATGGTAAAAGTTATTGGAAATAACACAATCTAGCCAAACAAACGGTTATGGATTCCTCGGAGGTAGAGTTCCTCGCCGAGAAAGAGATGGTGAAGATAATACCAAATTTCAGTTTAGACAGGATCTATTTGATTGGGGTAAGTAGATAGTAACGTTTGTCATGTCGTTATTTTACACGGTTAAACAGTCGGCCAGATAGTTATAACTTAAACAACGTTAACCGCATTAACCTAAGCTCAATAGCTATCGCTAGCAAATGCCAAAACTTACAGTCTGTTGACGAGTTGTCTTACATTTAGGATACCGGGTTGCTACTTTAACGTTAAATAATGGCTCACTAACGTTAGTGTAACGTAATACGTTGAGCCAAATCATTAGTTAGCTGTAGCGAATCGACACACGCTAATATTTATTATGCTAATAGAGATGGGAGACAGTTGGCTCCCTGTGTAAACTGCTATGTCGATTAAATGTGTCTGTGTGCTCTCAGGGCGACCTGGGTCCTTTCAACCCCGGCCTGCCTGTAGATGTTCCTGTGTGGCTGGCCCTCAACTTGAAACAGAGACAGAAATGTAGAGTTGTTCCTCCTGCGTGGATGGATGTTGGTAAGATATGAAATTACAGTGCATACAACTTTTCGTCATGTTTTTAAGCGGCCAGGATAGTTAAGGGGGTGGATTGCTGTTGACTTTAATTCTGAATTGAACTTTTTATATGGACTGGTATCAAATAGAGGTATCAACGTGTTACATTGAGTGACATAACTGAAACCCAGGATTCCCAAGTTTTTCATGGCTGCATCGTTCAGTCACACGGAAAATGGCTGCCAGGCTTGTGCACCATTTTAACCATAAGCCTGTATCTAGTATCCTTGGAAACGTTGGGATTTCCACTAAAATAAACTTGTTTGTTTGTCTGTTTGTTTCATTAATAGTACATAAATGCACACAGATGAAGAGAGGAGATCAGTGTTATAGGAAGTCCCCGGGCCTTCCTATATATATATCTTAAATCCTAATAAGAGCTGGTACAAGGCAAACTGGAGCCCTTTTTCTAAAAGTCAATAATTCCCTAAATCATATAGGCTCTTAACCTTATTCAAACAGCAGTAAATAGGGCATTTGTTGCAGACTTTGCGCTAGTGAGTGTTTACAGCAGCAGGGCAGTGTATGTGGGACTGACTCAAAAGGAAATCTAGTTTTCATGTCCATCATAATGCTGGAATATGTCAGGCAGTGGAACATTGTGGCTTAATGGTGTTTTTTAATTGTGTTTGGACAGCAATGCCGGTCTAAGGAAGAATAAGATAAATCAGGCTTTGCCGCTGGCTTTATTTGTTTGTAGGACCAACTCATTGCCTAAGGAAACCTGTGAAATACTGCCAGCCTTATGCTTTAAATATTTCAGATGTCCCGTCCTATTTCACTCCTCCATGTTGGGTGAGCACAGTAACCAGCAATACAGATAGAGAATCTTTAGCACAAGATGCTATAAATACTGGAATCGGAACGTCTATATCTGAGTGATATCGACATTTATGCAGATTTCTTCCATCTGTCAATGTGGTTCATTAAATATGAAAAAAATAGGGTATCCTGTAGCTATTGTCACATATTCCGCTTTTTATCATGTTTATTTACTGTTTTTACTGTCCTGGTGTTGATACTGTGCAGAGAAACTGGAGGAGATGCGAGAGCTTGAAAGGAAAGAGGAAACCTTTACGCCTGTTCCCAGTCCTTACTACATGGAGCTGACAAAACTGCTACTGAACCAGTGAGTCATCTAAACTGAAGTAACCCCCTACATCTCGTCTTGCGCATGGTGTTTACGGTAATCAAACGCTCCCTTACGTTATGGTTTGTGTGTCTCTGTAGTGCGTCTGACAACATCCCCAAAGCAGATGAGATCCGCACGCTGGTCAAAGACATCTGGGACACACGGATTGCCAAACTCCGCCTCTCCGCCGATAGCTTCATCAGTCAGCTGGAGGCTCATGCCAAGGTCAAACTAATCTCGAAATATCACACACTCAGCATTTAGTTTCCACACACTGTAAACAGGATATTGCAAAGCTGCAACAATTGGTCAAATGATTGAATAGTCAATGGGCAGACACTAATTCAACTTTGTTTGTTTTTTTACATTAAAATGCCAAAGATTCTGTAGTTTTAGCTTCTTAAATGTTTTTTGTTTTACTGGATTTCTTACTGTGATAGTAAACTGGTTATAATTTTGAAATTTAGGTTCAAAGAAAACAAGCAATATGAAGATATAACCCTAAGAATGTGGGATGGGCATTGGGTATTTTCTGACAGTTTTGTTGGACTTAACGATTAACTGATTAATTGCAAATATAACCGACAGACTAATGAACAATAAAAAAATGCAATACATGAACAGTGTCATTTGAAATAGCTACTGAAGGCTGCGTTGAAATTCAAGAAAAATGTAAGCACTTTGGAATTATTCCCTGCTCCAAAAAACATCTCTAAGGGATGAAAAGCTGAACATACATTAGGTATAGTTGAACCTTGGAGTGCTGTGTTTGTTTCTTATTCAGCAGGATAAACAGTGAGTGATCATTTATCCCCTCATCTTGTGGCCCCACTGCTTAATGTTTTCCCGTCATATGTAAGATTCAGCATATATGAGCACAGGCATTCAAAGCCGTCATTACAGAAACTATGTTAGTTTTACCTGTTTTAAAACTGAGCATGTCTCCTGTCTCACTCTTCTTCCTTCCCTCCTATAGCTGGACAACCTGACTCTGATGGAGATCAACACCATACGAGCGTTCCTGCTTGACTCTCTCAACTGCATGTACAAACTACGTTCCAATCTGCAGCCTGGTTCAAGCAAGGGACAGTTCACGGATTACTGATTCACAAGATGAGACCTGCGGCACAGGTTTAGATCTGGACTGAACAGCTGATCAGCCTCGGACTGAGGTTTTTACTTTCCCACCGGACCACTCATTACTCAAGACTGTTTTCTCAGAGACTGAATTCATAAGATTTGTGTTACTGGATGATTAATACATGGATGCCCGCTGTAGTTAAAAACTGCCACCATTTGTATGTCAGTAAGTATCAAAATAAATGTATTTGTGTGTATTCCTAAGGTATGCAAGTATTCTCTTTTTATTTTATTTAAAAAATAAATATTTTTTTCCTGGACAAACAAGACATTTGATAAAGTCACTGTGGGCATTTTGAGGAGAATTTTTCACTTTTGTTTGGGACATTTTATAAAAAAAACAATAACTAATTGCTAGTAGTTGCTCAGTTATTCAGAGCAAAGGGAAGCAGCTTTGTGAGTCTATTTAAGGATGACTATTTAAACTCAGTCACAAGGTAAGCAAAACATTTCAAAAAGGGATGCTGCTGTATTACAAATAAAGAAAAAGAACGTTTTCATTACTTTACTAAATAGTGATGTATAAAAATGTACTAATGTAAGTCATTGAGGGGACAGTTGCCCTGCATTTGACCCATCTGTAACATTTAAAGAGCCCTATTATGCTTTTTTGGATTTGTCCCATCATTTAGTGTTATAGTTTTTGTGTATGGAATAGATCTATAAAGTAATAAAGTATTTTCACTCCAATTCTCTCCCACAGACAGTACTTTTCTCAACTGCATGGATACAGCTTGCGCAAGTCCCTTTTTTAAATGACCTCAATTATGTTGTTTTTCCCCATTGCATGGTACCTACTTGACTCTACTTTTTTGGTTTTCCATTACAAAAAAAAAGTCCCTGGTACCTGCTAACGGGTATTTTTTTTAGGACCACATTAGTCAAGGTTCCAAGCAAGTAGAGGCGAAAGGTGACGTGAAAACCTGCAGACTAGTGATTGGTCAGCAAATCGTCACTATTCACTGCGTCATCGTTGCTAGCAACAGACAGGAGTATCCTGAACAAACCCGCCGTGTTTAAATAGTTTAGCTGGAGGCTGCCTCCAGCTTCTTTAGAAGCTAAATTTGTCTTCTGTCTGTGGCAAACAGCCACATGCCGAGAATCGAAAAATACACACCTTTGACGTTCTGCGTGTGTGTGTGTGTGTGTGTTACGTTAGGTCACAGCAGTGACGACCAGCCACGGCTCGCCTCACGCACTAATCTACAATAGAAAAAGAAGGACAGCAAGCCCATCCGTTCAGTGGCCTGTTTGAATTTGATTGACCAATCAGAGCAGAGCGGGCTTTTTAGGAAGGTGGGCCGAGAGCTCAGACAGACTATTTTAGGCTAGAAGCACTGCATCAATGGACAGTATGATAAAGATGTTTTTTGAACATCAATGCTTGTAAACATATTCTATGAGACCGCAAGAGTACTAATGTGATGCTGAAAAGCAGTATAATAGGTTCTCTGTTAGCAGCAGCGGTGAGCAGCAGAACAGCATCCCTGTACCAACTCCAGGTGTGAGGCTTTAACTTCCACTGTTGATCACTGCCATTTCTTAATTACATCATATTGGCATCTGGAAACGCTTTGCTATCTTCTCATAGCCTTCTCCTGCTTTGTGAGCGTCAACTATTTTCAGTTTCAGTTTTCTAGACAACTGCTTAGAAGAACCCATGGTTCTGATTGTTGGGGCAAGGTCAGATGAGTCTGGGCATTTAAAACCTTAATATTGACATCACCTGGTCCTTCCAGGTGATGATTGAGAACAATCCATGACACTGTCAGGTCTCAGCTTTCCAAAGGTGCATGCTATAAACTCTGCAGGGTGCCCAAACTTTTGCAGACACCATTTTTTGGTTTTATTTTAAAAGTGTAAATGATGGAAATAAAATTAACTTTGTGTGACATATTATATGATTGTCTAATCTGTCATTTGATGCCTTTTGGAGATTTTTTCAATCTGTTCTTGGCTCCTTAATGCACATTAATACAAATTTTTACCTGGGGTGCCCAAACTTTCAAGCCCCACTGTATGTATGATTTTAGCGTTCTACCCTCCCCTGAAATTTGCCATCTATCCACAAACAGGCAAAGGTTGATATTTTAACATTTTTGAAATATTTTATTTTCTTTTTTGTCTGAAATCACAGCCATATATTCATAAATACCTAATTACTACATTCAACAAAGAATATATTACATTACAATGAATTCAAACAAGTACATTTTAAAAACAGGATTTCACAGCATCTAGACATCCTCCACTGAGTATGGGCTATTGCATGGGCGTGCGTGGTGTGAAACACAGGGTGGCTGGGTAAGGGGCTCACTGTACTGCACCTCCCTCCCCAGGTCATTGGCAGCCTACCTCAGCATTCCTATTCTGCTCTGTAAAAATGACAGACTACATTCTGTATCCACCTGCTCCTCTGAACTGGATTGGGCCTCATTAACTTATAAAAAGGTGTCATGATTAAATCGGTTTTCAGAGATGCGTTTAGAAAAAAGAATTGGGTACGTACTTAAAATACGTACGTAATTGGGTCGGTACTTGGCATGCACATAATTGAAAGGTGTGAGACATACAGTAGACACTTAGATGTAAAGTCCCTGATCACTGGTGGTATGTGTAGAATGTCACGTGGACTGCAACTCATTCACATGCTCCCAAATTCTTGAGGCACTTATGAATAATATACTGTATTTAGGGTGTAGCTGTTCTTTAGTCTTTATAACTTAACTTTCTACAAGTTTTCATTTTACTTTTTTTTTTTTTTTTACGTTGAAATACTGACATCCCCCATTCTTTCTACACCCACTGTCCCTCTGCCATAGCTTCATCAGCCCCTTAAATTCTAAACAATGATCTCATCCCTTTGCTGGCCTTTGGGGTCTTTAATTGCACATACAACCAAAGGCTGAGGCAACATGAGTTACGTAGAAGGTAGAAAGTCAGTGTAAAACATTTGGCTGAATCTCAAAGCAGAGCTGACGAGGAAGATGAATTGCAGGCCGAGGTTGTCAACGGGTAGGAGGCCAGGTAAATCAATCATTTTATGTGTACTAGGAATGCCCAGTTTGCATCTACTTTTTATGTGATTTTGAGTCTTTTTTAACATGTTGGCAACTTTGGATTGTTGAAGTCCTAAAAAGGGGTGAATGCAGATAGTAGATGATAGTAGGGTCAAAGGTATTCACCAGTGGAAGATGGCCATTCTGTTGTGAATGTTTGGCTACCTTATTGCAATTCAATTGAAAATTAAGGGGCCAAAATGCTACCTTTTTATTTTATTTTGGCACTGTGTCCCCACTGTGTCATGACTGCTGATTGGGCTTGTAAGGCGTAACAATATGCAAACCGTCATTATTGGAGTCAAATGCTGTATAATGTCATACAAAGTGAAGTGAAAGGTCCAATGGTAGGATAAAGCATCAAGAACGTGGCTGCTTAAGAGACTCTTCATGTCTTTATAAAATAATAAAGTATGTGTAAGAAAAAAAAGAATTATGTTGCTGTCGATCTCTAATTGTTTTTATGTATGACAATATCACAAGCTAACTAGTCATGCCGGCAGCTGTGAAGCTGACCAAAGGAGTTGATGGGCATTAAAACAGAGAGACACATGTTGCTGTGAAGGAAGGGGGATAAGAGGGCAGGAGCCATGGCTCAGGACCTCTAAGCAAGCTTTGCTGAGCTCAGATGCTAGATGAGGTGGTTGTGGCGGTGTCGGGAGAGAGTAAGAGGAGGAATTTGTCCTTTTCTCTCCCCTACTCTGTTAAATGTCTCAAAATGAGCTGTTCTGGCCAGCAGCAGTACAAACACTAAAAGCACGGCTTTCTTTTCCAACCCAAAAAAGCATAAACATATAAAAATGGCAGGCTTTTTCTTTAAAAGAACAATGATTAAAGTAATAAAAACATACAAAATTCTTTTAAGTCTTCATATTATATACAATACAAGGCTGAAGCACCTTTTAAAATTCTTATTCTCAAATTTTCTATTT
Source organism: Etheostoma cragini (assembly GCF_013103735.1). Classification (NCBI taxonomy): domain Eukaryota; kingdom Metazoa; phylum Chordata; class Actinopteri; order Perciformes; family Percidae; genus Etheostoma; species Etheostoma cragini. Next base: position 21,228,998 of record NC_048407.1, read on the forward strand.
CGAAATAAAACATTTCCTTAATTCTTTCCAAAAATGTGCATTTTCTAACTTCTTCCCTAATTTGAACAGTTCTTTGTTTTAACGCAGTACCACCAGGTAGTTTTTACTGTACTTTTATTCTTAAGTGCATTTCCAGTTCAAAAGCTCACATGGCCACTGTGATAAAATCAGTCCCGACTGGCCAGAGGCTTTTGGAGCGTTCAAGTCTCTTGACACCCCTCGTGGGGCAGCTGCTCCCTCATTGGCAGGATTGTCTGTGTAGCTGTGGCGGTGAGGGACGCAGGGACCGAACAATAGAGCAGCAGGCAACTGAAGAATGTGTGACAAGTAGGTGCATGTGTGTTGATCTTCAGGTACTCCTGCCCCATGCTCTCTGGGTTGGCTACATTGGCACACGTTAGTGGCTCGCGGCACAGTCCCTGGCTGGCCACAATCCAAAGACTGCCTGTCCTTCACTGTATGGTCCTGTCTCCTGTGCATTCATCTAGCATACATCCATTCACTCAATTCATTCATTCATCTCATCTAGCCAGCCATATTCTCCTCTATAGAGCCATGTGGACCAGACCATTAAAAATAAACTCTGGGTGTCAGTCTGAAAGGGGAGGAGGCTGGGGGCCCGGCGGCCATCAGGTTGGCGTATTGGGGTCACCTTGGAGGGTAGCCCTTGTAATGGCTCCCTCTCGGCCAGTGTGTCTGTGGCAGTGTCAAACACTTCCTGAAGTGCTCCAGCTCTGCTTGTAGCTTGTCCCTTTCAACTGCCAGCTTCTGTCTCTGGGACATCATCTCCTGCAGACCAGGGTGGAAGAGAAGGAAGACAAAAAAAATATAAGCTATATAGTCAGTATAACTGGAAATCACAACAACGCTAATTGTCTGGGATTTCAGTTGCATGGCATCACTGCGAGGGAGGGGAAAAATAAAGAAGAAACCACAATGTGAGAACAATAAAGAATACGGTGCTGTCCTTCAAGTCACTTCCTGCATGATATATTTGTATCAATCTTCAAGAGGGAAAACATATATTTCTAGGATTATAGAAGTGTATCTAATTTATACTCAAAGAAGTAAGTGTGAAGAAAGGAAATGTGTGGCCGGTAGGTATTGATGAGTTTGGGCTTAGAGGTGATGTCAAGTGTGTTAGGAGGCACAATAAGTGGTGTGTGCATGCATCTTACCCCCATGCTATGAGACAGCTGTTCAGCAGTCAGACTGAGGTTGTAATTCTGAGCTTCTAGTCTTCGACACTGGCTCTGCAACACTTGTCGCTCCAAACTTTGCTCTAGAGAAAATAGGGAAGAAGAAAAACAAATGAGTTGGGGGTTAGAAAAGAAAAGAAAAAAAGAGTGCAGTGAACATTGACCTCTTTGAAGAATCCAGACCATGTGCAAAAGCTACAAGATTAATTCACCACTGAAGTGCACGATACGACCTAAAATCAAAATAACGATTAATTGCACATTTTACCTAAAGATAAATGAACGAATGAATTTAATTTTTTGTGATTAGTTTTTTTTTTTGTCTTCATAGTTCATTGGCAAGGTTAGTACAGTAAATAGGCTCAAATATTGAAGGTGAGATATGTTTTTTAATTCAAAAGTGCTTTTTTGTTCTTTAAAATAATTGAAGGAACCATACAAAGCGGAAACTATTATGTCTATTTATTAAAAATGTATGAAATTGAAATGAAAGCACACATTGTTTGAAATGAAAACGTCTTGTGAAAAAAGTCAGATTTTGGTTTTATAAAAATTATCAAAATTGTTCTTATGGGAAAAATACGTCGATAACAGCTTCAGACGTCAATGTTGATACATTTTCGATTAATCCTCCAGCCCTACACTGACATTTCTTCAGATGCATACATCTATGTCTACAGTGACATTGTATGCTTTAAAAGGCTCAGATTGTTCAGATGCCTAGGCAACTTCTGCTGACTGACTCTCTGGCAGTTCTGATCACACATTTATTTGCACATAACCGAGTTGTAGAGGAAGGATGAATACTGCCCTCTAGTGACGAGAACACTGTGACAACTGTTGAATATCAAGTCTATTCGTTTGTATTGATTTCCATCACCAAACAGTTTGTGACTGTACTCACTTCATGTTCTCTGTAGCTGCTTACCTTCAACATATTCCTGATAAGCTTCAAATATAGATTCAATCCCCTGCCACTTGGAAGGAGGAGCCTCCTCTTCCTCCTCATCCTCTTCTTCCTCTTCCTCCTCTGGACCGGATAAGTCCTCCCTCGTCCCTGAGGCCTCCCGGTGCAGGGCTACAGAGAAGTGCTGACCGTTGGGCTGAGGGTGAGCATGTGAGAGCGGATGGGGAAATGAATGTGCATTGGAGTGAGATTGGGATTGTGAATGCGGCGGCCGGCCCGGGGCGCTCTGAAGCTCTGGAATGTTGTAGTGTACAGAGGACTCCTGGAGGTGGGACGACTCCGACATCGCCATGGCTCCACCTGAAGGACAAGATGGGAGAGAGAAAATGTTTTGTCGTATTTCATCATTTTTTAAATTAATTTCAATATTGGTGAAAGGGTTAGTTGATTAATCTAGGGATACAAATAACGATTGTTTCCATTATTGGTTAATCAGCTGATTGTTTTCGCAATTAATTAATCAAATCGATCAATCCGGTGGTCTATAAAATGTCAAAAAAAGTTGTGAGAAATGTCTGTCGGAACTTCTAAGAGACCAAGGTGACGTCTTTAAATTGCCAGTCCAAAAATCAAAAGATATTCAATTTACTATCGTAGAAGCCCAAGAAACATTTTTTAAGTGGTGAATTCATAGAAACAAAACTAAAAAAAAAAAAAAAAAAAAAAACAGGAGTCAACGAGAGTAAACAATTAAGTTCATCTATCATGCAAAAGTACCAAACATTTGCTGGTTTGAGCTTCTCAAATGTGAATATTTGCTGCTTTTAGCCATTAGCTGCTTTTAGCCATTAGCCATTTTTCATAATTTCCAGATGTTTTCTGACTAAATGATTTATTGATTTACTGGAAAAACAAGCGATGTTCCTGGCAGACCTGCCTTATTGCTGAAATGTGGTCTCCCGTGCGGCTTACCTTTGTGTTTCTGCAGAGCCTTCTGAGTGGACTGAAGCACAGATTCATGGAACTGCTGGGCAAATTCCTCCGGGGTGAAGCTGTCCCAGGGTTTGGTGCGTCCATTGACGCTGTGAGGTCCCTCTTTAGCCTGCAGGGGGAGTGGGGGCCGCAAGCTGTTCAGCAGGCTGGAGCTCTTTTTAGAGACCGGCCCCTCACCGGGCCCCCGGGCCTTGTCTGGGTAGACAGCTGGAGAAGGGGGTTGCTTTGGTCTTAATGTCTCCCCAAGGGGTTTAGGATGACCATTGGGGGACGCTGGGCACTGTGAGGAGGGGCTTTGCGGCCTGACACTGTGGTGTCCTTCTGATTCAGAGGAAGGCTGGGCAAATGCTGAATCTGCAATTATTTGAACTTGTATTAGTCATGAGGTCAAGATCCACATTACTACAGATGGAACGCGGCAATTAGAATTTGTATTTAATTTAGTTGCCTCGACTTTATACAAATAAACAAATGCTGCACTATCCTAGTCTTTTTATGGATGAGAAAGTGTGTATGATTACGTTTATTAGCATGTGTCTCACCAGAAATCTGTGCTGCAGGGCTCTTACACAGTGGATAAGGGGCATGCCTGATGGTATCCAAGGTTACGCTCTTTTCTTTAATGGCCTGAAGCAGCTCCACTACCCTTTCATTATCTATGAGACAGAGACATAAGTTAGTCCTCTCCATAGGTATCTTACTCACAATGTCATAAGCCTCTATTTCTCTCTCTTTATGTCTGTGTGTGTGTGTGTGTGTCATGTGTGTGTAAAAGGAGGTTGAGTGTGCCTGACACTGTGGGAGGCAGTGTGCTGCCATCTGTAGGAAGCAAACGGTAAATCAAGAGGATTAGACTAGGGTCACTGTAAACCCACTGCTGCCCTTCCCAATTCCTTGTCAGAAAGAGTGAGCGCATGTGTGTGTGTGTGTATGTGTGTATGTGTGTGTGTGTATGTGTGTGTGTATGTGTGTGTGTATGTGTGTGTGTGTGTGTGTGTGTGTGTGTGTGTGTGTGTACATGCATGTATAACTGCAAGTGTCTACAAACAGAACCTTGCCACTATTCCACCTTTCTGCCTGGGGCAGTGTACACCATTACATTATGCATTCATTGTTGGCATTATCATTGTTTGACCCCTTTATGAGTCAACATGTTAATGATGTCGCAGTGAGATCGCAGTGCATTTAAAGCAGGCAGAACTCTGCTAAAGTAAAGTATCAGCAAGCTAAAGAGCAGACTGAAAATGACTACTAATTTCTAAAAGCTAAATGAGCATGTAATCAGTCTTATTCTTAACTGCTGAAATGAGATGTCAAAGAGAAGAGACATATGATTGATGGGTGGGGGGTGTTTCTATGGCATGTAAAAGGGACTGGGTAGCTTCTGTAGTGGGTTCTAACCAGCTTGCTGAGCCACACTGATCTGTGCTCTTCTATGCCTTGCGATAATGTTCAAGTATTAATCAATGTCATTACAAAATATTTACTTCACTCAATTCTGATATTTTACCACTGAAGGCCGTTAGCATCCTTGGCACACCAATTATTTACTTCTTTACTAAAATAAAACGGGAGCCATAGTTTATTTCATTAGGAATATCTAAGAGGCATTGTTACGCATAGTTAAGTCTTCCACTAATTATCGTAGTTCTTGAAACATAATCAAAGAAAACGTTTTGTAAGCAACAAAAGAGCAATATAAAGAGTTAGACACAATCACCCAATATATATTTATTACTAGGTTTTTAAGTACTTTTTTTTAAGTAAATCAGCAGTGTGTGATGGAGGATCTTCTCCATACACTGGGCTAAATCAGTTTATTACTATACATTCCCTTACCTCTCCTCTGCTGTATAGTGACATGGGACAGTCTGAACGTGGTGAGGAACCGCTTCTTATCCTCCAGCTCTGGTGCTCGGTCCATTTCCTCAGGGGTGAAGCGCGTGCTGAGTTGGAGAGGAGGAAGAGGAGGAGAGCGTTTCGAGTGTGAGACAGGGGGTGAGGGGCTGCGCTCTCTGAGCCTCCTCCGCCTTTTCCTTCTTTTTTGCTGCACCAACTCATCTCGCTGGCCCACCGTGGTCAGGCCAAACACTCCCAAGAAGTCCAGTTTCTGTGCAGTGAGGGAAAAAAATGTAATCTTAGTTCAATGTTTTGTCATGAGTGCTTGTGGAAAACACAGAAAGCGTATGTGTTGGCAGGTGTTTTACCTCTGTGGAGTCATCTAGTTTGAGTGGGGGCTGCTCTGCTACTCTCCTGAGATGGGCTCTCACCTCCTCATCATCACTCTCGTCATACGAGTCATCCAGCTCATAGTAGTAACCTGCAGCAGGCAAAGAGGTCACTACTGACACACCATTTTTAAATAATCTAAAAAAAAAAAGACTGAAACAGACATCAAGCTATAGCCTATGATTATTCAAAGCATGGGTGCATGTGATCAGGGATAGTGCAAAAGTATGTCCATGGTGAGCAGTACCTTTCTCCCTGGCCTCCCTTCTCCTCTTCTCCTCCAGGTCCAGCTTGCTGACAGGCCTTCGGTGCTGCTGAAGGAATTCGTCATAGATCAGCATTGTGTCTGGACCCTTCTCCAGTGTGGCTACCTGTCCCATCCCTAGGCTGGAGACCATATCTAGCCCTTGTCCTTGTCTACTGTGTCCCGGGTATCCCTGGAGGCTCTTTAATCCAGAATTGCTTTTCATTGCTCCCTCCAATTCATACTGGCTAGACAGGGACAAGGATGCCCTCTGCTGGCTGAAGAAGGACTGGGTAGATTTCTCCAGATCAGCAAGGAATGTGCTGGGTTCCGGAAGGCCCGGAGGACCTCTCAGTGGGGGATACTTCTCAATTGCTCCCCCTTCTCTCCTACGGGCTCCGTCTTCATATTTGGAGGGTCCTGGGGGCAGCCGACTGAGGTCATAGTGTCCCATCCCTGAGGGCTCGTGGTTACGTCTGGACTCTGAGGTGGTTTCTATAAGAGATGCAGGGTTCCACAGGGTGGTGGGAGGGTGGTGTTCACGTGGTGGCTGAGGAGGTTTGGGGGAGATGAGGGGCGGAGGTGCACCTAAGTGAGGGTGGAGGTCCCGGCTTCCTGGTTCATGGTGATTTGGTATGGATCTGTACGGATAAAATGGAACAGGTGTCATATTTAATTGTTAGAAATACTGGACAACACCCAAACCTCCTCTGAAAGGGATTAATACTGTTTTCCAATCACCCCATGCGACACAGAGACACACCATAGCGCTTACATGCCTGGCCTATTTCCCTCCATCCCCGTCAGAATGTCTGAGGGTTTATGTGGCAAAGCAGTGTTATCAAGCTCAGACAGAGTAGCCCAGAGCAGAGTGAGGATGTGGCCAAGGCACACAATGTCCTCCAGATGCACAGGCCTGTTTTTGATCTGTTCAGTCCTTTTAGTGTGGCACACGCACGCACGCGCGCACGCACGCACGCACGCACGCACAGACACACAGACACACACACACACACACACACACACACACACACACACACACACACACACACACACACACACACACACACACACACACACACACACACACACACACAGAGAGAAATGTTTCTCCTGACAGACAGACAATAACAAAAAGATTGACATAGGGTGGGTAGGGAGAATGATGGAGTATCATGTAAAGGGGGAACAAGGGTGAAAAGAGATAGTATGGTGGCAAAAGTCAGGAAGAAAGAAAGGCAGATGGCAGATGGCCACTTTCTCGAGCATTTTTCCAATTCAAACCTGGCAGGAGCACACACTGCATGACCAGTCAAATTATCTATGCCCCCCTGTTTCTGTTTGCATTTCTGTATATGTGTGTGAGTGAGTAAAGGTTTGTTATCTGCAATCTGCAGCCTGTGAGCTGTGATTCTGAGATTATACCCTAGGGTTACTAATAGCAGACGTGTGTATTGCTCCTGTCCTACCAGTTCAGCATTAACCACAGCCTCACTTTTGAATCGCACACAATAACACAAACACAGGCAAAGTAACAAAGAAGGGTAAGCAGTGGGCTTATGCTGTGCAAGGTTGAGAGGATTAGAGAATTAGCCTTTGTGTATGTTAGCAGTCCCACTCACAGCCTGTTTGAAACTCCTACCCACTACTTATGAAAAAGCAGTCATCAGGACCCCACATTACACATACATCAACACCTAAACTGCCTGTTTGCCTACATGTCAGACCTGGGAGGAAGTATGGACAAAAATAGAATAGATGTGATGCTTCTGACATGGTTTATCTTTTTTCCAGTCCTGCCTTAAAAAAAACTTCTAAAGCCTGCCAGCTTCTGAGGCTTTGGAACACAGGCACAACAGCCCCAACAAGGCTAGCAGAGACAGAAAGCAAAACACCCCAAAAATAGTGTTTGCACTGAAAACATGCATGCATTCTCAGAGCAGACACCTACGTGTCTTTGTCAAATAACCTGGGCATAACAACTCAGACAAAAAAATCAATTGCCAAGTCATGTGGAAATAAATACCAACATGGCATGTGGTAAAACTGTAAGTGGGTTTGAATTTTCTGTACATGGTGGCTGGTATGCAATGTCTCACCTGTGTGAGTCTGTCCTGTGTTCTGGTGCATCAGCTGGACGGCCCAAGTCCAAGTGCTGCTCCAGAACCTGCTGGCGGAATTCAGACACCTGGTACTGACGATCCTCTTTCTCCTGCCGCAGCTTACGTTGCCGCGCCAACCACCTCTCCTCCTCATTTGCCCTCTGAGCAATCATTGAGGCAGAGAGCCCCGTCCCTACAGCGCTGGACCCTATGTAGAGGCCGTGGCCTGAGATTAGACCTGGGATGGGATGATGTGGTTGGACCATTGAAGAGTGGAGTCCTGGTGGGACTGGTTTGGGGGCTGGAGGGATGGGCTCTTTGGTTTTATCTGCAGAGGGATAAAGGTCAGATTAAAAATATGATATTAAGGCAGCAACTAAGGATTATTTTTCATCTGACGATTATTTCCTAATTCAAGGATTATTAGTTTTTATACTTCCTTTTATACTGTCAGAAAATAGTGAAAAATATCAATCCCATGAAAAGAGCACAATGTGACGACTTCCATTTGCTTGTTTTGTCTGACTAACAGTCCAAAACACCAAAAATAATAAGTTTATACGGAACTACTGAGTTTTCAAGCAAAAAGCTTGAGATATTACTTATATGTATAACTGGTGATCAATAAATATTTTTTGGGACTCATTCATTAATCAACTAATTCTTTTTGGCTCTGGTTGATATGAAGTGTTTATAGAGCCACGTGTTTATGGGCAGTATGATTGTAGCTTTAGGAAGCTAGAGGGGCAGCACGGACACATACCAGTCCGATTAGGGGTGAGTCTCTCCGGCTTGTTTCGATCTTCCTGCCCCCTCATGGCATGGAGCTCAGCCAGATAGTGGCTCTCCATGGCCTTGGACGCTTGCAGCTCCTTCTCCCTCAGTGCTCTCTCCTTCTGCCTCTCCAGTTCCTTCTCCCTTTCTCTCTCCCTCTCTCGCTCTCTTTCCCGCTCGCGCTCTCTCTCCCTCGCTAGCTCCTTCTCCCGCTCTCGCTCCCGCTCTCGTTCTCTCTCCCGCTCTTTCTCTCTCTCTGCCTCACGCTCTCTCTCTTTTTCGCGCTCCCGTTCTCGTTCACGCTCCCTCTCTCTCTGCCGCAGCTCATCCTCCAGCTGAAGCCTTAAAGGAAGGAAGAAGAGGTCAGTGAAATCCAAAAGAAATCACAGCACACTGCTAAGATCTATTGTATGCATGCACTTGTGACTCTACATTGATGTACCTTTCAGACTGCAGTGCTGACAGTGAGGGGTGCGTAAAGTCGCCAGGGTAGCGGACCCCGGGTAGGTGCATGTGAACAGCAGAGGGATGGATGGGAGGTAACGCCCCCCCTCCTGGCAGCTGATAGAACGGTGACCTCAAAGCAGAGAGGCAGAACGGGTCATCCATCCTGGGAGAGAAGGATTGCATTAAAGAAAAAGACAGAAAAAGAGAAGAAGTCAGTCTCTCCGTGTGACAGCGTAGCATCCACTTTCATTAACCTGTGCGCCTCCATCTCTCAAAGAAGCAACATCAAAGAGTCTTCCATCTTTTCTGAAAGCAGCAGTGTCTGTCAGCTAACCTCAATCACCACACAGCAGCTAGCGATAGACTATGCTGTGTGTTGATGCACAACTGTGTGTTTTTGTGTATGTGTGTGACATCCACTGCTCATCCCCTCATTAAATCCATTACAGCGCAGTGTGTGATGGGCCAATGTCCTCTGATTTTGCTAGGTTGACAGACCAGGGGCACGCAGCCTGTGTGACAGCCCAAAGCAAGCAAGGTCCTTCTTAACACACACACAGTCTACATGATCATAGAAAGTATACATTTAAAATGAATGCCTCTTTTTTAACAAACATTAGGCATAGATTTTCTGCTGCTGGCAATTTCTCTGTATGATCACTGGGCTGTGTTCCCAAAAATGAACTTTAGAATTACCTGAAACACAAACCATTTTATGAGAGAATGGATAAACCACAGTAGTGAGCAGGATACATCTTTTCTCAAATGCATTAACAGCTCCGGGATTCCTTTATGGTAATTTCCCACAAAGCATGCATGAAGAAGCTCCAGATACATATAGAGATAAGTGGCAAAACCAGCCGTGGCTCTCTTTTGGATGTTCATATATTATTCATAGGCATAACCTAGCTTGGCTAAAGAAAAGAAAAATGGGTCTTGACATTAACTGGCTTGGTTTAAGATGCTTTAAAATACATAAAACTTGTTCATTGATAAAGTAAATACCAAGTTTTGTTTGTCTAATACTGCAGAAAATATGAGGCACCCAAAAAAAACTGTCAAATAAGTGTAAAGCTTCTCCTTGATTTATGAAAAACTGCACTGTAATTTAGCAAGCAATAAAGCATCATTACAGCAGCTCTGAGGGTAGTAAATGGCATTACTGGAGCCTTTGGCAGTCAAAAAGGATGTATATGTATTTTTTAATCAATCTCTTAAAAGCATATGACACAGCTGTCCAGGATATTTTTAAACTCTTAGCAGCTGTCTGTCAGATGATACAATACATAAAGCTGTAATTTAGGACTAAGTGCATCCATATGATAAACTCTGCTAAGGGTTGCAAAGAGGTACCCCAGTGTTCAGAGCAAGGATGCATTAGTTTAAAGTGATACTCTGTGATCTTTGTTTTAACACACCTCCTTCCTGTCTATGATGATACTACAAGTTTGGTTATTTTATATCTGGTCTTTGCATTCGGTTACTTTGCTTTTTGTTTACCTGAAACCTGCTTTTTTTTCTTATTTGTACTGCCATCTATCTGTCAAATCTCTCTTCATCTCTCATACATCAATGAAATCTCTCTCCCCCCAGTTTAATAAATATACAAAGAAAGAACATCAATATTTTACCTCTGGTAACATGAATTCAAGGTCAGCTATACATTAATGTGTTTACTGCCTGTCTAAGCATATACTTAGTTAAGCCATCTGCACTGGTTTCCACAATTTGCTCTCTGAGGAAATGGGTGCCAAATCAACAAAACAAGGCTTACCTGTATGGAGTGAAGGAGGGGTGGGGCAGGTAGCTGGGGTGGTAGTAGGCAGCTGCAGCAGCGGGGTCCAGGCCTAAGGGCAAAGAGGGCATGCGTAGGGCATCCTCGGTTGTGGCATAGGGCCGGAAACCACGGAGGTATTCTTCTGGTACATGACCAGGAGGGACTGCATTAGGCAACTGTCTGGGCAGACTGAAGGTAAGAGAGGGGGTAGGGGCACAATAGAGCAAAGCTATGATTAGTTTGACTTGTATGTATACATTGTTGTACACACATACTCCATAAACCTAATTGTTTCTCAGCACCAACAGCAACAAGACAATTGTTTATCATTTGTTTTATCTGCTTATTCCAGTGAGTATAATATCTCCATGAATTATTGATCATGCACTTATAATAATGCAGGTTGAAACGTCCTTAAATTGAAAATATGAAAACTCCTCAAATCCAGAGACCCAGTGTGGGACTCACTTGAGGGGCTGGAAACGTGAATCCTGCATGACAGCACCGGGGGTGAGACCAAAGGCATAGGGGTTTCCCAGGAGGTGGGCAGGGACTGAGTGGCCACCCTTTTCCTGTGGGAGGTTCCCCTCTGCACCCAGACGTTCTCTGCTGGCCCCACGAGGCCCTGAGTCAGCCTGGAGAGAGATACACAGAGAAAGTCTTAGTCATTGTTTGTGAAGACATGTGACCGTCACGGTTGTCAATGCTCATGGAGCCCATCCTGTGCGTGAAAGAACAGGCCTGTTTATGGTGAAGCTCCCTCCCTAACTTGCTCTTTGTACCTCAGGCAATTAATTCACTTTCTCACACAAACCACCTCCCTGTAAAAATGGAAGGATCAACGTTTCTCTGAGGGGGATTTATGATAAACCGGAGCAAGCAGGCAGAGACTGGTAGAAAAACGGCCTTACTGCTTTGCTCTAATTGTAAACCAGAGATGTCTTCCTCATGATGGATGAGGATGAGGTAATGGTAGATGTGCAACAACAGTAATTCTAGAAAGATGATGACTTGGATCTCAGCAAAGTGTGTGTGTGTGTGTGTGTGTGTGTGTGTGTGTGTGTGTGTGTGACTTAAACACTAACATCTAAGAAGACAACAAAGCCCAAAAAGCAACTTCCCTCTGCCTCCGTTTCTCTTCTCTTTCCTTTCCCCTCCCTTTCACCGTTTGGCAGCAAGCCTGGTCTCACTTATCCAATACCACAACAAACACACACACACACACTCACTCAGCAGGCACATACACCGTTTAAGAGCTACAAAAAATCCTGCTGTGGGAGTGCATTTTCTGAAGATTTTGTTTCCCTCTGCCTACAAATGCAACAGTAGAACAGAGAAACTTACAACCCTTGTTAGTTGTACAAGGAAATCATTTATGGATGGATATAGTCAAAAAGGATTTTCACAGGTAGAGTGGAACAGTTATCTCATCCCCCACACAACGAGAATTCAAGTTGAAGTTGGCAAGGGAACAACTAGGAAAAACAGAAAGAAGGAAGAAAAGGAATGAAGAGATCAAAACATTGAGAGGAGAAGGCAGTTTTGCCCCACTAAATTAACCTCTGGGCTCCCTGGGATTAGAAAGAGATCTTACAGCAGCACTGTCCTCTCTCTCACTACTGCCTCTGATCAAATAAATCCAATTTAAGGAACCATTACTTAGATGTCCTTGTCAGCAGCCACTGACCCAGGCTAACACTGTAGTCCAATCTTAAACGGCTCTAATGTTTAGACTCCCCCTTTGTTTCTAAGACGCCCCCACTTTGCTGTTGTTTAATGTTACTGTTTTCTCCTTGTTGTTTGTTGCGCTTCACTAAACTGTAAGACACTCTACTCCCTCAGACCTCCTGGCCCCTAAAAACCCATTACGCCACTTCCATCATTTCAAAGCTTTATGAGCACAAAGAGATGGTAGACGTTTCCTCCCAATCAGCAGCCGACTGGAAAAGAGGTTCATACATATCAATAAAGGTCAATATCACATTGTAGCTTGGGAGACACAAGATGGCGGGCTCTCAGTTTGCTCCTTCTCCTTTCTTCACAAAGTGTCTTCTTTTTTATCTGCCTCCTTGTCCGACACTACCAATAGTTGATGGGTGGTTGCCGGTTAAGTCTTCTTTAAAAGCCCTTATGGTATGTGTGGGGGACAAGAGGACACACATGTATTCATGTTAATTTCTTAACCCACATGGACTTGCAGATGAAGTCACACAGTGGGTATTTCTTCAGTCCATCCCCTCATGAGCATCGTAAAGACGTACTGCTGCAAATACATATTACTGGTTAGTGATGCCTCAATGTCTATCGCATTGTCTGTCAATCAATATTAATCAATTTTTATACTCGCACTTATGGCAGCTTTGCTAACCTATTAACCCTTTGCTAAGTGATCAGTGTTTAGCAAAGCTGTCATCATTGCTCGACTAACACCACTGATAGTACAGTTTGCTGTGTAGGGCTGGGTGATTATCCCTAATCACAATTTGTCAGGGTATAATTAGAACAACAAATTGCACATCTAAACAGTTGCCAAATTAACAGGCAGAAGTCAAAATATGGTCATTATCCCAATATTATCTTTTTAAATTATGATAAAAAGATACCTGTATTATTATGAATAATATGATACAGTACACCACTATTGTTGTGTTATGTGACTGGAGCAGACCAATCTCTGCCCAAACTTAACCACAAATCCAGTTGTTGCTTTGGAAAGGGACCAAATAAGAAAATTCACTGACCATCTTTGATGGCTTTACACCACAAAGACCCTTTGTGACAGATAAAATCATGCAGTCTGTTTATAATCTATTTAGAAGTGATGTTTTCTATCTGGTATTTATCTGGTGACCAGAAGTTGTTATGAATCAAATGTGGTTTGTGAACCTGTGGTCAATGTCCTGTATCATACACAGTTTGTGTGGGACAGGGGCATGGTTTCATAATTATGGCTATGACTCAATAACTGTCAATTGGTGCAATTTCCAGACACAAATTAACACTAAAATTGAATCAACCTCCAACAAAGTTCACCAAAAAATCCCATCATCAAAAAATGGAACAAAGATGCCTGTAAAACAACAAAGCATTGTGGTGTTGCTGCAATTTCACAACTGACTAGCTTCTGCTTCCTCCTTTTACAATTAATAGTGTCACTGAAAAGCAGCAAGTCCCTCATACATGTAAGATGACCAACACGTTTGTAAATGACAGTGTGTGCATATGGTTGCCATGCTGTATGCACATCTGTGTTGCCTGAGCTTAGTACCGGTTTGGGTATGTCTGTGCATGTGTGTGTGGATGCACGCCCATAGAAAACCTGCAAAAAGGTGTGGGTGTAACAGGTCAGCACCTAGAACAAGCATACACCACAAAGACAGAACCTTCCATGCCCATTAGAGAGGCACCTTAGTCACTCAGGCAACTACACATCACCAGCACCACCCCATATACAAAGTACAGAGCACAAATACAAGCACTCAAATTCAAAGAAACATCCATTAACAGCCATCTTCCTCTGTGCAAGCCAGGTCCCTGTAACCCCCACTGAGGGTGGGAGACCCTGTGCATTGTAGAGCGCTCGTTTACGCCTCTCAGATGGAGCCATGAATCCAAATTGCCAATTAAAAAGCAATTACAGGCAGCAGCGGGAGCAGACTCCTGCAGTCATTAAAGCAAAATGCCAACGCACCAAGCTCTCCCTCCTTCACTGCCTTGTCTATCACCCCCCCACTAAAAGACAGACTCAGCTACAGAGACACCAATCAACCATTCTCACACACAGAACAGGACACACAAAACACAGCAACAAAAAAGTTTTTCTTGGACGCTCTACAGGGAATCCAGAGAGCAGACTCCTGCCACTGTATGCAACTATTTTCTCTGTATTAATCCTTCCTCAATCCGAATCTCCATTTGTCTTCAAATCTTCATTTCAGTTTTTTTGTGTGGTTGGTATGGTTGTGTTGTATTCTTCCTGATCAGTAATTAGCAAAGGAAGCAAAGCTCCAGACAGTTTCATCTTTGTTTAAGAAGGACATTCTGATGCCGTGGATGTGTGTCCTTTACGGCCCCGTGGCTCTTTGTGAACACAAAGTTATATGTGCTCGCTGAGGCGGCCCCGCGCAAATAGGGGCGATGTTATGACGCCAGCTATTGTGACGCATCCCCACTGCTACCACCCTGACCTCTACTCCCAACCCCTTGTCCACATAACCTCCCTTAACCTCCTCATTCATTGGCTGGGTGGCCCCACGCTGCTGGAGATGCCACAAACATAGTGATACCACACACATACACACACACTGTGCTTCTGTCTGTTCAATTCTTTTCCTGCTCTTTAAAACTTGCTATGCTGAAGCAATGACAAAAGGGAGACATCATTGGGAGAGCTCCTCTGTCTTTCCAGCCCCTCCCAGGTCTGGTTGACCTTTGAACTGTAAAAGGTCCATTCTGTAAAAGCTATAGCTACAGAGGGTGAGGGGGGGTTTGGCCAGGGGAGAGGACAATAGCCTAAATGCTACCATACATTGCTGTCTAGCTGACCTCCTCACTATCCTTTCGCTTTACCTCTTCCCTCTTTCTCCAGGGAGCTGTCAAAGTGTCTCAGAGAGTTTCCGCATGTTGCAGATTGCTGTTGGTAAATGTGCACTTGGCCTCACAAATTAGCCCTAAGCTGAGATAAGAAGGCTTAAAGCAAGGCCATAATCCATAATCCACTCCTTATCAAAGCAAGCAGCTCTCCCTTTTTCTCTCTCCCTGACTACGTAACGGAGTGGGTGTTGGGGTGACGAGGCGGAGGATACACTTGACTGCTTGAGTTAAGAGGTGTGGCTGGTGGTGGGGATGGGGTGGCTTAGGAAGCTAAAGGCTGGGGACCCGGGAGGGGCAGGGCCAAGTGCAAGAGGGCTAAGTGGGAGGGGGGCTGGAGGGGCACAGATGTTAGCTGCCGTTGAGGCTGTCACCTTGACATCCCAGTAGCAGCTGGCATTGTTTAACGCATGGAGTCGTTGGGGGAGGGGAGTTTAGTTGATGTGGTGGTCAGGGAGGGTATTGAGCGAAGCTGACATTCATTGACCTGCCAGCTATGTCACATGTACGTCAAATACATAGTGCCACACTATGGGTTAAAGGCCATCTATAAATCCATTAATCCCTCGAGAGCTTGTCTGTGTGCTCACTTGTACTGGCAAGCTAAGGAAAGAATGAAAACATTTTTGTTGCTTCAAGAAAAAGAAAGAAAATACACTGGAAGAATCTGAGGCTTTAGAAAGAGCAAGTGAAATAAAAAAGGGAAGTAAGAAAAAGGAAGAGAACATGCTTAAGGTCAGAGTGATAGGTGTTTAAATGGGGTTTTACCTGACGTCCCTCGCTCCTCCAGAGGCCGTTGCTAGTCTTTGTTGGAGCAATGGTGACTACAGGTGGAGTGTTTGGCACGCTGTGGCCCACTGGGGGGACCAGGACAGGCCCTGGACCAAGGGGACCCCTCTTGGGTGTACTGACTGGAGAGCTGTGGTTGGTGGCCGGGGAGGACACTGGAGAGGACTCACTGCTAATGGAGGATGCAGCTGGAAAAAGACAGAGACAAATGACATGAGTACGGTGAAAGAGAGAACATAAGACAAGCTAAACGTCTATTGATAAAAAGCAAGTGTAACAACACTATGATCCTGTAGCTCCTTCACTGAGGCATAAATTGGGTTGCAGAACTACAGTAGCAACAAATTACATGTACACACACTCACACCAACACAGAGGGTGTAATGGATGGCCCAAGGCCCCTATTATGATGTGCGTGCTTGGTAGTAAACAGGCTAGCAGCCATACTGAATGTATATACGGTCAGTGGTGCTTGCAGCTACACAAAAAACTCTCTCCTTCATCGCGCACACACACAGCAGGTGGTAAAAAGCTGGCCCAATGAGCTTCTCTGCAGAGCTGTAGCTGTGCCACATTAACGAAGCCCTCCAGGGAAACCCTGTAGCACAGGGTCACGGCCCGGTCACATGCCTTGCTTTCCACCCATCTCGCTTTCTCTCCCTCTCTCTAGTTCCAAAGCTCTTAAGTAATATGCTCACTTTCACATACGTTCATAACTGCGATTTCATCTTTCAAACCATCCATCTTTAACTCCCCCCATATAGGCTACACCTTACGTTTGTCTATGTCCACTGTCTCTTGCCTTTTGTCTTTTTTATTCCTTTGTCTTCCCTTCTTCTCTTTATTTCTCTTACATTTTAACTTGTGTGATGTCTCTATATTTTTTCTTATTTCTCTCTCTTCTTCCCTCTTCTCCTTATAGTGCAGTGGGCTGCATGTGTCCTTCGCTCAGAGTGAGCAGAGCATTACACAGTCAAACTGGGTCACAACCCTCTCAATGGGACACACACTTCGGCGCGGTAGCGAGGACAGCAGGAGATGTGCGCTTATGTGTGTACATGTGCTGGTAGTGTGCTTTTGTGCATAAAACATGCTTACATGCAACCACAGCAGCTGAAACCTCGGGCCACTTTCAGGATTATTTCTTCTCCAATTATCACCATCAGAACAAGAACCACAGATCTCTTACACAACCGCCATTTCCCCCTGCTTTAGTTTCCATGGCAACATAACCTAACAGACAACGTCCTCTTATGGTAGGTGCGGTCAGAATATTGACTGATTTTAAACACCTCATTCTAACTAATGCCACTAAATAATGGAAAGCATCAATAATGGCAGTGAGGTGACGGTCTAGAAAAAATCTGAAAATCTATGTGTGTGGTGTTGAAACACAGGGAGGGGGTGTGTGTGTGTTTGAGGAAGAGGTGATGATGATGCATGTGA
>NC_048407.1:21246594-21254273 GCF_013103735.1 Etheostoma cragini
TCTCTCTCTCTCTCTCTGCATACACAAGGATGCCAAATAAGGCTGGAGGAAGGGAAGAGGCAGAGAGGTGGGTACTGCTAAGCAACAGACCTCTACTCCATCTTATTCTCTCACCCCCTCTCTTCCCATCTCCACCTCTTCCTCCTCCTTTTCAATGTAGAGGCAAAGCAGAGTGGAGAAGAGGCAGGGCAAACTAAATAATTAAGATCAAGAAAAGAAGCAGGTGAGGGAAAGAATGAAATAAACAAGACACAGGCCGTCTCCCAACGGCTTCATTCTCTTTTTGCAGCTTGCAGAATCAGTGTTCACACTTTCCTTGCCACGTATACACCCACAAAAATACAAACAGCTATTATTCCTCTATCATACCCTAATCCTCATCAACAACATCCCAAATATTTCTTTGTCCCTCCCACACAAAAGATAGTGGCATCTGATAGAAAAATAATTTAATTAATTTTTGTCATTTTGGCCATATGCTCCTCCCTTTCAATCTAGAAAGAAAGATGGCCATACATGCCAGTCTTGTAGGGAGCTAGAGGGGGCAGAGCGAAGCACAGCCTTCATCTCCAAGGTCTAAAATAGGCTCATCAGCTCTAAACCTGCACTTTATTAGCTGTCTCGTTCTTGGTCTGTAGGGTGTGTGTGTGTGTGTGTGTGTGTGTGTGTGTGTGTGTGTGTGTGTTTGGTGTGGCGATAGGGTTAGGAGGGGGGCTTAGAGAGAGAGACAGAGAGAGAAAGAGAGAGAGCGAGAGAGAGACAGAAAAGATAGAGACCAAAAGAAAAAAAGAGAAAGAAAGCAAGCACGGTCTCAGTCCCAAGCTGTGTGTGATTAATGTGAAGCTCCTTTCTCTATCGCCTCATCTATTACCAGTCCCCCTCTCCCAGGCTGCCTCCACACTTGACCGCTCAAGCTGAGCCCCACATGCACACGCGCACATAAAATATACAACCGCAGCAACAAACAAAACAAGCTGTGGTCAGAGGCTGTGGCCAAGTGTCCCTGCATAGATGGCACATTTTAGTACAGCCACTGACCCAATCAAACAGATACCACAGGCACCAGCGGCTAAGGCAGTGAATCCCACTGGATCACTATGCCTTGATAGGAAGACAACACTACACATTCATGTTTTAGTGTTGCCAAATGGCCCCTACCAATCTTCTGCCGCCACCACCACCTTCCCCACTGCCTCTGCCAAAACAGCCAAGCATAGCCAGCGCTGCCAGGCAGAAGGTGCTCTCCTCCACCACACCAACACACCCACCGCACCTCCTCCACCCATCTACATCCCAGCATGCATTACAACAACATCAGCACTTAATTAAACAGTCCATTTCACACCTGGTGTGCATAGAAGTGCCCAGCCAACCCTGCATCCATATGCCACCCCACTAGCAGCACAAGCCTCAACATGTGCACTCTAACACACACACACACACACACACACACCTGCTACTACAGTCTTGGCCATGCACTGACAACACAACACAAAGCCTGTAATCTGCATCACTGAGTGGGGGAGGGGATAGGCACACTGTGTGTGTTGCTGTGCCAGAGAGGGAAAGAAAGACGGTACAAGATGGCGGATGGAAATAAGAGGAGCAATCCTCTACGCCTTCTGCTGACTGTACAAACTGTACATTATACATAAATGCTGCTTTGCTACTGAACAGAGTCATGTGAGGTGTAAGGTTGTTGTGTATGCTGAGAGGCCACACAAAAGAGCTTTGTGAGTGTTTTAAGGATAGTCACAGAAGGGTTTTGCCCTCAAGAGAGAGAGTTAGAGAGAGAGAGAGAGAGAGAGAGAGAGAGAGAGAGAGAGACACACACACACACAGGCTCCAGATGGAGAGGTCAGAGACACACTGCCCCTATATCCCAGCATGCTCTGGGCTCCAAGAAAAAAGGGGAGCCTCCGGCCACACACTAACACATACATGTACAGATACAATCTGACAAACACCACAGGTTTTCACAATCAACAAACTAATTACTTCCAAGTTGTCTTTTTTCCAGCCAATTCAGTCCATCTATCTTGTGCACATTTATTCTCCATCTCTTTATTCTCTCTCCAGGTACTGTACTTCAGTTGGTATGAACACAGTCATGACATTCTAGTGGTGTGTATGTGTTTTAAGATTGTGCAAAAAAGAAACAACCGAGAGGATTAAACCCAAGTCTGCCTAATTAATCAGATATCAGCAGGCCTGCCTTTTTGAAGCAGTGTATTATCTGTGTGTGTGTGTTGTATGTTTGCACACACACATGTGTGCTATCGTGTGTGTAAATGTGAGTGTACAGGAGATGAGTGTGTCCCTTTTATTCTACTCTGATACTCATTATCCATTCACTCCCCTCTTCAGCTCAGCACTCAGTACACATAGCTATTCATTTTACACGCCACAGACAAGTGACAATGTAAGTGTGTGTGTGTGTGTGTGTGTGTGTGCGCGCGCGCGCGCACGTGTGTGTATATTTAAATAGCAGCCATCTTCATGGTATTAAATCAGTTCAGCAGTAGGTGGCAGTGATACAACTAGTCAAACCTAACTAGTTCCTCTGGGCCTACACTGAGTCATGGCACCTCATATATACTGCACTACTCACCTCAAAGCATGAACCAGAGGTTGAGAGAGAAAGAAAGAGAGCTTGATTCAAAGTAGTTAATGAAAGGACAGCAGGCTGCAGCATGCTAAGAAGCGATGATGCTTACACAGTTGCAAAGGCAATTGTTTTAATGTGTGGGGGTGTTTCCTATAAACACAGGCTCTGCAGACAGGGAAGTGACTGAAGCTCCAGGGGCTACATGGCTCTGCCCACCCCGGAGCCGGTGCTCCTAACAAGGGCAGAGTTGCTTCTTTTGCCTGACGACTGACTCACCCACACATCACTGCCTACACCAGCCGGGCAGCACAGTCAGCAGGCCTAAAAGAACAAAGGGGCTTTTTTGTTCTTTTAATAAAAAGGTGATAGCGCTTAATCAGACAGGATCTGATGTCTGTTTGTATGAAAAAAGGCACAGACAGGAACTCTCTGCCTTGTTAGATTGTAAATTTCAAATAGAACAGCATGCATGTATCCTCACAACGCATCACAATGAAAAATAAAAAAGCAGAGGTATTAAATAAACATGACTGAAAAAGGCAATCCATTTGTTCTCCAGCTGCAACTGACACGAAAGTACATGAGAAACAAAGATAAGAAGGACACATTCCAATTAAAAAAAGGTGAGTCCATGATAAAATAAAAAGGCAGGAATGAACTCTGGAAGGGGACTTTTCTGTTTCAGGGGGCAGAGTGGGTAAGTAATAAGGCTGGCATGTAGGGTTGAGGGAGTGAAGAGAGATGAAGGGGAGAAGGATTGAGAGGTAGGTGAGGAAAGGTTGGGGCTGAGCTCTCTCTCTGTCATAAATCATTTGCAGGGTTCCAGGTCCCAGGCTGCAGTGGATTAGGGAGCAAGGTGTCCAGGGACAGCCAGGAAGGAGGGGACTATCTGATTTAAGAGCCAGAGCAAGGGTGGACAGCTGGGGTAGCTAGGCTTCTCTGGAGCCAGGGCATGGAGCCCCCCCCCCCCCCCCCCCCCCCCCCCCCCCCCCCCCCCCCCCCCCCCCCCCCCACACACACACACACACACACACACACACAGACCTATTTGATCAAGCATAATTCAGCCTTAAAGGGACAGTTCAGAATTTCTGACATAAGGTTTAACAAGTTAATAACCATCAATTCAACCACCTGATGCTGATTGATGCTTATTCACACAACCACCGAAGAGAGCTCTGAGAGTTGGGAGATCTATCGCATGTTTTGTGTGTGTGTGTGTGTGACGTAGACACTGACAAGGACAAATGTATAACGGGGGATTATAACACCATCACACATTGACAAGCACACCCAAGCGTTCGTGAACTCACACACAGCACATTAAGTGGGTCAGCAAGAGTGGCTCCTCTTTGTCCCAGTATCTCCGGGGACACCACCTAATTCAATCCTGTGTGGCTATCATCCCGTTGCTATTAGCAGTTCTGCACTCAGCTACACTAATAGGCCTGCACAATATTGGAAAAATCTGACATTGCGATATTTTTCCCCTAGCAATATATATTGCGATATGAATTTATTTTAAAAGATGACATAAATAGCTCTATTTGGAAATAATAAATCATTCTCAACTACTGTGGGGATTTTGTTGGGGAGTGCATCTACATAGAAGAAGAAAAAACAAAAAAGGATCTTTTTTAATGTGAACCGTTCTTTGTTGAACTTTAATGCTTTACAAACACCAAAGCAAGTAAGCGCTGTATCTACCTTTACTCTTCTGAAGTGATTTTGGAGGGAAATCAAGTAGAAATACTCTGGTTGACTAGCATTACACCATTCTATTCATATAATACAATTAACTATAAATAACATCAATGACAGTGACTGCATGTTGCTTCCTCTAAATTCCAGGTTGTGATAAACTAGCGGGGCCTTCTTTAGTTTGATAAATTGACCAGATCTGCACGTCACGCGCACTAGCAACAAACTCTGTGTATCCAAGAACAATTAAATCAGTGTAAATGACGTTAGATCACACACAGACTTCTGTTGTGTTACGTTTCCAGTGTTGCGGCTCCTTACCATAACGTTAGTTGGGACAGACGGACACTTTGTTTCTTTAGGCTAACTATATTAGCTTTAGCCTGGCTGGTAGCAGCTTTCTGCGGGGCAAATGGCAGGGAGACATTGTGATTATTCTGCATTAACCAGGTGATTTAGTTTGTATTTGCAGTGAACATAAAACACTGAAGCTGTAGCTTCACTGACTACCCATCGAAAACTATGCTCATCACTGTGTCAGCGGCAGCCGCTGCCTACGATGCTTTTCTATACACGGAGAGCCTCACTTCACATAACAAACCCTATCGGACTAACGTCACACGTTGCCAACATGGCTGACTGTCTTAAAGGCGAAGGGTCGGAAGGTAATAATCATGTAAAAGGTGAACGGTGAAAGTTTACTTTTCTATCAAGCAGCAAAAAAGGTTTAGCGTCAACATCGCAATGTCCCGCGATGTGACTATCGCGCATGCGCACATCGGGATGTCGATGCTAAACCACAATATCGTTCAGCCCTATACACTAACCAGCAATGGAACATGGCCCAGTGCACAGACACAATTATATGACCCCCCAACAAAAACACACACAAAGACCAAATATACCACAACACACGTGCAGGCACAGAACACCTAATCCATATGGTTTTGAAATGAGGGTCAGAGGGCTGGATGTAACAATACATTTAGCTCTTCTTTTGGTTTGATATACAGTATAATAAGGTACTAGGATCATGGTTTGTGATATATCACAATATTTTCAAACATTAAGACTAAAATATACCAAGAGACTATATAAAACCAAACTGCAAGCCATAACCTGTATGTTAATTCTAAAACAAGTTCAAATAAAGCTTAAGACTGAATTTGATCACCACCTTAGCACACACAGGAGAAGCATCAACAGAGAACACAACTGTGCTTGTAAATTTCCCCTTGACAGTTAGTGCAAAGAATGATTGTTACCATTTTTGGGGTTACTTATACAGCCAAAATGCTGCCATCCAGCAGACTCAGACTTGACAGTGTCATAAATGTCAAATCCCTGTTGTAGACTGTGTGGCTTTACCTCGTGGTTCTTCCGCCTGTTTTGCCAGTTTACGGAGGGCTGCAGCAAATCCAGAGTGAGCAGACTGGGTAGCAGGGCTTCCATTGGCTACGATGGAGCCATTGAGAGGCGACGGGGTGAGGGGGCTGACCGTCGCCGTGGTACGGGTCGCCGTGGAGATCATTCCTAACGATGGTGACTTTGGCTCATGGCTCATGCCTACACATTTTAAAAGGGAGGAGAAAGGGAAAATGGGAAAATATTTATAACCAATAACGCATGTTCAGCAATAACCAACAAAAACGCTTACACTTGCAAACTATACATTCAGGCTTGCATACAAACGCATTTATTGCAAGAAATGTCTAAAGCCAAGTTAGGTGCATAAGTTTTGACCTGACAGAGACAGTCGGGTCAGAGTGTGCTGCTAGGTTTGTGACAGCTGTGGCGGAGGGGCTTTGGTTGTATGGCTTAGGGTCAGAGGTGAGAGGTTAGCAGGGCACGTCACCCTTCCCGTGCTCAAAGAGCTCCAGTCTGTCTGTGTGTCTGCCAGAGGTCCATGGTCACAAAGTTTACACAACACCTCTACTGAACAGGCTCCAACACTAACAGAGTGACTTTAATTCTTAGTGGCAGTATATTATAGTACCGTAGATGTTAACAAATTTAGTCCATACACATCAAGTGCCCTCCCTGTTAAAATGATCCAAATTAGGAGCTCATTGGCTCCCTCACATCTATTACTTACAAAAGAAATTGCTACCAAGGAGGTGTTACTGAGACCCTTCTCTGAACAGGAAGGTAGAGAATCTTAAAAACAAGAGGAAGGAGACATCTTTAAAACAACAGGAAATAAACTGTGATGTTTAAATTACTACCAGCTGGATGTTTTAGGAGTGTTGAATGAATTATGAGATTTCTTGGATCAATGGTTCTGAGACTGAGAGTATAAAAGAAAACTTTTAGTTCAATCCAAAGAAGTTAATGCTACATAATACATAGATTAAGTTTTCACTCAACTGTAACAGAGATTTTTTTTGTCATGTCAATTTCTAGTCTCACATTTATAAGAACTTTGTGGTTGTTTGAGAGGCAGAGAGGGTGAGGAGGGTTAAGACAGCTGTCCCTTTCCTTCCTCTGTGTGTGTGTGTGTGTGTGTGTGTGTGTGTGTGTGTGTTGAAAGGTGACACCGTGTTGACAGCCCCTCGGTGAGTGGAATCCCTAAATGCCAGAACTTGTGTGATGAAAGACACACACACACACACACACACACACACACACACACACACACACACACACACACACACACACACACACACACACACACACACACACACACACACACACACACACACACTGTAAATTTTCAGCAAATGACTTGTAAGACAAAGACATATTCACTGAAAATAAAGCTGCTTACTAACATTATATCAATAGCACAATTAGATAAGTCGGAGTTATATCCGGGTTTACCCCAGAGGCTAAGAGGGCTATAAAAAGATCATGTTCCTTCCTGAGAAAAGAGCAGAGGCACATCTCTGTGTGTGTGTGTGTGTGTGTGTATGGGTTGTTTAAGTAGACACACACACACAGCGGCAAGTCAAGCATGAGAGAGAATTCCCAACACCTCTTGAGTTGTCCTGCCTATAACCTCCCAGTTACCCAATGCACTCACAATGAACCCAGCACACAATTAATAATGGGATTTAACAATGACTACTGTCAAGCAAACACCCACACCAACTGCCGAGTCCAGTAACATGACTTTGTCTAGACGCATTGTACCGCTCCTCCCTCCCTTGAGAAAGTAAGTAAAAGTCAAAGAAATACACAGGGAACTTTTTTGCAAAAATTAACATAGCACAGAGAAAGAGTAAACCGTATTTAAAGCAAGTATCAAACACACACATAAACCACAGTACAAACAGGCACACATGCAACAGTGAAAGAAGAGACGGACAAGCCCAGCTTCACAAATACAAACAGACACGCATATCCGGAGGTCTGGCAGCGGATCATGACC
>NC_048407.1:21254373-21263449 GCF_013103735.1 Etheostoma cragini
TTAGCCATTTGTAGATAACAGACACAGGCATGCATGCCCTGCCAAGGCGAGTGGGAGGAGGGGGAGGGTAGAGGAGAGGAAGAGAAGAGGAGAGGAGCTGAGGAGGAGGAGGGAAGAGTGCTCAGCCGGTCATCACATCTGACCCCATTGCTGGGGAGCGACGGGCAGTGTGTATGTAGGGGCGTAGGTTAAATATGTGAGGCGCCCTTCCCTTTTTGAGACACAAAGAAAGTGAAAAGAGAAGAGAAAGAAATAGGACATGTCCTGGCCTGTGTCAAGCTCAGAATATCTGCCTCAATTCAATTTGCCTAGCATAGTTGTTCTGTCACAACTGAAAATGCTCATCAAGTAGAATTAAAGTAAGAGAACGGCAAATACATCTCTCATAATTAACCTTTACCATTTCATACAAACCAGGGAAGTCATACCAAAAAAGTCCAATCAAACTTTGACAGTATGTGTACACACACACACACACACACACCTATTACCAGGAGTTCTTATCAAGGTGAAGGAGACTGCGTAATAGTGGTTTGGGGGTGGAGGGCTCAGGAAGAGGGTAAAAGTGTGGGTTTGACTTCCCCTCTGTCCATCCTGCTGTCATTGCAGGGGTGTGAATGAGTTGTTTCTTTAGTCATTTCCTCCTTCCGTCACTCGCTCGTTTTCTCAGAACAGCGAGGGAGCGAGTGCGATGACAGGGAGAGATTTTCTGTGGGGTACAGCTACATGGTGGCCAGCATTGTGTCAAAGCTCCTTTTTGTTCTGCAGGACTCCCCTGAGAAATCCAAGGACCGCCACACTCTCCTCTGTCTTTTTCTCACTCTTTCACACCTTCTCTGTCGTGCATCACGAGGATCACTGTTTTGGAAAAAGAGTGTATCTGTGCTCTATGCGTTGATGTTGTCTGTCTGAAGCAGCCTGCATGTAGCAACCACAGCACCAGAACATATCATAGCAGGGTAGGGACTGAGGGGGTTGCAGTTGCCTATTAGCTTTCCCAAAAAATTATGCTTGTTCACTCTTACTCTGCTGGTACTCAGAGTGTAGCTCGTGGGGCATCCTGGTGGCCTGGGAGTTGACCAACTTTGTTGCATGTTATCCTCCATCTCTCTACCGTTATTTCCGGTCAACTCTCCCTTTCTTGTCCACTCTCCTCTCATGTGGACACATGAGAGGAGAGTGGACAAGAATGGCAAAAACATAGAAGAGAAGAGCAGCTTTAAGGGAAATCTACCTCACTCTGCAGCTGAAAGTTCATAGCTTACCAGTTCAACCATAGAATGGTTAAACACTTACCACTTCCAAGGCAATGAAGATTTTAAGAAAACAGGAAAGACCTCTCTATACTGTGTTTCTACTTTTTCTTACTAAGACATAAGCCACTGAAATCAAGGCTCTCTTTTAAGAGCAAGTGATGATGAATTGCATGATCTACGCAACCCAGGATGAGTTATGTCTTGTGAATTTACAAAGAAGCGAGCCTGCCGCTACCTCTTAACAACACTCAGCTACAACACTCTTGCTCAGTATCGTCCACAGTATCTGGCTCTACGTTCTTCAGACATCCAGCAGATGGCAGTGTCTCCTAGTTAATTAGACGGGGGTCCTCTGTAGGTACAAACGCATGTATCACAGTCCTTTAATCCAGTGATACACAAAAAGAAAGATCGATTTTAAATTATATTGCTGGGGACTAAGGCTAAAAAGGACAAAGGCTGTATCCCCTTGCAAGTTTTAGAACCTTTATGCAAAGGTTTTAGGAAATATAAAGAAACTGAATATTTTGGGACTTTAGCAAAAATGTAAAACAAGTTTGCTGCTAACCCAAGGGTAAAAAGGAGTATATTACACACCAAGCTTCCTGATGCAATTAACCCTTTGAATGCTGTTATGCCCCAAGGGAAAACAAAACCCTGAAAGAAAAGGAATGTATGGTAGGTTATACACAAACATGATCCTGCCTACACACACACAAAGCAGATTGACTGCTAAATGGCATACAGTAAACACACAGTTTTAACACCCTGCTGGGAGTTAAGCTGATCACTCACACACACACACACACACACACACACACACACACACACACACACACACACACACACACACACACACACACTCTCTCACACACACATAAAATCCTCTTGGCTCCTGTATTCCCAGACCAGCGGGGAGATAATGCATTGGCAGCTCTAGTGTGTGGTTTATCTTTAACCAGGAAGGGATTTGCCTATCAGCTCGTTAAAACTAGCAGGGCAGTGACGCTGGCTCATGTATCTGATCCAGCCACCAACCTGGCTTGACCAAGTCTAACACAGCATGGACTGGAACTGTTCTGCCAGCGCTGTGTATCCATGTTTTACTTTACTGGGGCAGTAGATGCTTCTTTTCCAGTGGCTTGGTACATTGTAGCACACTTCAGCTATGATACAATATTGTGTTGCTGCTTGGAAACAGAGCCAGACCGGTAAGTGTCTTCCCTCAAATGACCAATAAATATGTCAACATAACAAACTGGTTGGCTCAATAACTCTAAAAGTCTTGCTGTGCTCAGCTTTGAATACTTACGTAGCTCTGGTGAAACATAGCCTCTGTGGTTTGGTGTTTTGTTCCACTCCTACATTCCTGTTCTTTCTTTACTCTAACCAATAGCGCCATTGGTGTTTTCTGATAATATCTTCTTTGCTGTACTATCTGAGCTCTATTTGCTAACACAAAACAAACATTCACGGCATTAACGTTTCCACCAGCAACCTACTGGAAGGCTTTTATTGATGTTTAGTAATGTTTAGCCAAATTTGTTGTCATAATTAGCAAACAACTATCAACTAAAATTAGCTTACACAGTGGGCTTTGGATGTTTTTAGTGTGTTTTATTGTCAGGTGACCAGTTCTAAATACTGTAGGGAGGAATTGTTTACAAGATGTGGCCTTAGTGTATTGGTTAGGTGAGGAGCTGCAGGCCAGCAAGCCTCCAACACATTATCGAGATAAGCAACAGTTTTCACAATGTGGTCATAGATAAGAGGAAACCCCCTTATGGCTCAGATCATGAACTCTGATCACAGTTACTCATGATAGCACGGCGCAGGTATTCACAAATGGACATCACTCAGTGGGAAAGCATACTTCAACCAGAGGAGACAGGTTCAAACATCCACCTTGACTTGCTAGCTGGCTAAAGATGAGCTGACAAGGGGATGAAAAGGATGGGTATGTAAGAGGTTCAGCATTAAGGAAACCTCTGACTACTTATAGAAAGACAAAACAAGATAGCCTATTTTATTGCCTAAATTACCAATGATGCAGTAATGTGGATGACACCAACCTAGCAAAACAATATGTAATGGGGCATAATAAGCATTACCACAGCCACATCATGGGTGGGCTTCAACCTAAAGTGAGCTTTAAGTGACATCTATTTCTGACTGAATTACAGCGGAAAACATAACTCTGTGGCTGACAAAATCAACACCTTAAGTGATCTACTGTTAATGTTAATAATACAGTACTGTACCCGTAAAACTTTAAAGTTGTAAAAAAAGAACAAAAGGATGATTTTTAAGCTGGACAAGCAGGCATTTAAAAAAACAAATCAAATGTAGTTCATGTAGGTGAAACGAGATAGCAGGAACCCAAACTCAATAGCAGCTGTAAATGCTCTTACACATGAATACCGAGGCTCAACTTTACAAATAGATGCATGTCATGATCTCTGTCTCTCTCACACACACACACA
Source organism: Etheostoma cragini (assembly GCF_013103735.1). NCBI lineage: Eukaryota > Metazoa > Chordata > Actinopteri > Perciformes > Percidae > Etheostoma > Etheostoma cragini. Next base: position 21,258,113 of record NC_048407.1, read on the forward strand.
CACACACACACACACACACACAAACACACACACGTAGTTCCAGGTTTATTTAACTTCTGAGATGAAATTTCAGAGCAATTCACCCTAAGGCACTGTAGAACGGATGTGTATGTGTGAGAGTGAATGTGTGTTTGCACATGCACGCCCTTTTACTCCATACCAAAGACCAGAGAAAATCATAATATCAGAGAGTTCCTGGAACAGTGTCACAGCAAAATCAAAAGGCGTCAATTCCACTGGTGAATGGGAGAGAGAAAAGAGGGAAAAAGAGTAAAAAAGAAAAGGGAGTCAGATAAACAAGGGGGGAGGGGGGGTGCGAGAGAGAGCAAGAGATAAAACCAGAGAGAGTGCAGAGATCAATCAAGAAAGAAATTGGAGTATTGCCTGTGTCTGAGCTGTCATTATTCAGCAGAGAAAAGACTACATCTCCCTCTGACCTGGCTCGCTTTCACTGTCTTCAACACACCACACACACACACACACACACACACACACACACACACACACACACACACACACACACCTTTTTGCAAAGAGAGCAGTCTTCCGGTCTTTTACCTTGTGACTTTAAATCCCTCGCCTCCAACTTCTCTTCCTTTCCACCACATGCTCTGAACCCCCCCCGACACACACAAACTGCCAGCTCGCAACAAAAACAGAGATTTCAAAAGACCAGCCAGCATCTCTCTTCCTTTCTTTAATTCTCCAATCCACAGCCACAGAGAAGCAGATTGTGTCTTGAGGGTAGGCACGAGCTGAGAAGATTTTCTCTCTTCTCCTCCTCCCTACATCTGACTCACCCACCCCAACAGCGCCATTTCCTCTGTCTGTTAATTACATAGCGGCTGTTCTAGGGGTTGCTGGGGTTGTGGTTGTGTGTGTGTGTGTGTGTGTGTGTGTGTGTGTGCACGCATGTCATCTAGGGAGTGTGTAGCTGTGTTCAATGAGACACCAGTGTGGGCGTATGACAGAACCGTCTGGTTACGCTTCACAACGCTGCTTAGAAAGTGTGAACACATACACACACGCACAGACACACACACACACAATCCTTCTGTGTCTCTGGCTCTGTGTGGTCCGTGCCCCAGGAGTCAAGCTGCTGTGTGTAAGGCTGTGCCCTCTGTAGGGGTACACAGCCCCGCCGCTCCCCTGATGAGAGGGCCAGCTTCAGCCCCAGCCCAGCTGTTGGACTGAAATGAGGAAGACCTCATCATCATCATTGTCAACTCTCTTTTAATAAACCTCATCTGCTACATAGACAGGAAAAGGCTTTTCCCAGCAGGGCAGGAAGATATGACAGACGTTGCAGATTTCACAAATAATAGCAAATGTGTACAAAGAAGGATCTACCATGGACCTTATCATGGTTTCCGCACCTGGGATGTTGTTCAGTCCCACACAGGACCTGGATAAATTGTATTGTTCAATATTGCCTGGGGACATCACCCCATGTAACATGTTCCAGTTATCATCATCTTACAACTTTCTCTCTCCTTCTCTTCCTCCCTCCAAAAGCCTCCTCGGGAGATGAGCAGGATTTTTGCCACCTCCCCTACATGCACTCCTCACTTCATCCTCTGTTCAATCTCTCTCTCCCCTTTATTTTCTCTTTCTCTATCTGATGTAGTCTGCTGGGTTGTGGTTGCCCAATTAGCACTCCAAGTGCTCTGCATGGGCCCTGACTCCCAAGTGGCTCCACTGCGCGCACACACACACAAACACACACGTTGCAGTATAATTGGTGTGTGTGTTCCTGCTTATACGTTATGTGTGTCCAAATGTGTGTTTGTCTCTTTCCTCAGACCAGGAAGACGACCCACCGTTGTCATGGCCTCACATCTCAGTGAATAGCCACTACGACAAGGTCTTTATTGGCCACAGAGCTGAGACCCGTGGTGTCCTTTATTCTTTCAAGTATTTGACCACTTATTTGTAGAATAGAAACTCATTGAAAAATTTGACTAGTCTACAACATTTTTGAGGGTCAAAGCAGATTATTCTTAATGGCTCTTGTGTTTCTAAAAATCTCATTTTAAGAATAGGATTACAATCAGCTTTTTGATTGTTAGTTGGACTAGTGGAATGTGGGCAACCCATCAAATTCAGGCCTGATGAGTGTGCACTGTGGTGATAAATGAATGACCCTTTCTTTCTAAAAGTCCTCACGACTTCCCCAGTCTTTACAGGACATGTCTGTGAAATCAAGATATTGTTTAAAGATAAGATTTACACAATTATGATATGTTTAACATGACCTTGGATTAAGGTTGACCGGAAATGATTAGTCGGCTAATTGACCAACAGAATTGAGAACTATTTTGATAATTGATGAATAATTTGTCATTAATCAGGCAGAAATAGTAATAAAGTGCACAAATTCCTTAGGTTCTAACTTCAGAAATAGGAGGATTTGCTGCTTCTAGCATATATCAGAGTCATCTGAATATCTCTGATTTTGGACTATGGGTCAGACAAAACGAGACATCTGAAGATTTCCCCTTGAGCGCTATGAAGTTGTGATTGGTCTTTTTTCATTATTTTTTGGCATAGACCAAACAATTAAACAAAAACATAATCTGGCAGATTTATTGATAGTAAAAGCGGTTAGTAGTTTATGAGCAGCTTGAGAGTCAATTTCCAAAATGTATGCATGCAGAATATTGTTTATTTAATGCTACTTGAAAGCCATGCAATAGCTTGTATGTGGAATATTTCCTTCCGGAGTATTTATTTGATCTATTTAAATTTTGCGGCATTTCAAAGGGGAAGCACGTATGGTTGATGTGAAACCAAGATAAGAAACGACAAAGAAATATGCTATAAACAGAAATAAAAATATAAAAAAAGAACAGTGCACGAAAATGGATTCCCTTTAACAATGCAAATACCAGCCAACTAAAACAAGGTAAACTGGCAACTAGCACACCATTACAGGCATGCTGCTCTGTGCATAATCTGATCAAAACACATGGCTACAAAGCCCCCCTTCACTTCTTCAGGCACATCTCTGACCTTGCTCTCATACACAAGGGGGCATGCTAACAAACAGGCACACAATATGACAGTCAGCAGATATATTGGACCAAAAGAAAGAGAGAGGGAGAGGGAGAGGGAGAGGGAGAGGGAGAGAGAGAGAGACAAACCAACATGTTTAAGAGAGATAGAAGCAGACACCAATAGAGGGAAAAAGAGATGATGATGAGGATGATGATAGCAAAAGAAAAGGCCTTTGTTGAAGAGTAGCCTTTGGCACAATGCTGGGGTATACTGTGAAAGTGTGACTGGAGAAAGCACAAAGACAAGACAGATAGACCCACAGACAAACACACACACACAGACACACACACTGAATGACACATGCAGAAGACACACACCAATACATGCTGAATGAAAAAGGCCCCATTGGGTGAGGGCAATAGTCAAGTATGCTCAGTATTGAGTATGTATGATTCGCTTATCTTATGCTCTCATGTAGCCTGTGTTGTGTTTGTTTGGCTAAAGCTTATCAGTCCCTGGTGCATGAAAACGACAGCAGCAAACATCAGCTACTCAAACATGCACACACATATTCTAAAGACATCTCAAACATAGTGTGGTCTGGTGACTGCAGCAAGCCTGACTTTTTGGTGTTTGAAGGAAAATGTTTTCATTTTTCACTTGTCCTCAGACAATGTAATCCAAGCTAAAGATTGAGAATGCAAAAAAAATAGTTAACATTGTGAAAAAGGTTGCTAGTAATTAACTCCACTGAACACTGTGCTCTGCCCTGTCTAAATGAAATCACACTGGATATGAAAGCAGCACATGTCTAGTGCGGTCCAGGGAATGGGTCTTGCAGCAAAACCTGTACAATCGTTAAAGGTGCTCTAAGCAATGTTGGGTGACGTTACTTCTTGTTGACGTTCGAAAGGTTTTCAAACAAAACGAGGCTAGCTCGCCCCTCCCTCCCCCTCATCCCGTCCCCTCTCTCTCCCTTCTGTGCACTAACCCCCCAACCCTCACCTCCAAATCCATCTTGACGGTTATTGGCTGGAATGCTGGAAGACTGCTTATTATGTCTGGTGGTCCTGTAGGGCACAGTTTGTTTTTGTTGATGTTTGTGGAGCCTGGGATGTCTACAGAGACTGTGTGTTTTTTACAGTGTGTTCTGGAGACAGGCAGCTAACAGATAGTCAGGAGATGTTTGCTGTATGTGACAAAAAATGTTGTAGCCTTTAACACGCATGACATCGCTTAGAGCATGGTTAATGCAGCTTTTATTGGGAACTATTCCTTGTTTATATTACTGGCATTATTCTTTCCAGCTATCATTGGCGATCAGGCCACTGTTTGGTCGTGATCTTTAACTAGATCCATTGCATGTTCAATTAATTGTAAAGCCGTACAGTAAATTCATGTGGTGTGTCACTAGGTGTGTGAGTGTTTGCCAAGCAAATGAGCACCACACCCTTAACATTAAAATATTTGAAAGCATGTATCACATGTACCCCCCCATGCATTTCTACACAGGCCTAGCTCACAGAGCATGTTAGGCTTGCTCTCTCACAGGAAAAGTAAACAAACACACACACACACACACACACACACACACACACACACACACAAAGTGATAACCAGCTTTATCAGTGACATATGGAGCAAAAGCAGTAAGCATAGGAACAAAAGTCATGAGACACAGGAAGTTTTTGGTTCTCTGGCTATCTACTTTACAACGTTTTCCTCGGAATCTTTTTGTCTGTACAAGCATATGTCCACCCACATATCTGTTCGTCTTCCATTCAGATAAATACTTTATGACCTGTTTGTTCAGCTGTCTTCAGTAGTCACCACATTTACAGCTTAGCTTTACTACCTGTTTTTACACCCAGCAGGGGAAGATTAGAAATACACAATCACTTGCACTCTTTCTCTCCATCTAAAAAGGGAAAGGCATCAAACGGGGCCTACTGCCACAAAATGTAACAGGCAGTTCTAGCTAGGAAGACAGAAGAAGAAAGGTGAACAGAGAGAAAGAGAGAAGCAGAAGGATGACGAGAGAGAGGTGGTAGAAGAGATAGAGACATGGCCAAGGAAAACCTGTATTTCCTAAACATCCAACAGTGGTTTTGCTTTCATCACACAGGCAGACCACACAGCTGCCCTTCCCTGACAAACAAACAAAGAGAGCAGCATGTACTGTGTATCCACATTTTCATACAACCTCAGGACATTGTTGTAATGATAGTCAAATCCAAGCCTCTCCCAGTCAACACATCCCATTCTCTCTAAAAGTGAACTATACAGGCCCATGCAAAGGCCTCTCTACAGTCTGTGCTATTCAAAGCTATTAAGGGGGGG
>NC_048407.1:21263459-21268459 GCF_013103735.1 Etheostoma cragini
GAAATGCAAAGTGGGTCACCTTTAACTCTAGGCTCCTTGTGTAAACAGTATGGGGAGCTGCTTGGGACTCTCCTAATCACTCTCTAAACAGAGCCAGGTGCTGTTGCCACAGACAAACTGTCACCAACACTCTGCTCAACACAGCTGCCGTCTAGCCCCCCCAGACACTCACAGCACTGCAGGCTACCGCAGCATGACAAACTGCACGACAACACCTGACAACATGCCAACCAAGTGAAGACGCCATCACAGTATAAGGGTTCAACTCATTTTAAATAGAAAATCATAAGCAAGAAATTGTGTTCCTCGGAGTAAGATTTGCATAAGTAATCACACTCTTATCATGTCCTGAATTATCAGACACATGTGTAAAATCAACGGAAAGTTAGCTAACTCACAGCTTCTACCAAGGAGGTTGTGATTGTTGCCGTGACGTAGTTTGTCTCTCTGTAAATAGGAGCTGACAAATAGTTTATTTTCATGAAATTTGGTAGACGGATAAAGAACACTTTGCATTTCAGAAAAAGACTATAAAAGATATCCGCCAGTGAACTATGTGTTTATTGCATGTTTTTTTTGCTATTACTATGACACTCAAATCAAGACGACTCTGACGCCTTGGTAAATGTTTGCAGGGTCAGGAATCAATTTGAGTTTAAATGTCAGCATATGTTAAATCACTTTGGAGAACATTTCACTATTATTGTTTGTTCTCTTATATTGTCCCAGGAAAAGTGGATGTCTGCCAAGTGAGAGAATAATCTAAACTGCACAGAGAAGTTGTTTTACAGTCGACAATAAAGATACAATTTACCATACAGTTTACTGTGGTGTCTGATTACAAAAAGACAGCGTGCACAGCATAGCAGGCAGACAGGCCCAAAACGCTTTACAATGGCCAACACACTGCCTCCATCATCTCCATCCAGTGTTAGTTAACATCTAAGCCATGAGTCAAACTCACTTGTAGCTATGCCTGTAACAATATTACACAATTGTCAATTATTTGTTTTTAGATCATTGCCGTTTCTTTGTTTAACCACAATTCATTGCTCACATTAGCTAAGGTCCTAAGGGCTATCAGTGTTGATTTGGTTAGATATGCCAAATTGTAATTATAGAAGTAAATATTACTCGGACTATACTTTTTATTATTATTTCAATTGGTAGTTGTTGGCACTTGACCCTTAACACGTTTATAGCAACAAAAATTACAAGGGGGGATACAGTTAGAAAAAAGTGTTTAATGATAATAAAGAGGCGTGGTTTACTTCATAGGCTGTGTATTTGTGTTACTACATTTTCTGCTGTCACAAAACAGAGACATATAACCACTAAATGTATCATGGAATTCATTCAAAACTTTAATTTGTTAAAAAGTATTATATTAATAAATAAATAAATAACTATTTTTTTATTTGACTGAAAGAGACAATTATACTATTAATCACAATAATTTCAGTTTAAGTCATTTCAGACAATTAATTGTTTGGCAAAATTGGGAATTGTTACAGCTCTACAAACTTGTGGCTCCCACATCTTGTAGCAGTGACTGATTCTTATCTTGCAGCTCCCTGGCATGCTAACTGTTCCGCTCCACAGACTCAGAGTTATGTGGCTACAATAACAAATTTAAAAATAAAAAAACAAACACTAAGACATGGCAACAACTATTTTATATTTTAAAAAGTTTACATTAGTATAATATTGTTGGTTCAGAATATGCATAATGTTGAAAAGCGGTGATCAGAGATTATCATGTGACAGCAGTCACAATTTAAATGCTAGGTTAAGAGCATGTGTTCATACAGTATGGGAGGTTTCATGTATCTAAATGGTAATAGTGCAGTGGTGACTCTTGGCTGCCATCAGTGGTAAAGGTGATAGTTCAACTTCAGAAAGAAGATAAATCTCTGAAAGCCCCTTGAGAGCACATACATCCACTATGGCTTAATCTGGATCAAGATCTTCAGCAAAATACACATAGTGATTGACACCCATTCATTCATTAAGTCCATATTCATGAGAAAAACACCATAAATGCTCAAATTCCTGGATCCACAACAAAACTACACTGGGTATTTTATTTATTTAAGTTTCTGTTTGAACACATGGCATCTTACAAATAGACACTTGGCCACATAGCCTCGTTGGTGAGATCATTATTGTCTATTATATTGAATAAATAATGATCGAAAGTTAATGTCCACATAAAATATGTCAAATGTTTTTGGTTTCTTTTGGAATGTGAGTGATGATGGAGTAGGTGAAAGTTAAACTCCACATTTCAACTACAAGTGAAATAGAAAAATATCTTACTATACATCTATTTATCTACAGTCTTCCATTGTCAACTGATGAAAATAAATGTGTTTAAACATTCATTTTGTATTTCCCCAAAGTGTAATTTTCCCAAAATCGCCCTGCTGTATGCCATTTCTGGGTCTTAGAAAACCAGGCTTGTTCCATATGAGTATCAGTAAGATAATAATAGATATACCACAATTTGCACAAAATGACAGCACACAGGTACGTTACATGGCAGACAGATGCCCTAGTAATGACCTATTTCCAGCACCAGTAGGCTAGTTGTAAAAGATATCAGTAGGACAGTCTCACTATAATAACCAGGAGGCTCTAATTCCCTGCTCTTGCAGTTATGGCAAACCTTATCAGCAGCAGCTAAAACACACAACAAGGCTCCTTCTGGCTGCAGATAAACTCAACCCGCAGCGCAGTGTGCTCAGTAAAGCCTGTTGCTCCACGGCTATGTTTGTTGACCGTGTTTTAAACCCGAGAGGTGTGTGTGATGAGCGTGATGAGTGGTGCGTGTGTGTGTGTTTGTGTGTGTTCCCTGCAGAAGCAGCTGTTGTACGCGCCTGCAGTTCAAGAGAAGTGAAGGAGCGCGTGGGAAGTGATTCAACACGGTCCACCTGACCACCTGCCCCCCCCCCCCCCCCCCCCCCCCCCCCCCCCCCCCCCCCGCCCCCCATACATACATACATATACACACACACACACACACACTTACTTCACCCTAGAGCACCAAATGGTCAACATGTGTCACTATCGCAGATCATCATAGAGAGAAAATGCCCCTTTCACAGAAAGGCTTTTACTGCTCTGAAGAAGCAGCCCTGACCAGACGCTTTCCAATCATTTTAAAGGAGCCAGGATGGCTGGAGACTACGAATTACCAGCCAAGTAAAGCCAATAATACAATTTTAAATAAAGGGCCTGCAGTGAGCTTAACGTTACGCAGAAGCCCTCTGGGCTGTGCTTTACATAATTATCACAACATCGCATCGGGTATCAATGTTACAAGAAGTTAATTTGAAAGGGTGGCGGTCGCCCAGTGTTCCTTTCAGTCATTTAGGATAATCTGCGTTTTAAAACACGATTGTCTGAAACCCCTTAACAAGACGGCATATGAAGAAAAAAACCACAGCTTAAATCGCCATCTGAACGCACCGGAGTGGCTCTTTCGTTCTCTTTCACTTGCGCTGACTCTTTCTTGTCTTTCTTTTTTCTCATTCGCACACACAAACACACGCGCGCGCACCCGCGTAGGCTACATACACAAGGGCTAGGCACCGACCTTCGAAAAAAAGAGAAAAACTCGATATCGTTTCCTCGATATCGTAATGACTTCCTTAACAAAACCGTCGTTGTACGCCCGCTCGTTTACACATACAACCTCCGGGTTTGAAAACATAACTACAGATTTACTCACCGCAAACAAGTATGGGCTAATCCAGTGTTAATAAATTGGTAAATGTCTCCCTCCGTTAGCGGTGAAAGTGCGGATCCATCCCTCCGTGGAGAACAGAGAGTCTGCACTTTTGTTGTCACGCAGGAAGCTCCGACGCCTAGCGAGGCCACAGGGACGGAGCAAAGCAGAGCGCCGGGGAGAGGAGGAGAGAAGCGGCCGGCTGCTGGGAGCCAGGAGGAGGGGCTTCCTCTCCGGCGGGGGCCGGACAGACAGTCAGACAGACAGACAGACAAGCCTGAGGGGGGCGGGAGTTAGAAGCACCTGCTCCCCCCCCCCCCCCCCCCCCCCCCCCCCCCCCCCCCCCCCCCCCGTCAAGCCTCCGGTCCACAGGGTTGACCCCGCATTGTCCCCCCCCCCTCCCAATAGGATAAAAAAATTTACCGTTCATCACTATCCGGGACAGAAAGAGTCACTTCCTGTTAGTGAAAATAACCACACATCTGTGACTAACTCATATCTACAAGTTCAATATGGCAAATAAAAGGAGACCAAATTGATAGCCATTCATTGTTTATTCATCTAATATTCTAAAAGAACAATCATATTGTATTTGTGTTTTGACATACCCCATTGCCTAGGTATTGGTGTTTGTTTATCATGTTTTAATGGCCTATGTTGCCTTTCTCATACAATGTTAATAAAAAGCTAATTTGAACTGCAATGATCTGAACAGTGAATCATGAATTAGTTGATTAATGAAGACATTTTCTGCAGATTTGTGATGCTACGACACAAAATACAAAGCAGACTAAGCATTTAAAGAAATAGAATCCTATGGTAACTACATAAAGAAACACCATAACATGTATTCTGTAATTGATGTCTTTGTGTTCAATTGTGTGTTCCCACTAAGCTTGCTGTAAATAATTTTATTTTTACAATAATACAGCCAAACCTTTTATACTAGTTATAATATTAGTATATGCAAAAACATGTGATGTAAAGCTACTATCATATGATCATATAAGTGCTCCATACAAATAAATACCTTAAATCTGGATGTATAAGACACCTTCGTTTCGCTTGTTACTAATATCGCATGACCTTACAGTCTCCAGTAGGTTAATAAGAAGCAAAGAGTAATTCCACCAAGTGTCCACAAGGGGACAGCCACCCACCAAAATCCCAAAGAAGCTTTAGCTGACAACCTCTACCCCTGCCTGGCGTATTAATGGTTTAACTGTGGATTAGATAGCAGTGACTGTACAGGCTGTAAAATCAAAGCCAC
>NC_048407.1:21270074-21271880 GCF_013103735.1 Etheostoma cragini
CACCACCACCACCTCCTGCCTTGCCTCCATTATGTGAATGACAAGTGGCAGCGCTTTTAGCCCTCACCATGGCGAGACACACTTGGAAAGGATGTGTTAGAAAAGACTTCAGCCCCCCCTTTTGGACATCCTGCCCGGGCCCCCTTTTTACTCTGAGCCTCCTATCCAGACTATCCTAGGCTTTGCCTCCTACCTTCTTCCCCCACGCTACACCTCAGCAAACCAGAGATCTAAACAAGCACAAAACTGCAGAAGAAAAACAATAGGCTTTGTGTATGTCTGTGCACTTACAGGCATATGTGCATATGCTTATGTGAGTGAGAGCTGCAGGGCATGTGCATTACTTCTGGAGTGTGTTCCACATTCTTCCCAGGCAGATATTAAATTAGGCGACAGAGGTAATTAACATGCAGATCAGATGCTACACAGAAGACATAAGAGGGGTTATGCAAAGTGACAGGTTAAGTGAGAAAGAGAGAGAGAGAGAGAGAGAGAGAGAGAGAGGGGGATGGCTGGAAAGACTGAGTGAGTAAAGGGAGAAATAACAAGGAAGAGTGAGGCCCTACAGTTTTTTACCTTGCTAACTGACCTGCCGTCATGGTGTTGCCACACAGCTGTGCCCTGCTGTCATACAAATAGGAATAAAATAATTCCAGGAGAAAGAAAGCCTAGCTGCAGCTAATGATTATTTTCATTTTTAATCAATCAGAAATTTATTTTCTTGATTATTTGTTTCGTATTTAAAAAAAATGGCAAGTTTTTTTTTAGCTCTGAATGTGATCTAGTAGAAAACAAAATCAAATTGAAGCTTTGGTTGTTCTATAACCCTAAGCCATCATTATGAGAACATTTTTTAAAGGAGACAAAAACAAAATCTAAAGGAATCAAAAACAAAGTTTAAAGGAATCAAGATATCTTTATTTGTAAATAATAATTTGAAATGCCAAGAGGTGGTAACAACAAAAAACATATTCTTATTTACCAGTTTATTAGGTACATTCTACTGCAACATAATACAATGTCCCTGCAACAAATCTGGTCTTTGTTAAGCTTAGAAACCAAAAAACCAAAAAAATTATACTGTAATATATTCTTAAAAAAAAATATATATATATATATATATATATATATATATATATATATATATATATATATATATATATATATATATATATATATATATATATATATATATATATATATATATATATATATAATAGAAAAATATAATATTGAGATCCAAAACAAAGCATCACCAACGTAAACTCTCCTTATACAGTCCAATTAGTGTTACAGACTAATCTGTTTTTTGCTTGCCGGACCCTTTACCCCAGACCCCAGCCACAAAGGCAAACACCACCAGGCATTGTCTAACTGACAGCCACACAGGGCCAACCATGAGACACTTAAATATCCTTCAGCCAATTAGAAATGCAGGGGATGGGCTGTCTTCAAATCTGTGTGTGCTAGAGAAGACTTTGAGGAGATTAAATGAGGGTTGCGGAGTATAATCTCTTTCATATTTACTTTACATGGCTCTAAATATGCTCCCTAATCTGCCCCTCCCCTTATTTACATACATGCATATGCACCACAATATCGTGCAGCTCCAAAGCCTTGCTGTAAAAACAAGTTAAAGGCCAAAAAACAGAACAAGAAACTAAAAGAGATGTGTGGGAGAGACATGGGTTAAAACAGGAAGTATGGAGGAGGTCTTTGTATTGAGCATGCCTGGCTGTGCTCCTTCCTTGCAATCCCCCTACTATCCAAATGTCTGTGTGTGCGTGTGTGCGCGTGTGTGTGTGT
>NC_048407.1:21271980-21275484 GCF_013103735.1 Etheostoma cragini
GGTGAATGGTGAAGGGCAGTGTCTCTGGGCTTTGGTTTTAGCTTTGGCTATGGATACAAGTCTTTTGGCTGCCATGTTTTCCTCTGATCTCCCTCCCCTCTTTCATCGTGAAAACCACAGAGAGCAAGGCAGAGGTAGACGGAGTGGTTTAAAGGCTGGCAGCAACACCATGGCCTTGAGGTGTTATCTCTGCCCCTCACCGTGTTGGAGAGAGAGGGTGAAGGGGGGTGAGGAGAGAGAAATGGGCTGTGGGAGTGTTAGTGATTGCAGTGTGGCCCACTTCTCTTTTTTTCCCTGCGTGGAGCAGGATGGTTAGCAGATGGTCTTGTTACCAGCAAAATGAAAATGAACGCAGTAAAATTTGCTTGTGTTAATTTCTCATCCCCCAGGTGAGACCTCAAGCACTCACAAGCACACTCATACACTTACACACATCACATATACACATGCGTGTGCACACACACACACACACACATACAGCGACATGCACGGCCTTGCCCTGCTGGCTTTAAACACACACCATCTGCATGCGGGGAAAGTGTGTTGGAGGAGTGTGAAGCGTGTGCTTGGCTCGAGGAATGTGTTTCTAATGTTCATAGCTATAGCTTATGTTGCTTTGGAATGTAAATCTTGTTACCAAACGCTTCATGTCATCAGTCATCAGTAACCCAGTTGTCCAAAGACAGGGTGTTTAAGGGCAGGCTGACAGAGCTGAAAGAGGGCTGAATTGGCAATTATAGGTAAGGAAGCAAGCTAGGGAATCTGTGCTAACAGGGAGGAGGAGATGGCATGTTCATCCGCAGATGAAGACTAAATCCTTTCATTCTTTCCTCATCTTCCCTCCCTCCTTCGCCTGCTTGCTTAGCAGTGAGATGAAACCTTCTGCTTTGTAAAGTCTGGTTCTTCATGTTTGTGTGTTTCCAGGATTCGGACTAGTCCAAAGCTTATCCCTCTGAGTGTGTGTGTTCTGCAGGGATAGAAGCGCCTTAGCCTCCTTTATCGTCTTATAGAGCACTTGATATTGCTGTTTGAACCCCCAGGGGGAAAAAAGTAATGGAAGGAGGTAGAGTGATGAAAACATATCTATACATAGTGTGTAAATTCTCCTAATCTCTACTTTCCTTTGCAGTGATTCAGAGAGACCACACCTGTTTTCTCTGTCATAGCTGGTTTTGTTGCAGAAGGCCATGGGGATTAGTATTGCATCTCTTTGTAAAGCACAACAGGCAAATTATGTCATTATAGTTTTTTTGTACTGGAGACATTTTTTAATCATCCAAGGTAATTCACAGGCAGGGAAAAAGAGAGCCGGCTGATTTTGAAGATGGCCGCATTGACCGGGAGCTAGATGCTCCACCATAGGCTTAAAGAAACATCTTCGGCTGTTTGTTCAAGCTCTTTAACCATTGCCTGAAACTACTGATAAATGCTGAGATAAATAAACCCTTAAAAGACATAAACAACATATTCAGTGGACAATCCATGCCACTCTTTTTGCTCTCTCCCCTCCTTTGTGAAAATGAAAACATTTTCATGAATGCATACATAATTTATCTTTGAGCTTTTTGTACAGCATGGTGCTGCTAACGTTGCTACATACATAGGAGGATGTGGTGATGCTAAAACAGGTGGGAACTGATGGTACTGCAGAGCTCTTGAGTAAACCCAAATGGCATGTGCTATACTATACTCATATGTATGTATAACATGCATGTTTTCACACACTAGTGTGTCTGTACCAAGTATCAAGCCACTTTACCGCCCACGCAGCCCTTGAATTTTGAATGAAATGAGTTGTATGTGAGGACGCTCTTTGCAAACATAGCACACCGAACACGTATGTCCGGCTTGATCATACAAAACACTCCTACATAGATTGTGCTCATCCTTACAGAACGACCTCATGGCCCATCTCAATTTTAACCTACATGCCTAAATGCATGAAAAAGTGAACTATATGCACTCAACACACACAGAGATCTACCAGATCTCCTGTTCCTCTTTAACTAGCATGGTACGTTGCAGGTCTCGGCAGAGTCCTTGTTGTGTGCAGAAGAGTGATGATGAGCTTAATGCGGTCTGTCTGTGTCCCAGACGTGACCACCGCATTAATATAGCACTAATACAATGCTTCGTCTGCTGCATGCTAATCATGGCACACTCTTTTTAATGCTCCCTGTCTCTCATAAAGTCTTTTGTTGTGAGACTAGTGAGACAGAGAGGTTGAGAGGAGCAAGACTTTTAATGGTTGACTGGATTTAACCTGTCGATTGTCATAGCACCGCCAACACTAAATGGAAGTCTTACGCGTTAACAGGTAGCCAGATTATTTTTGTAAACCTAAAGAAATCATTTATATTCTCTTATTAATTTTGTTGACAGAGAGCAACCTCAGTCAAGGCTTTGCACAGGACATGCTTTAAAAGATGCCAAAATTCACATTTTTCTAGCATTACTGAATGTACACTTGCTATTGCTCCTCACTATCAACAAAAAATATCTACATTAGATTCTTATAGAGTAAAACACAAAGCAGCCCACACATTAAATTCTGGCATACGGCGTTGCTTACGTATCCCACATTGCCTGAACATTTAAAAGACTTGCGCCTCAGCTGCGATGGGAGCCCCTACAAAAGTCCAGAACACCTCAAATGAAAAGCATAAAAACACTTGTTGTAAGGCCTTGACATTTGGTCCATCTAAACAAAGCCCTCCTACCCCTCACTCTGCCGCACACAACCACATCTCAGGCTGGTTGAATAAACAAGACCACTTCAAAGCAGCTCAGGGCCTGTGCCAACAGGCCTGAGAGGAGGAGAGGGAGGGAGGGACTGCCATACTGGAATGAATCAGGAGGGAGGGGGAATGGAGAGATGTGTGAGCGTGACCGCTATTAATGGCCTAATAATGTATTTGGCAGTTTTGGCAGTTATGAAAAGGGTGAAGTAGGGCAGAGAGTAAAGGAAAAGGGGTGGACACTGTGTCACGGCTAGTTAAAAGCAAGCTGGGAGAAAAGAGAAAGGCCTTGTTTGTTGGGTTAAATGCTGTAAATAACATCAGAGAGTGCAGCTAAATGGAAATCAATGCAATTACCCTATTAGCATGAGCTTGAACTCTGGCGGCAGCTACATCTCTCTCTCCCTCCCTCTTTCCCTCTCTCCATTTCCTGTACATGTATCACACTATGCATGATGTTATACATTTACAAACCAGAGAAACAGTACTTTTAAACATATCAATGTGTGTATGTTAGAATTGTTTGAACCCATCAAGTGGGCACTTTAGGTAGTCCCAGTTAACTCCAATACAAGCATAATGATTTAGTTTAGATTTGCATAACCCCCTCAATCACCCCTATTTTAATACCTTACAATTGCGGGGGGAGATTATGCTGTTAAGTGGTAAGGCATAATTAGATAAATAATTGGTTTGGCTATCATTGTTCCTGTGCCATCTGTTTGCACACATATGTGTGTGGAGAGGAGGGGGGGGGGGGGGGGGG
>NC_048407.1:21275494-21276273 GCF_013103735.1 Etheostoma cragini
AGAGGGCATTGATAATGGAAAAGTTCCAGGTTTTTTATGGGTTATGTTTTCATTTCAAAAAGTGATACATAAGTCATAAGAAAATTGTCCTTCCAGTTTTGCATAACAGTCCCACTCTTCTTCGTCATTCCAGTGGGTCCTTCTCATATACTGTGTAAAACTCAATACTAGGTTTAACTTCTGAAACCTTAACAAGTGATATTGGAGCCTACTTTCAAACTCATTGAAACATCAAAGCCCTTTTTTACAATAAGGTAAATTTAATTGCTTTGTTATTGTTTTTTGTAAGTTATAGTATAGCACCAGTGATTGCCGTAATGGGTGTTAGAATGTGTTTGCACAAATTTACAGGTGCTTATGGGTGTTTGTATATATACTATTTGCTGTGTGCCTCCTCCATGTCACAGATTTACTTTGTCCTCTACAGAAAAATACAGTAAAAGACGTAGTTATTCTACCTCTCTCTGCTGCTGTATTGGGGAACAGGCGGTAGGGCTTCATCTCTACAATCAGAGTAAAAGTTTAGCTTAGAGGTTAGCTAATAGCTGCAGTTACAACAGGTTAGAGGAAAGTAAAGAATTACAAACTGATGTACACTAAGTGCGGAAGTATCTATAAACTATTTTGTGCTTTGTGTGTATGGATGGGTGGTGTATAGAGTGTTAAGGCTGTCTCTGTTCTCTGAACATTCACGATGACAGCTAACAATTAGCTGCTGCCAGTGTGGCTAATAGAGGAGTGTACATTGTTAATTATGTCACAGCAGAGAGGTGGGAAGG
>NC_048407.1:21276373-21282533 GCF_013103735.1 Etheostoma cragini
CTGTTATATATGCTCAGTTAACACTTCATCCACATTTGTTATAATTCAACAAATCATCTCCATGCTTCCCACTACACGTAGGAAGACTCTAAAGTTTTCAGTAAAACACTTGTTCTTAGCAAATAACGACACAGGAAATGAGAGAGGGGGTGAGAGGAATCCACTGATCTAATTAGCAGCTAGTTAGCAGCAAAACAGTTGAGTCCAATTAGGGAGTGTGTTGTAGTGTAGGGATGGGTTTAAATGCTATCCTGATTATCAAGGCTGTGTATTTGTTCTCCACCAGGAGACACACTTGGTGCACACTAGCTTTATACAAATTTGATGAGAATGGAGTGTTTGTTTTAGACTAAGCATGAGTTTGTGTCTTTTAGAGGTTTTGGTATTGGGGAATGAGCAAGCATGTGTGCTTGAATGTATCCACCTGTGTGCGTTCATGTGGGTGTCTCCATTGGAAGAGGGCGCACAGTTGTCTGAAATGCTCAGTCTCTTCATTAAAGATGCAGTAGGTGAGACTTATACAACTAACTTTCTGTCAGGGCTACAATCAGGGCCGGGGGAGGGGGGGGTGTCTAACTGCGTGTCACAATCGCTGCTCAGGTACCCGCATTCATTCTCCCTTGTGGGGGGAGGGGCATAGAAGACCATTTGGGCTTTAGCAGAAAGGGGGGGAGGGACCGAGAAGTCGCCGATGTTCAAATTCTTTGGCTAAATCCTGGATCTTCACAATCCCACCTACAGCACCTTTAATATATGAAATCTTCAGAGGCCAGTTCTAGCAGCCCCAAACTCTGCTTTACTGCATCATACCACAACTACACCCAGTCTATCTCTCTCTGCTCCCTCCCTTCCTCTTGGCAGATTCTCCCCCTGTCGGCAGGTGCATGCTCCGGTTGCAGCCAAAGTGCCAACCTTCCCTCCATATGCCCGCCTCCGCAGTGCCAGCTTACGCCTGCCGCTTCCCACCAGGATTCAGCTGGCCCGGCCCTCCCCAAATCTGTTCCCGCTCCCCACCACCCATCCTCCCCCACAATCATCAGTCTCCACCTCTAGCCTTTCTTCTAGCACACACAAAACCCTAACCTCATCCCTCTCGTGCCAGCACTACCTCTTGTCTCGCACTACCCGCGAAGCATTTACGCAGCCCTCTCACATCCACTTGTCTTAGGTTTCTGTTTGCTTCAACCTCCCCCTTTAGCCCTTTTCTCACCTTACACTCTGCATTCTTGTGACCTTCATCTGCTGTACTCCGCCCTACTAAACATCCCCCAGTTGTCCAGCTCTTTTTTGAGACCTCCCTTGATATGATGCCGAAAGACCGGATTAGACACTCACAGAGCCAGGAGCCAGGCCACATCAATCAGCACCAGAGTGCAGGACGTCAGATCGATGCATCATCCTTCAACTGGTTGTACTTTGGTATTTAGAGGGAAAACCGCCCCAGACTAGCGGTGTAAAGCACGTTTTACCACTAGCAAGTTACTCTCGTCTTTATTGGGCTCAGGGCATCAACACATAGTGTGAGTGTGTGAGAGGAAGTGTGTTTATGTGTGTCCACTCACTTAGAGCCGCCGATGTAACCTTGTCTGACCTTTCAGCTCGTACAGTTTTCCCTAAGGGTGTGAAACCACCCCTATCGAGGCAACATTCCGACACCAGGAAGCCAAATAAACACAAAAAAGTATACACACTAATACAGTGCCCATAAGGATGGATGCGAGAGAGGACGAGATATGTCACCAAAACATCTGCCCTCTTTTTGTTGTGTTTTTTTCAGAAAATAACAGACAGGCGTTGTTTCTCAAGCATATATTGTACATAGACGAACACAGTGTGTGAGATTTATACCCAGCGATAGCCACTGTGCTATTTGTTTTGTGGCCGCTGTAAGGCTTCCATAAACACAGAGTGATGGAGCGGTAATCCTGTGCCCTCTCCTCATTACTCCTCCTCCTGAGGAAGTCATCTGAGCGGCCTGGAGCCATCTATCTAGGTCACAGCCATCACCTATCATCAATCATCGAGTCTCTCCCTGTCTCTCTGTCTCACACTCACTCACTCGCACACAAATTCAGTGTGTGACGCTTATTTTAATAGGATGTTTTAGACCCAGTCACTGATCACTCGCCCCACGCCAAACCTCTGAGAACAACAGACAGAGAGTGTGAGAGAAGGAAAAAGGAGAGAGAGAGAGAAAGAGAGAGAGAGAGAGACCTTGCCTGGAGTCATTTTCAGTATTTAACAGGATGTGATGAGCTCTCGCCATTCTCTTAATCTGTCTACCATGATTCATTTCCTTCTCCTGTGTGCCGAGAGGCTGGCAGCTCGGCACCAATCAGCCATACTAAGGCACACAAACAAGCACACACACAACCCACAAAGAAAGAACCACTGCAATTAAAGTAGAAGACATTAGGTCATTCATTCATTACACCAATAAATGTGATGAAGTCTCCGGTCATTCATCCCTGGTGTGGAAGAAAACTAACAACCAAGGACATGCTAACACTCTCTGAACAATTCCACCTCCTGCTGGGACTCTGAGGTCATCGGCCACTCATGATTCCCACATTGGGTAGAGAGAAGTCCCCTGGTGACACACAGGTATTTGCAACCTTGTCTATGAACACTGCAACACTCACATTATACACAGACAAAATGCACTTTCTTATTCCTTGTCTTGAGCAAAGGGGTTGCTTTGATGGCTAAGCTCTAAAATCCCATCTACTAATGATTGAAAAGCTGCCAGCTTAAAAAGGCTGCTCCAATCCACCCAAAAAAATTGTTAACTAAAATATACACAAACACACACACACACACACACACACACACACACATATACACACAGTTTACAGAGTTCTAGAGAAGAAAATGTGCAGTTTCTAAATCCCTATTACCCTCTCCCTGGGTGGTACAGTTCTTTGTTTTTCCCCTTCTCTTCTTAATAAATCTTAGCCTCACACACTCTTAAAAACCCAGGGAAGTAAGGGAGGATTACCCTGCTTCTCCCACTAACACACACACTGTGTGTGTGTGTGTGTGTGTGTATGTGTGTGTGTGTGTGTGGACCTGATAGACTGAACTGAACACTGAAGCTTGCTGATCTAGCCAGCAGGTGCTTTGCCAGGAAGGAAATAGACAAAATGTAACTGAACCTGCAGATAAATCATCTGGAAACAGATATCCACTATCATCTGTCCATCTGTCTGTCAGTCTATGAACATGTGAGAGAGTGAAGGCATGAACATTAACATACCTTTCTGTAACACAAGTTACAGACTAACACACTTTTATGGTTTTGTAACCTTTACAAATGCAATTTTCTTTTACATAATGACCAACAAATGTCTTTGTTTGCTTGGCTTTAAAAGAGCTCGAGCTTTAAATTGCGCATATTATGCTCAGTATTAAGAGGTTGAACCAGAATAGGTTTATGTGGTATAATTTTCAAAAGCACCATATTTTTGTTGTACTTCACATTGCAGCAGCTCCTCTTTTCACCGTGAGTGTTGAGCTCACATTTTTAGCTACAGAGTGAGATATGTATGAGGGAGAACATGTGTTACAAAGTGACGCATGTTTGTCACGGAAGAAAGGGCTGGATTACAATAGAGCAGTTTGGAGCGGTTTGTGAACTGTGTTTTCTGTTAGGATGGTAAGTCCCTTTGGGGTGGACTTTGGGGCCTTTTGTAAACCTAGAGCATGCACAACATAATATTTTACTGTGACACAATGAACCCACAAAGCATAATATGAGCACTTTAATAGTTTAACATCTGTACATCCAGGGGCTGCAAAATGTTTACTACTCAATCAAGTGAGTTGTGATTGTAGGAAGAAAAAGCCAAATCAATGGCTGGTTACAGGTGGAAATTTCTCTGAGAAATAAGACGTATAGGCATATATCGTCTCTCAAACAGCTATCCATGCACCTTATGCTCTTTTAATTTATTAAGTTAAATGATAAATAAATACAGCCACAGCCTGTCTGTCTACCACATTATAGCAAATCAATGTGTGTGTGTGTGTGTGTGTGTGTGTGTGTGTGTGTGAGAGAGTGAGTGAATCCAGCACCATCAGATGCATGCAGGGTTTAATTAGAATTCTACGCAGTCTAATTTGATTAGTGGAGGCAAAGGAAGATGAAGGCAATTAGAGCCCGACTAATTCTGCTGCTGGAATAATGTTTAAGGAGAAAGGTGACTACATATACAAATACACAAACAAACATACATACCCAAACACAAACACACATGCACGCACAAACACACACACACACACACACACACACACACACATTAAACTACAAAATAAAAGTGAGCCCACACGCTCATTGCTTTTGCATTCCAAATGGGGTTCATGTAAGTTCAGAGACTTAACTCGAAAGAGCAGAGGTGAGTGTCTGTCATGATAGCCGAGTGTTTGACAAGCACTGTGACCTGCCAACTGATACCCCTGCACACAGCTGTGAAGAAACCGTTTCCCCTCCCACTGCTACCTCTGTATGTGTATGTGTGTCTGTGTGTGTGTGTGTTGTCCACAGCCACAGAGGAGCAGAACAAACAAACTTACATACAACACAAAGCACTACACAATTAGCATTGCGTCTCCCTGTGACAAGCCAAAGTGACAAGACTACCAGAGGGAACAGAAAGGGAAGAAGAGAGCTGACTGCAGTCCATAAATCGTAGTTGTATGCTACTGTGATACCAGCAAAGCCCCCATTACCCCCTGCACCTGTTAGCTCACCATGTGTCCTTGTGTGATACTATAGTGTACTAATAGTGTGTCACTTTGTGAAGTTTTTTCTTTCCTGTGTGTGTGTGTGTGTGTGTGTGTGTGTGTGTGTGTGTGTGTGTTCCAACGCAGAAGAAACTGGCAGAAGTATTAAGCTGAAAATGTCATAGTTCAACATTTTAGGAAATACCATTGTTAGCTTACATCCTGGGAGTTAGATGAGAAAAGGAAATTAAAGGAATAGTTCAGCATTTTGAGAACAAACAAAAAATATAAAACATGTTACTTTAAGAGTTTTAGTGGTCCAGGCAGGCTTTATATTGTACCTTTGGACAAAGCCAGTCTAGCTCTTTCCATCTTGCTTCCAGTCTGAATGCTAAGCTAAGCTAATTGCCTGCTGGCTCCAGCTTCATATTTGGCATACAGACATGAGCGTAGTATTGATCTTCTCATCTACCTCTCAACAAGAAAGCAAATAGACACACTGCCCAAACTGAACTATTCCTACAAGTACAGAGTTGGAGTCGGGACATGTTTAGCGTACCTGAGCATAAAGATTAGAGGCAGGGGGAAACACTAAACTATTCCTTAAGTGGTGGTGTGTGGATAAATATTTGTTTGAAGTTGTCCATTTACATTATGTAGTCAATAAAGGTTCTCACAAGTATATTCACACAAAAATGTGTGTGTGTGTTTGTATTACTGTAACACCCCCGACACTGCTGCTGGTGGTGGCCTGCATCCAGAGAGGATCTCAGGCCACAGGTGTGCAGGATCAGGGTTTAACAGCCCTGGGTTTATGAGGAGGCTAACGGGGCAGCCGGTGAAACGCGCCAGCGCCGACCTTTATGGCCATGACCGGGCCAGTGCCACCTGCAGACTGGCGTAGAACAGATGCCACACCGAAACGGGTCAAAGCTTTTATAGCAACGGCAGAGTGTGCGAGAGAGAGTGGGAGAGAGAAAAGGTGAGGCAGCTAGTAGTCCATCAATGTGACTGCTTTACTGCCACTGCTGCCATCTAATGACAGAGCTGTCAGAGCACATGGAGTGGGAGGAATGGAGGGATGGAAGGGCCGAGGAGCAGAGGGGGAGTAACAGATAAATGGATACAATGATAGAGTGAACTGGGGGATAAAGCACAGAGTGGAGGAGAAGAAAGATGAAGCATAAAGAAAGGAGTAGATGTAGCAGCGAGATTTGTAGGATTGATCGGAGGAGATGGCTTCAGCTAGAAATGGAGAGAAAGACATTGTAGTTAATTGGATATAATGATTATACCATGCACAGATAATCTTCTGACACAGTATGGACTCCTCTGCTGGTTTTGTTAATGAGTGCTGTGCATTGGCTAAGGTTACCAGTGTGTGATGGCTCTACACACATACAAGCAGATGCATAATATGACATTTCTTTAAAAAAAA
>NC_048407.1:21282633-21289311 GCF_013103735.1 Etheostoma cragini
CACACGACACACCCACACTATTCCTTTTTATTTAACCCAACCTTTTCTGTTGTCAAATAATCACAGAGAACTAGCATGTGTCTGACACGGTCTCCAAGGCAACGGCGGTTAAGACAGGAAGGCAGGCAGGGGCTCATTCAGTGGTTGAATGAAAGAAGGGGGAAGAGAAGAAGCAACCCACAGTGCTGGACATACACAGACACACACACACAGAGACACGCACACACAGAGACAAGCACACACAGAGACACGCACACACACACACACACACACAAAGGGATGAGGAGGGAGGAAAGGTACCATGAGGCAAATGGGGGAAGAGGACAAGCAGGATTACACGGCTGGCTGGTGGAGAGGAGTCAGGGAGTTTAAAAGAGAGCACTGAGGAGGAGGAAGATACTTCCTAATTCCTATATCTGTATCACTTCCTTGCTCTCTCCTTGTTTGATCCAACCGCCACCTTGACTGCGGTCAGAAGTTCTGACACATGTAGCAGAGTGCTGCATTGAGGCCTTCCTCTTTCTATAGGAACCCCTCACACACACCTCTCTGTGTCTCTTTCCGTCTTTATTTCTCACACAAACACAGCGGGCGCTGTGTGGCCTTTACCGGCAGATCTCCATTTCAAAACCCTCCTTTTGAACAAGAGAGGTAGACTTGCAAGATACAGAAGAAATGTTGAGGACATGAGGAAGATGAAGTACAAAAAGATAGTGGAGTGTAGCAGATAAAAAGCTGTTACAGATTGCCCTTCTAAAAAATGCAACACATGCTTTCAAATTGAATCCACTCATTTTAATATGTTTATGTGGTTTGTGGTAATAACTTAATACTTCTGAGTCATATCTTGTTTTTCTCCCATTCGGCTAGTGCTGTATTGTACCCTTTCACTGCTTATTATGGGTATGATACACTCTTGGTGTATTTTGGATAAGTTGTTGTGTCACTTGCAGGTCAAATACACAATTATTCATCCATGCTAACAACCTTTGAAAGTTGGCCACTAAACCACTGCTAATATCGGCATGTTTCGTGTTTCTAGGATAACAGCAGTGTAACAATGTGCATGAAACATAACAAAAAGCATAATCCACAGTGAAAGCTTGTAGAAAAAACAGCAAACATTAAATTTGGTAGAAAAAATCATAGTTCTAAGAAAAATCTAAATTGAACTCTGTGCAAAGTACCGTATGCCTTTGAGAGTGAAACAGAAGATTTTAATTTAGTTACATTTCTCATTGAAAATGTGTTTGGGAAAAAAGAAAGGAAAAAAGAGTATATAAGGTAATAAAAAAAGCTAGGCAAAACGTAGCAAAAAAATCGAAATATCTATAAATAATTTAAATTATGGCATGTTGTAGGAGGACAGGTGATGTTTGACTTGAAGCTGGCAGGTAAAGAGGTTTATTAGAGCGAGCCATGGGGTTGGACAGTGAAATTGGGGGGGGGGGCAAGACTAAGCACCGTTGGTTATGATCTAACTGCGCACTCTGCCCGCTGACTAGAGCACATCAATAATTTATCTCTGCTAAGTGTTGGTGAAGTGTACCCACTTCTGCTGTAGGGAGACAACGGTCACACAATGATGAAAACACACATTAACCAGAGGACAAGCACTTTTGTACAGATTTAGGCTATACAATCAGACTATGTAACGTTGTTAATGTGAGCCAAACAGGCAGCACTGCATACATTGTGCATATATTATTTGTCTAATTCACGGGTGTGTAAGTGCACAGCATGCATGTTAAAAACCAAAGGACCAAGGGAAACAGTAACACATTTATGGACAAAATTCTACATGAATACAGGCCTACACACAAATAAAAGAAATATGATAGAATGAGCCCAATACCGAGGCATGGAGTGAAAAATATTTCCTTTAAGTTCCCTTCTCTTTCCTTCTCCATTTCTACCCCTGTCTGTCATTCGCTCTCCCTCTCTCATGCCCTCTCTTGGCTCTTCTCTCCACAATCAGTGCCCAGTGAGCCGTGAGACGCACTTAAGCGCCGACCGGCGGTAACCTCACGCCACCCTAGCACTCACTCTTTTTCCCACACAGGCACACAGGCGCACACACACACACACACACACACACACACACACACACACACACACACAGGTGCACGGCCACACACACACACACACACACAAAACCACATGCATGCACAGACAAACAGATACACACATAGACAGATATGAATAGACAGATCGCACATATAAAACCACAATTTTGCTCTTTTTACTCGCCGTGTGGTGGTGATGAATAAAACACACTGCCACTTAGTGTCCTGTATACCTGCTGACTTCCATGCCGATTGAGGGCTGAGAGCTTAGTGAAAGAGTTTGAGCAGCTGTCACACAGCATTACCAGCCTTGGATCTCAGGTTCCAACCTCAGGACCAGCAACACAAAGACAAGCGTCTCCTTAGATGCACTCCAGAGCTAACCTCAAACCTCCGGTGCACTTTTTCAGAGCACACAAACACACAAAGAAGTACTCACTGCCTATACCACTATGCATATACACAACAGATTAACAAGCATATATGCATAAAAACACACAAACATGAACATTTCCACATCACACACAATTGTCATTAGCTTACCTGGCAAGTAGTAAAGTGGTGCTTTTAGTCCAAACATTGTTACTGTTTATGTGTCATGAAGAGAGAGCAACTTGTTTCAAATGTGCAGGCAGTCGTCCTGTCCTGGATGACTAAGCTAGAGAGGGGCTTTGCCCTCGCAGCCACCCAGAAACAAGGCTGTGTGAGGGGAGGCTGGGCTGGGACTCAGCCTGTCATCCCCGCTCTCTGGTCCTCGCTAACCAAGCATGAGGCTGGGACCGCCCAGCCAGCTAGGACACACACATACACAAACACACAGACAGTCACACAGATACACACAGACAGAGAGGTGCAAGGGTCAACCACTGAGCACGCCCCCACTCTCGACCCCCTAGTGATCCCTCGGGCAAAGGGTCACACACTAGCTGTCGGTTTCCAAGCAGCAGCAGAAAACACGCTTTCTCCAGCTCTTTCTTACACACACACACACACACAAACACACACACCCAGGGAGTCGGGACAGCCGGAGTAAAAGCTAGCAGTCCAGTGCCAAGAAACGGTGAAAAGAGGCAGGAGGGAGGATAAAATACAGGCTGGATAAATCCTGCAGACGAGAGCGACGACTGATTCCGGGGACTGTCTTTTATCCCTCTATCCAAGAAAGATGATCAGAGGAGAGACGGCTCTGCTTCTTCCGCTACTGCTGCCACTCTCTTTCTTTCTCGTCTCTTATTTTCTCACCCTCCCTTTTTTCTCCCTCTCTTTCACTGCTGATATGGAGAGGAGGTTGAGGAGAGGAGGTTGAGGAGAGGAGGAGAGAAGGAAGGCAGAATGAACTCCCTCTAGGCAACAACACAGCCACATAGCCTGAAAGTGTGTGTGTTTGTGTGTGTGTGTGTGTGTGTGTGGTGGGTGCGTGGGTGTTTGGGTGTGAGGGGGGTGGTGGTGTTAGAGGGAAAAGAGATAGAGGAGGCATGGGTACAGATGAGAGGGAAATACCGGCCAGTGCCGATGCTTCACCAGAGGAGGAGAGTGGTCATAGTTCAATTCAAAGTCAGGGTGACAGCTGATTGGACAGCCCCAGTGACAGCGAGAGGCCAACGACTGTCAAGGGAGCATCTGTTCACACTGTATCAGACAGTAGGAAAGCAACCAATAGAGAATGCAGATAGAGTGCTGTGGGTCTTCAAGGGCAGCTCACAATAGAACAGCTACGTGTTTGGAAGAGTAAAATATAAAAGAATCCCCGCCTCCATTCTCTTCTCTGAAAATAAGAGTCCTTGTCTTTAGTCTGTCAGTGTGTGGGTGCATTTGTGTGTCCGTCTAGGAAACTTGGCTTGTGCAGCCTAGCGCACAGACTGCTCACCATGATGCGCTGACAGCAGACTTTCCCCCGTCTCTCTCTCTCTCTCTCTCTCTCTCTCTTCTTCTCACACACACACACGCACACACTCCCTGTGTTATTCCACTGCCTGCGTTGCACACAAACCCAACTGAGATGGTGGCAGTAGGGGTGAGGAGTTTATCTCATCTCTATCTTCTGGGATGCAGCCATGCCAAACCAAAAAAAACCCAGCAGGAGACAGGGCAAGAGAGAGAAAGAAAGAAAAACAAAGGAAGAATTGATGGAGAAAGACTCAAGACAGTTTGCCCTGAGGGCTGACTTACTCTCGAACCCATTCTATGAAGCTCACAGTGGGAGAGAAACAGAGGGGGGACTGGGAGGAGTGAAGCGAGGAAGGGGATTGAGACAGACTGAGGTGTCCTATGCCTTCAGAAAGACTCAGAGGACAAAAAAACCTCCACAACACGCATCCACAAGCAGAGGGGGAACGAGTGGGAGGGTGAAAGGCATGCTCACAGGCAAATAGGGCAAATAACCGCTAATAGGGAGTGATGATTGGAGGAAGAAGGAGAGACAGACAGAAGGAGAAAGCAAGTGCAGAACATGGAGGTATTATAGGACTGGTGTGGAAGGGGAGGGGAGGCCATAGAATGAGATATGTAAGGAAGCAGGGAGGAGGGGGGAGGGGGAGTTATTCTGGGAACAAAGCCCTTTTTATTTAAGACAGGAAATCAGTAAATTCTAAATTCAGACAAGTGCAATGTGTCAACGGTGTGTAAGTGTGTATGCTACATTTTGTAACATTATGACAGATAAGTGAGACTGTGCAACACGTTTACATGTGCCTACCCTTAATGCTATATTGCATACAGTGCTAAATGTGCGCCTGAAAAGAATGTGCATGTTTCTTTGCTGTTTTGCATAGGTGTGTGTGTGTGTGTGTGTGTGTGTATGTGAAGTAGGTGTTGAAGTGTCTAGCACCTTGTAAGACAAGTTGAGAGGTAACGTGTCCCCCTTAGGTGCTACACCACCAACTCTGACGACAAACTGACAGACAGAAAACTTAAAAAAACGCATTCAATTTCTGTAAATGGGTGGACAAGATGAAGATGAATTTGTTAGTTTAGTTAAATTACAGGCTTGGTGCATCCAGACATTGCCTCATATATTAAACAAATTTTCTCAAAAATCCAACAATAAATTTATGTAAATGTTCCGCAAATACATCTTTAAAATGGTCTCCTGTCTTCCAGCTGCTATAGCAAAGTTGTTTAAAGTGTTTTACGTCTCTTAATCAAAACAATAACAAAAGACAGACTTTTTGATGACATGAAGTTGCATAAAGGATCATGAAGGATCATGGAGTTGTGGTCTTTATTGTCAACCACTATTGCCGATGAAAATCTATCTGACCTGACTCAGGCAAAAAATGATGTTAACGGAGTCACGGACATTAACGGACAAGTTAATGTATTTGAAATTTTGTTCAGGTTTTGTTTGTACAATTAGCCATGCCTGCTTGGTTCTTTTGGTAAATGATTGTAAAGACTTACAAAAAAAAATGTTCACAGCGTTTACTAATAGCTCACATTATTGCATTGTGTAAACACTTCCTTTAATATGCTATATTAGTCAGCTAAAACCACAATATCGTTTAATCTATAAAATGCCAGAAAATAGTGAAAAAATGTCCATCCCAGTTTCTCATAGTCCAGAGTGATGTCTTTACATTGCTAGTTTTGTAAGTCCAAACCCCAGAGATATTTAGTTTAATGTGGTATAAAACATAGAAATCAAGACATATGAGAGGCAAAAAACAGCAGTTTCTGCAATTTTTGCTTAAGAAATTACTTAAACTGTTACATTATTATCAAAATAGTTTTTTTTAACCTGTAGCTCAACAGGTAATGGAAAAGAATAATCTTGTATTCATTTACAGTTTGCTTTGTATTTGTTGTTTATTAAGGGACAGGTAATGCTCAAGACTAGCTCTCATCCTTTGTTGCTTAAGGTAGTGTAATGACTCACATTTGACAAGTGCACAGGAAAAGCACACAAGCACACACATTCTCTGAAAGGCTATAAAAGCTCCCTGGGGACCGAAGCAGTGTGTGTAACTGAAAGCACTGTGATCAAGGAGTAACAGGGAGAGGAGAAGGGAAGAGGGGAAGAACAAAACAAGTGAAAAGGGGGTGTTAGCGAAAAAAAGGAAAAAAAAGATGAAAACGGGATGGGAGGGAGGGCACAGCAGTCTGCTGATAAAAACAGGGATGAAGAGAGAGAGAGAGAAAGAGAGAGAGAGAGAGAGAGAGAGAAAGCTCCCTCTCTTACACATACACATAAACAAGCCTGCCATGCCCACTTCCTGTCAACCCACTGCACAATTATCCTACCTACACCCCCACCTTGCAAAAAATATCACTGTCTCTCAATCGTTGTATGTGTGTGTGTGTGTGTGTGTGTGTGTGTGTGTGTGTGTGTGTTGTAAGGGGTTGAAAGATGGTCTTCTTCCACAGCAGGGAGAGCAGAGATAAGGCATCACCATAATCTTTATCTAACACACACAGCCTCTGGAGGTGCACAGCACGCATGCACACATGCATGCAGGAATGTGCAAACCCAAGAATTAAAATGTGAGTAATTTTAGCAATTCACCCTTTAAATGGGAAATAACGGTAACCACTGTTTTTCACTATCAAAATAAACATATATTTGCGTAACAGATGTAAAAGCATTCCGTATGAATTAAAATAGAGATAAGGACAT
>NC_048407.1:21289411-21309418 GCF_013103735.1 Etheostoma cragini
TCACCCTTCCCTCACCCCTATTTGCCGAGACCTGCACCCACTCCACCATTACACACACCCATTTAACCTGACCTCTCACTGGCGATTATAAGCCTGTGCAGTGTGTGTGAGCACGTGTGCGTGTGTGTATCGGCCTTTGTGTGTGAGATGCTTCTCTCCGTATGCTAATCACAGCCTAGCACTGAGAATTAATTTGCAAATGTGTCATTACCCATCAGGCTCAGCAGCAATAACTCTACAATTACACAACACTCGCCTGGCCAGCTGAGCACCACACAGGCAAGTATATGCGCCCGCACACAAACACACTCTCAGACACACGCACACACTCTCTCTTTCTCTCTCTCTCTCTCCCCCTCTCTCTCTCTCTCTCTCTCTCTCTCAAACACACACACACACTCTGCTTCTACAGTTCTAAACAGAAAAGCTCTGATATAAAGACGGTAAATTCTGACAGATATGCCATTCTGCTGTACCAACAAGACAATACTCAATACTTCAAGCAAAATGAGTATCCATTTATATTCTGCGTGTTTACGGTGTAATCACAGCTCCACACCTCAGTGTCAACAAGACAGCAACCAAGGTCAGTTGCGCACTTTCACACACTCCTGTTTCTTAGCAACATTATCCAAGTAATCGCTGAGAAGTTCAGCATCACACAATGCCTTGCAGTGTGTGTGTGTGTGTGTGTGTGTGTGTGTGTGTGTGTGTGTGTGTGTGTGTGTGTGTGTGTGTGTGTGTGAGAGTTCAAGGACTTACCTGTGAAGTGAAGGGTCAGGATCCAAGGTAAAGTACGCAAAAGCCATGAGGGGGAGGAACGGTTGACATGAAAAAGAAAAAAACACACAACTGTGAGAATACACACATTATTTTTCAAGATAGCAGACATATTATTGTCTCTTTCAAACATGACTGAAGATGCTTTATTAACAACTTTAATAATTTTATTTTCTAAAAGATATGCTGCATACACAGAGAGGGACATAATGAAAGAAAAGCCTGAATAAGCAAATGCATCTATACAGGGCTCCGGGATCACTGAATAGTAAAGTGACAATAACAATTAGGTAAACCTTTTGCTATAGCTCTTGCATTCATTACCTCTTAAACCAAGTAAACACCTATGAGATATTTGGGATCATAAATTCAAATGAAGAATTAGCTTTTTAAAGAACGGTGCCCAGTTCCAGGGATTTGAAGCATCATTGCAAAGGAGCAGTGAAGCTGTTTTGGAGGTGTGCGGTGATCCACAATCCTACTAAGACATTTTATGCACATTGAAAATACATTTTGGAAATACATGCAATAAAATCAGCAAAAATCCTTTTTAGGTGTCCCTTAACTGTGAAGTTGAGGATATAACTGTGACCATTTACCATTAGCGCTCACAGTTTTCAGCTTGGTGAGAAGAGAAAGAAACAGCAGCCGACAACAAACTGACTGCTGAGTGAGAATTTAGGTCATTAACTCAGAAAGGTTTTCAGAAATCTCCCTGCATTTCAAAATTGAGGTCAAGCAAGGGTTAACGTAAAACTAAATGTTTGCTCAGTCACTGGATGCAAACCACCTGCTCTCAAACTCCCCTTATCATCACAGCACCTAATATGGTTACAGCTCATTCACACACCTCAGTGTCCACTGCAAGAAACTGACCCACAGTGGCACCTACTCCTCAACACATCAGACACACTCCTCTCTGACATCGGTCTTGTCGCTGCTGCAGTCACACCTCGGGCTGACGGAAAAGGTGTGTACATGCGCATGCATTATGTGTCCGTCTTTTCTTTCACCAAGGGCTTTCCTGGCTCAAAAGAACGGTCAAACAAGGGCCAGTTAGTCAAAGCTTAAACTGAGTATATTCTTTGAACAGAGAAAGAATGTTAAATACAAAAAAATAAACAAAAAAAGATTTATGTTTTCCTTTTTTGTTTTATGCATGGCTGGCAGCTAAACAGATAAATAGACTGACGTGACAAGGAACCACAAACCAAAAAATATGAAGAAGAAATAGAGGAACTGGGGTTAAAACGGAAGAAGGGATGTTTTGTAATCTCATGACACCGTCCAACCACTGATGAGGCCTTGGTGTTGCTAATCCTGCCTGACTCAGTTTATAACAGACAGTGAAGATCTACACTTGAGTTTCAAGTTAACAAATTCCTGTACTTAGAGACCCTACCGGCAACACAGAAAGAAAGAGTCTATTTTGACAATTTACTTTGGCAACACAAAGCAGATCGCTAACCTTACACTTACGGCAAGGAATACTGAGGTCTGGAGAAATTATTGTCAGTGTGGGATCATACAAACTCGCTGAGCCAAAGGCAGCATGGACTGGCTTTTACACACGACACATCTGGTTTGATTTGTGATCAGAAGATCATAATTTGCATTACATCATAGCTAGCTTCAAAGCTACTGATACAAGATAAATATGTGTTACTGTATTGATTACTTTTAGTAATTTCAAAATATAGTGATCAAAATCAAGCATGAGAGGCGCTTCATTTAGAGGCCAGACAAGCTTTTTCATTAGCATAGACATTGTATAATCCTGTGAGTTTGTTTTTCAAGTTGTAGTGTCTTCCTTATTGTCGATATGGTAGTAATCAAGTGAATAAAGGGTGCCATGTTCTACCTGAGCAACACTTAATCATTAGTCCACAGCAGTGCTGCCGTTTTGAACTGATGTTTAAAATTCTCCACATGCCTGTTGTTCAAACCAGGGTGAAATTAATCCACGCACTCCACTAAGAAAAGGACACTTTACTGTAGTGATTTGAATCGGATACAAGCTAAATTGTGCTCTTACAATGAGAAAAAAAACACATTTTAACACTTACACCGGATTCTAGATTAAGTTACTCATTAAAATGGATGATTTGTGCAGTGTGGATAACGCTATGAACATTCTTCAGAAATTCTCTTGATGACATCTTCAGGCGCCTCTTGCATTTTTTGCTTTGCGAATCACATTTTAATATTCACGAATCAAGCCTGCACTCCTCATGTGCACCAGATTACTGTCACTCCTGATTTAAAGTGAATTTCCCTTTTAAATGGCTGCTAGCCCTTATTGTGGCTGACACACACACACACACACACACACACACACACACACACACACACAGAGACACACACACACACACACACACACACACACACACACACACACACACACACACACACACACACACACAAGAGAGCCAGGTGGGGGGAAGCTGGCCAGAGCTGACAACCTGATGTGCCGTCATATCATATGCCTCCCACAATGCCTTGTGGCACACCTGCTTTCTAGCACAGACAACAAAAGCATCCCTGTTCTCAGCCGAGGGAATGCATTGCTCCACACTTCTCTGCTCTGATGAGGCTTTTTATAGTCACTCAGCTCTCCTACCTGCATCCTCAAACCCTTCATCTGTCTCCATATCAAACACATCAGATCTGCTACCTCTCAGCGAGTCCCGTTGTTATTAGACAGAAGAGCAGAGAACCATAGATAAAGTAGTGAACCAGGGAAGAAGGAGAGAGGGGATCTTTTAAAGCGCTGCTCATTTGATTAACAAATATGTGTGTACATGTGTACCGCGTGTTCCTCTGATGTAGTGTCTGTGTATACGGGGCGAATGTGGCAGTGTGTCTGAGAAATAGCCCAGGGGGCAGGTGTATGGTATGCAAACGTGGTTAAGGGAACCTAGAGAGCAGGAGAATTCTGCTTTACAGCAAGATGCCATAGAGAAGATGACAACAGGGTGGGATCACACACACACACACACACACACACACACACACACACACACACACACACACACACACACACACATTTTATTTACATGTGCACAGGTAGGGATGTCACACACAATCCCGTGATTTAATATTTAACTGTCTGTATGTATACACACAAGACTGCATCCACATACAAAGCACCAGCACACACAAAGAGCTCTGGCAGTGGGTTTTTCACTTGACTTGTGCTCTCTTGTGACATTTCCTCATTGGCTTGTTTGTCTCAATTATCCCTGCTTATTGGACGGAGATGGTTAACCCATTAACTTACACACAGGGAGGATGAAGGGAGAGCAAGGGAGAGAAACAGTGAGAGGGAGAGCTGGATTATGGTAGGACCTGCCTTAGGCATGTTGTAAATTACACAACTGTGCGAGGCCCAAAACATGGGTATGCCTGGCCTGGCGCCAAGCAAACACACTAGTTGTACATGTACACAGGCACCAGAGAGCCGAAGGGTCAGTGAAGCACCAGCACCTTGGGGCCGTTGGAGGGCCTGAGCTGACCTTCTCCACTCACCACTGTGCTTCTGGAATTAAGACACAATATCCTGTCCACAATACCCAACGCCCCAGCTTTGTGTATGTGTGCGTGTGTGTGTGTGAGTATGGTTACTGTGGGTAAGTGCATCACTAGGCGTGCCAACATGTGTGACTGTAATGTGTGTATGTTGGTAAGCTGTGTGTGTGTATGAGGAGTCTGCCTTGCCCTCTGTCAGGCCTCTGCTGTGTTCAGTGAGTGAGTTCTAATGCTGCTTGTGCTCAGGTTTCACGCATCAGCACACAGTCAAAGAGACTTACCTGAGGTCACTGACTATCAAGCCCTCCTCCTCTTCTCCTCATCCCCTCTGTGACTCGATCCTTCCTTTTCTCTCACTACATACTTGTGCCAAGCTTCAGCACTCTATATTTTTCAGTTTCCTTTTGCCGCCCCCCCTCCCACTTTGCTATCAGTCCTCCATTCCCTCTGTCTCTCCTCCTCCCCCCTCCTTACTCCCTCGAGGATTCCATCATGCTCAGCCTTTTAGTATCTTTAATGTCTTTTACCTGTCAACAGAGTAGAGAATGTGCAAGCAGCTCCCCAACAAAGGAAGAACACCCTCCTGTCATCTCAGAAAATGCTGCAGGGTGGAGGGGGGCAGGGAGGGAGATCGACAGGGGGACAGAGGGAGCTAGATAACAGGAAGCAGAATAAAAAGGGAAATGCTGAAGGAGAAGGATACACAAATGAGGCAGAGGGAATGTTGTGCGCTTAATGTGTGTTAAATAAACACAAGCTGTTCGTGAGCAAGTTAGCGGTTTGCAAATAGCATTTCGTTGGCAACATGTCTTAAACAAGGCGTGATTTTGAACACCTTCATACATTCGGAGACAACACACCATATTACAGTAAACTACTTTTTCACAATGAGCCCTTGTTTTAATGACAAAGAGCGATGTGTATGAAACTGTTTCTGACCACGCCAGGTTCAGACAGCTACAGTCTGTGAACCCTCAGCAGCTCAGTTCAGCTCTACCACACTCCACAACAGCACCAGCAACACACATTCACAAGGGATAAAACCATAAGACGTACAATCCAATAGGCACCATAGGACTGTCTTTCTATCCCATGCCCAGTGTGTGGGTGTGTTTGTGTATGTATGTGTGTGTGTGTGTGTGTGTGTGTGTGTGTGTGTGTGTGTGTGTGTGTTTGGGTGAGTGAATCCTTTGCTATTACTAATCTGCTGGCGCACTCCCCCATCCTCAGTGTTGCCCTCATCTCCGTATTATTCTGGGATTAGCTTGTGTGTTAGCCTAGTCACAGCCCACAGCCTGAGCTGGGGAGAGGCAGCCATGTTAAAACAATGCCTATTGATGAAACACTAAGAGGCTTGATTGGATTAATCATCTCTCCCGCTTCTTTTTTCCCCTTCTCTAGCTGTCCCGTTTTGTTTCCATTCCCCTTCTCTTTCTCTTCTGTCCTTCCCTTACTTCCCTTTAAAGCTCAACAACACAGATTTCGTTGTTTCTCTCCTGTGACGAGATGGCACTGGTAACGCCCCTAGTTGAATGATGAATGCAAATAACAGGCTGCAGGTTCATGAGGGTACTTCAAGGTAAAAAGTAAACATCTAATTAAAAGGAGATCCACATAGCTTCTAACTACGTCTGTTTGGTAGCACATTTTACATTACAGTGCTTAAGTGGCAGGACCCTCCTTGCTCCTTGATGAGAGCAAAAACAAGTAAGAATCCAATGAAAGGAGGTTAAAAGAGAGGGAAACAGAGGAGACACATTTATAAAGGCTTTTCTTTCTTTCTAACCACATGAACAAGAGCTGCCAACATGTAAGGGAGAGCAGAGAGAAAAAGGGGTGAATCTCTGCAGATTTGGCCTGTGTTTAGTTGGGGCACTCTACCAAGTGGCAGTCGCTAGCCTGGGCGGCCTTTGGCCCGCTGTCCCCACCAATCACATTCCAGCCACAACTACGCCAGCGTGGACCCACGGCAACCCTCCAGTCTGGCGCCAAACACCAGCACACACACAAACACACACTCACACACACACACACACACACACACACACAAACACACACACACACACACACAAGGGAAACCACAGCTCATACAAACAATGAAGCCAACTCCATTTTCAAACATGGATAACAAGTGAATTAGCACTCTGTGATCTTATGCCAAAGCAGAAGGATGCTCCTTTATACATTCAAACACACACAGGCACAAAAAAGTACACATAACCAAAAATGCACACACAAAAGGCTGTTTGGGTGGAGTTATCTGTGGTTAAATTTGAAATGCTTTATCCCCTCCTTATGTCTGCCTCTCTCTCTCTCTCTCTCTCTCTCTCTCTCTCTCTCTCTCTCTCTCTCTCTCTCTCTCTCTCTCTCTCTCTCTCTCTCTCTCTCTCTCTCTCTCTCTCTGGTGGCTCTGTTTCACTCTGACAGTGTCTTTTCAGCTGGTGCAAAGACAGCAGACAAAAAGAAAAATGACTGTGTAATGCCAGTGTTGTTAGTGTTGAAGCTGTTTAGTCGCGATACCTCTGTGTGGAGCTCCAGTGTGTGGATTGCAAAAATTGGGATTGAGTAAAGGGCGAGTCAGAGTGATAAAGGGGCAGGGTGGGGTGGATGAGGGGAAGGCAAAGGCAGGAGGTAGGTTGATGAAGAAGCTGGGACATCACTTGTTTCCTGACCTGAGGGACAAACCATTTGCTCTTAAAGCATCTCATTTATATCTGCAATAATAATGACCACACATGCACCTTCTCCTCTCTTTCCTCCTTGTCTCCCTTACATACATTTTCCCCTTTTTTCCCTTCATGTCTTATCCCATCCCGACTGTACTCACTCCCATTATTTCCTACATCCATGGCCGAAAATGGTTGTCTTTCTCTCTATAATCCTCCAATCGCATCCCCGGTCTAATCTGACCACTTCTCTGCCTCCCTAATTCTTCCTTTTTTCTTCTCCTCCCCTATTTGTCCTATTGCCATTTTTTCTTTGCTTTGATATGATAACAGCACTGTTTAAACATGCAGAGAGAAACACACACACACACACACACACACACACACACACTTACTTCACACATGAGCATGCACAGACACACAATATATGACACTGCTCTTGTTTTTGAACAAACCAATTGTCACAGCTAAGGTATTTAAGTATGATTTCTCTGTTGAAAATCCCTGTAGGAGAAAAAAAGGCAACCAGCTAAAAACGCAGAGACACATCCACCTCACATCATAGCTATTCATCCTGCAGAGAGCTGTTGGGTCCTTCACCAGAATGAAGAGGAAAGGCCTTCCAAGAGTCCCTCCTCTCCCTCTCGTTCCACAGATTAATCTCTTCAGCAGCCGTATAAATCTCCGCGCTCACTGTGGAGAAATGCTCTATGTGGATCATTTATGTATGACGAAAAAAGGAGATAACCCTTGGTAAACCTCTCTTTAAACGGACTGAACTGACCTCACACTACACACACTGCGTTTAGCTGTAGCATGGACATGGACATGTAACAATGTGTTCTTTTGTGTTACTAGTGTTAGCAATGAGATAATGTTGAACTGTAGGTTTACATTATCCAGAAATGTGTGAGTGTGTGTTGTCCTGGTCTGTTCTGCAGGTGTCATGGTCATTTATGGCTAATGTCAAAACAACTCTCTCATTTACAAAAAGATGGGAGAAGAAGGGGAGGAAGGGCTTAGGGGAAGAGAGATAAAGGAAAAAAAACATTGAAGAGGGGCTTGAGATGGCTTCAAAGGGTCCTGCTGTAACCATGGTGCTGCTGAGCTTGGTCACCGTGGGAACAGACCTTTGGCAATGTTGAGGAAGGGGAGAGGCATTTTTGTAATGAAGGGAGGTGGGCTGTTTTTCCCTCTGTCACAATCCAACGTTCACACAAACTTGGTGTTTTATTGCTTTAAGAGCTAATATTCAAATTTTTTGCACTTAAAAAATATGAGAAATCAATAATGAATTATGATAAAAAAAAGTATGTCTGTGTCTATAAAATATCAGTCAAATGTTCAATGAACCTCCAGTAGCACCACAACAGCTGATACAATTATTTTTATTTTCCAAATAATTATTTTTTCTAATAAATTAATTATTCAGTCAAAGAAATTATTATAATTATCTTATCTTGTCTGTCCTGCCATCCAAATCCCTCAATGTTAAGTTTATGATATGAAAGTAAGAAAACTACTAAAGATTCACATTTTTTTAAGTTTGACTTTTTTTTGGTATTTTTAACAGATCCGTTTTGTTAAATGTTTTGTTGGCAACAAACGGTTATTGTTTGTTATCCATAACCTATTGATGTCATTTTTGAATTACTGATTTTTCATTCTATAAAATGAAAACACTTCTAACATATGGTTATCAAATCTCATGCCTAACATTGGTTATCTTATCAATAGAAAAATGGTGTTAGTTAATGATAACAAAGCTTTAGTAAGAGAATGTTTGGTAGTTTTACATTCATGGTCCTTTAGTTAACCTTTTTATGTGCTCTATAGATTAATGACGTGTTCACATCCCCTATGATTATTCAAAATACATTTCTTACTACATTCTCTTCCAGGGACTGATTAACACTTCAACCCGCAAGATGGAAATTCATCCATTTTACTTTTTTTGGCAGGATCTCCAAAGTGTGTGTAAATCTTGCTTGACAGTTGGATGAAAACAGCTTGTGTCTCCATGCAGGCAACACTCCTATTAGATACAGATGATGAGCAGAGTTTTCCAAAGATTTTCTTTGGAGAGGGTTACCATGATGAAACAAAGACTTTTCTGTTTCAGGACATTGTTATTGCAAAATTAGATTCATCAATCTTGCTGACCTAATTTGCAAGTCCGATCTCTATTCTCAGACCTGCGTGTGTATGTGCGTGCGCGCGCGCGTGCGTGCGTGCGTGCGCGCGTGCGTGTGTGTGTGTGTGTGTCCGTCCCTGCTGTCCCAACAGTAACTAAAAATACCATCACCAATATGGTCCCACATTGAACAGAAGCTTGTGATTAAGATGATATTTGTTTGCATAAACAGAGTACAAGGTATACTCATGTGTGTATGAATGTGTATGATTGACTTCCTGTCAATGTAAACAAACAGGCTGAATCGGTCAAAGGGAGAGAGGCACTTTTAGCAAGTGACCACTATTGCAAGATTAACAACACTCTTAATCATCACAACCTCAATTAGATCTGCATACTAGTGTCTGTGTGTGTGTGTGTGTGTGTGTGTGTGTGCGTGTGTGTGTGTGTGTGTGTGTCCAGAATAGCAGGATAAAGAGATTGAGTAAGTACTGCAACTTTTCGATTTCCCCCCTTGCTGTGATGACACTGAATGTATTACTCGCTCTTGCTTAAGACCATACTTACCATAAATCACACACACACACACACACACACATACACACACACAAAGACACTCAGACACACACACGTTGCTCTCTGTTCGTGTCAGGCTTATAATGAGGAGTAGAGCGGAGAGGGACTTTGATGAGGGGGAAACAAACAGAGCGTGGAGACAGATGACGGATGGCTCCCCTCATTCAACAAGTCAGTCTGAGATGAATATAAACTTAGGCAATACGTTGCCTGGTCTTGGCCTCCATCTTCTTCTCCTCTGCTGCGACAGGAAACTAACACCGAGGCACCTTGATCTGCTGATAGTACCACTGCAGACCAAATGCAAAAAAGATGATTCCTAGGCTGGTAGGCTGCCTGCTGCACACCAACAGTAGTAGAGATGCGAGACGTGGGCTGACACTACTGTACCAGCAGAGTGATGACCCCCACTGTGTGAAGAATGGGGATAATAGAGGAGGGCCCACTCCAAGTGGAGCAGGGAGAGGTGGCAGGGGCTCTGGAGGTTACCAGAAGGCAGAGTAATTGCCTCACCACACTCAAGGTGCTTGAAATGATCTGTGACCTGTTCCAAGTGTGTGTGCTTGAAGGGAGGGGCCAGAGCCATGGAGCAAGGGAGAGAAATGACTGTTGCAAATGCCCATTTCCTGCCACCGCGGGGTCATGCTTGAGCGCCGCCAGGAAGTGTGGGATGGAGCAGAAGGTGGAATAACGGAAGGATAATCTTGTCTGAGCTCCAGTGAGAGAGAGCAGGGGGCTTGTTATGAGAAAATGAAAGGGGAGAGGTGGAGGAAAGGAGAGCCACGGGCCATTAGAGACACCTCAGCTACACATAATGGCAATAGTGGCGAGAGGGACACAAGTAACACAGTGGAGGGAAGGGAAAGTTAGCAAAGGAACAGGCATACAGTACATGCCTTGTGCAAAAACAACCAAATCTAAAATGTTACCAAACGGCCAACATGACATTTTTGACCACATCTAATTTGATATCAATGGTGTAACGCTACTATTTTTGGTGGTTACTGTTGGTGCTTTCAGAAAATATTAACACATACAGTATGTATATTCCAAAAAGGAAACCTTTAATAATGGGATTGGGATGGACAGTTTAGATTCACTGTTTATTTTACTCAGCTAGAACAACTAAACTATGCCACTTAGCTGCAATGCAGCTTTTAATATGCAACAACTCAACGGAAATCCCTAATGATCTCTATTTTATCTCCACATCAAATTTAATAATCATACCGAAAGTGTTGAATTTAGCACCAGCCAGCCTAATGCTACATTCTTCTGTAGAAACAGTCTAGTCCACAGAACATTTATAATCCTTTATCAGCATGTGGCCTTAGTGTCTGCCTCACTGTCTTTTTTTAATGTCTCTAATAAGTAGGTGGCACAATTGCAGGCAGAAGAGAGAAGAATATGAAGATGTACAGAAGGTATGGAGAGGCACAGGTAAATAGGAGAAAAAGGGAGAGAAGAAGAAAGGTAGTGAAGAAACACAATGTGCTCTATGCTCAAATCTCAATTTTATGGACTCCTATTTTTCTCCGTCCTCTCCCTTCTTATCAGTTTATTCCTCTAAATGGCCTCTCCAGCACAAAACTCTTAAATCAGAAGGTTTCTGCTGGGCTATGCCCTAAAAACTTTAAAGGAAAAAAAAAAAGAGTGTGTCAGTGGTTAATACAGACTTCTGTGAACATGGATGTTTTCCTTAGATATTTCTCTCTCTCTTTCCTGCTTTATTGCTCACTGACTTATATGCTTCACTTCCCCAGCTGTAATCTCAACAGCATTTACTGAGGTAATTAATGGGGCAGAGGGTTGAGTACTGCTCAGCTGAGACAACTCCTTTGCTTTGTCTCCTGCGCACTTACAGAAAGGGAAAGATCAGAGTAAAAAGAGGCAAGAGGGTAAAAGAAACTGAAGGATAAATGTAATTTTTTTCATCCTAATACCAGAAAAAAATTAGAAGGCACACAAGTTAATGACTAAAGTTAATGAAATAGTCAACTTCACCCACTAACGTCTTTCTTAATTTTCTGCTTAAATATAAACTGTTAGTGATGGCAAATAGGCTTATCACAGAACAAATACCAATCTTATTACAATTGAATTCCAGAATTATATATTATTGTTATTAACAAATTATTGAAAAAATAGAAAATGCAACAGATGTGTGACCAGGGAGTGCAATTTTTCAAATTGAATACTGTGGTTTATTTAGCAACGTTGCAGACAATGCCATGCTGTCTACCACAGAGGCAGATAAGCAAACCCAGAGTGAATGAACGTGGATCCTTGAGGTCCTACACATCAGAAAACCACAAAATACCTTCACATCTCTAAAATTCTCTATAAAATTATAAACACCTACAGTCGCTCAATGAGTGTTTGTACACAACCCATACTGAAGTAACTAAAACAGATGGAAGATATCAGAATATACCATTGTAATAGTTTAAGAAAAAGCTAAATCCCCCCAAAACTCCTCTATACTCTATTTATAGTCTATGTACTCTATGTATAACAGCAAAGCTGCATGTGCAAAAGTGAAGTTATTTCAAGGTGTGTGCGGTCTCTAAGGAAAGCAGTGCTTATTGAGTAAGTAGAGGTGTGCTCTGTTTCTACCTCCCTGCTGGCTCTCAGAGTCATTACCGTGTTCATCCAGTCAATAAAATTCACATATTCATCCAGTCAATAACATTCACATAAAAAGGTTGGAGCTCGTTTTAAGTTGATGACAGCACATTTTAGAATGAAGCAGAAAGAGAGAGAGACATATAATCAAAGAAAGACAGAGAAAGGCCAGGAGGAGAACAAATGTACTGTAACTGTAGGAGAGCAAAAAGCAAGGCTCTTATCCAGAGACTATGCTGAGTAAAATGTCACCTTATTATCAGAGCAGAAAGGCTAGCCTCACTTTCTCTCTGCTACCCGAGAAACATGATACCCAACATATTTGCACTCAGAGAGCACACGATGTGTGGGTCAGTCGGCACAAGGATAATTTCTCATTATCTCCACACAGTGGCGGCTGCTGGTCTTTCAAAGAGGGGAAACTCATTTTCGTCCTACATCATAAAAATCGTCCTTTATTCATATGTAATGCTGCCCTACATTCCTTTTCGAGAAAATGCTCTGTGACCCTGTTGTACCAGTAGGCGTCTTTTCCAGTGACTGAAACTTGGCCCAGTGTGTTACAGGGGGAGGGACTTGAGCCACTTTAAACAAGAGAAGCTCCTTTCTACACCTGCAGATGTAGCTCCAATTGTTGCCACTAATGAGACCAGTTTGTAAAGCTGAGGCATTGTTCTTTCCAACTCCATGTCTTTGAGGAACACCAAGTCACACAAGTCCTGATCTAAATACAGGACTTGAAGTTCAGACCTCAGTCTCAGTGAATCAAAGTCATGGCCATAACTTAGACAAGGAATGTGGTGTATAATTGTATGAAATGTATGATGAAAATTGGCTTGCAATTTCACCAAGCATATACCAAGACTTCTTATAGTACAAAATTGCTGTCTATCAAAAGGAGATGCAGTCTTTTGAGAGACCCTCCAATCATGACGCAGAAGTCCAGGGTCCAGGCCAGCCTTCTCCTCCACTGAGGAGCATCACCATTGACCATTCATATTTTGAA
This sequence comes from Etheostoma cragini, assembly GCF_013103735.1. Taxonomy (NCBI): domain Eukaryota; kingdom Metazoa; phylum Chordata; class Actinopteri; order Perciformes; family Percidae; genus Etheostoma; species Etheostoma cragini. Next base: position 21,302,727 of record NC_048407.1, read on the forward strand.
ATTTTAGGGTAAGCCAAGAAATCACCTCTGTCTCCAAAGTACCTTATGACAAACAATAAGCATAATTTTCCTTGGATTATAAAAATAATGCAAATAACACATTTCTGAGTTAAGATCTTTTTTGTGAGTCAAGAAAGAAAACTCTTGATGGTGAGTCTCTCTGTCTACCAAATGTGACAGAAGGTATTTGTTGGCAAAAAACATTAGCTTTAAGATGAACCACTCTGTTTCTTAAAAGGTTGTTTTTTCGGACTCTGTCAAAAATCGGTTAAATTGGCGCTAAATTGTCATTGGACCATCTAAGGTAGCCGCAAGAGAAACAGTCATGATACCATTTTAAATGAAGTATTTTTGAGTAAATAATGAAGGCCATTTTATAGACTTAGACAAGAGCCAAGACTGTAGACCGCAAATTTCACAAGGCAACAGTACAAACTGTATCTGTATCGTATCACATCTACTGTACTCAATGCTAGATTAAAGAACTCAATGCTAGATTACAGACAACAGATAAACCAACCTGAGAGACCAAAAAAAGTCTTCATAAACAATCATTAGCTATGGTTCCCAAGTTGATTTTCACATCTGTTTAATCTATCTTATTTTCTGTCTCCTAACTACATCTTCTTCTCTACTATGTCATATTCATTTATAATCTAAACCAGACTAAAAAAAACACACTATAGTTATCATGTGTCACGCCAAAATTCTTCCTGCTTTCTCTCTATGCCCTACCTTTTCATTTGTACTCTGTTTGGACTTGAACACACACACATGCCTAAACTACAAGGTTTCAGGTTTTTGTAATGGTTCTAGTTGAGCATTTATTTGGTTGGTTAAACCAGAATATGAACAACTCTGAGATATTCTGTTTGTGGAATAGAACCACTGTGTCTTTCTTTGTCTGTGTTTGTTTGTATGAAACCGCAGTAGATCCACATATACAGAGCAAAGTATATTAGCTGTGAGTACACTAAGCAATACGTATCCTATATTCTGTGTAAATGAATGTATCTAACATTCTACAGTCAGCAACTTGTAGGAATATATTATTTAAATGAACCACTGCATAATCAATATATTCTTTAGAAATCATTATGTTGCAGTGATTGACCACATCTCCATTACTTGGCCAATAACTCAGAAATGTGATACTTTAGAGAAAATTAGTTTGCTGTTAATGCAAGTAATTCAGACAAAAGCATTACTGCGAATATTTTATTATGGCTTTAACAGGGAAACAAATGCAAGAGGAGTTGAGTTATAGTGTTTGGGAGGTTGTTGACTGTAGCTCAGGTTAGCGTTGTAGGTTTACAGCTTTTATTTTGGCGTTTACCTTGTCAGTCACACACCGACTTAAGACGAGCCTTACTCTGCGCCATTGATGTCATCCCCTGCACTGCCCGATCCATCAAATAAAACCAAGTAATTAGATAAATCAGTATTATAATACACAAAATAATTGTTTCCTTTTTCCATTATTTAGCATAATGAATTCAATCGTTTGTATTCAAAAGCAAGACGTGTTTCAGAGAGACGAGCAGATTGTGTTAATTGCATTAATGTCAGCGTAAAGGTGATGAGTCCAAGCAGGTCAGGGTTAAAGATCATTGCCTTGTGTCATTTATTCCCGACCTCCCTCCTCTCCTTTCTTCATTCCTATTGAATCTCTGTTGCCTAGCTTACCTTTGATCTTTTGACTCTCTCTCTCTCTCTCTCTCTCTCTCTCACACACACACACACACACACACACACACACACACACACACACACACACACACAGACGAGTCATATGGATGCTGGTGGTGCTGCAGGGAGAGCTGGGCAGGGGGAGGTTATTGATGTTTGCTCTCACAAAGCCAAGGTCTAGGCCATGAATCGCAAACTCCAGCCTCCACTGGCCCCAGACATTAGCAGCCTCAGATCAGACATGAAGGATAGCCTGCATTATAGGAATAACAGCTTCACTGCATTACGCCACCCCCCACACACATGCACATGCACACACACTTACACACAAATGTACACACATATGTACACACACACACACACACACACACACACACACACACACACACACACACACACACACACACACACACACACACACACACACACAAGGTTTGTCCAAGGTCCAGAAACAGAAAGGATTTTGCATGCAAGTCTATGCTTGTGTTGCCATTGTGTGAGTTTGTTTTGTGAGGTGTACAGGAGGATCTACTTTAAAAATAAATTACTGCAGGATCAGGACTGGTGCTGAAAATTTCCAAAAATTTCTGAATTGATCAGGATTAGCTATAAAAAAGTCCAATTCTATTTTAGATCTTAACAATGTAACATGTAGACTGTATTTTATTATAAATATATAACTATTAAGTGGTTACACAAACTGTACATACATTGTTTTTCTACTTCAGGCTAAGTATGGAGCTGTGTAAGTAAGTGAAAATGTAAGTGTTCAGTTATGAAGGACTTGGGAGCGACAACCTAAGTCAAAGTGAAAGTCAAATAACATCTCAAGTTTACATTATTCAAAGCAGTGCACCAACATGACCACACAGCGATCATCCAATAAGCATCACCTTTGACCTTTGCCACATGCTGATCTGAGGTCAGAGGCCGTGCTCTGGTGGCTGCCTGTGGCCTTCTGTGTCGACCTCTTAGGTCAATAGGGTTAAAAGTTCAGGCTGCAGCCACTAATACCACTGGCCATGCGGTCTAAAGCCATTCATTACTATCTACAAGCCAGAGACTGCAACAGGCTTAAATAGCCTCTGACCCTTCACCCCACTGGCATGGAAACCCTGCCCTGGCCCTGAACCATGAGTAACATGAACACATTTTGGGACTGCCAATAGCACTATGAACAGAGATAAAGCCAGACGTCACTAAAACCTGTCAAAAGTACTTTTTTTTGTCTATTTGTGAAGATTTATGTTTTAAAGAGCTACAGAAGGCATCAAGAATGAGAAACTCCAAACTTGACAAGAAGTGACAGCAGAGGCCCAAGGCCAGAGTATGACGCAGGCTTGCATGCTGCATGAGGTGCGTCAATCCGAGCTGTCAACCAGCCTTTTCATGTTGAATCATATCTTATTTTGGAGCCAGAAATAATTAACACTTAAGGAAAATGAGGTGTTTCTCACTCCCCCAATTGTCCATGCTAATTACATCTTGATGTTTCCAGCGAGTGTGTACAGACACGGAGGACTTCTCAGCTTTGAAGCTGTGTAGATCACCAAACTGTTAGCTCTGAAATGATTTTTTAGCACTTTTTTTTGTCAAGAGGATGAGCTTGGCCCTGATTGTAGCTATTATGGGCTGGGATGCCATCTACAAGAAAGCAAGCACGTGGATGGATAAACCCTGTCCCAAGCGCACAAACACACACTGAAACACACACTGGCACACACAATCTTGATCATCAGTGCCAGCTCCTTCATTATTTAATCAGAACCACTCTTTGCAGAGGCTACATTATTAAGCAAGTGTATGTTCACACAATCCCTCGCTGAAAGGTAGTACAAGGGTTTACTAAAAACCCACCACTCCCACATTCGCTCAGCTATGAAACGCACTGTGCCGAGACTTTAACAGTTCTCTGTCTCTGCCGTCCTTCTGTCTTCTCCTGATCTCTCTGAGTAATACTTTAACAAACACAACAGGATAAATTAGTAGGCAGTGGGTTAGCTAACTGCCATGGTACATATTTACGCAAGTCATGTGCTGAAAAAAACAGAGAGGGAGGATTAGTATGTTTCCCTCCCTCTCTCCTCCTGGCATCTTCCGGGCTTGTAAAGAAAAACACACAGTCAAGAAGACAGAGACACTAAATCAGGATGCAGATGGACAGGCAGACAGACAGATGGACTGAGGGAAGGAGAGGCAGATTTTCATTGGCTCTTGGAAGTAGCAGTGCCCAGACTAGGCCACGGCCATCCCAGTCTGACAGCACAAGCCCTTCCTGTGGCAGAGATCTGGAGGTCCAAGGGATGAACTTGCTCCCTGCTCCTCCTGGCTTCCCCTCCTCCCAGGCTACAACTGCCCCCCAATCCCACATATTATACACACACAACACACAATCCACACATGAGCATGCAACACCCCCCGCTTACCAAGGAGGCCCTCCCGGCAGGAGCCCGGTGACTCTTCCAGGGACCAGACAGGTGGTGGGAGCTGAATGGGCACGCGAGTGCGAGCCCATTGCCAAGGGCTCTCTGCCAGTTGGCACGCAGTTACCAGGCGCACTCCCTCAATGTAGAGCACAGTGCACACATAAAGATAACAGGCCTGCACACATGCTTGTCTTAATGTACTTGTGAGGACCTTTCACTACAGCATGCTCAACCCTTATTTAAACTTTACCACTTGAAGAGTCAAGGACTGGCCAAAATAACCTCATATCAATTCAATTTCAATTGAAAGGAGTGCATTCTATACACACACACACACACACACACACACACAAATGCAAATAGCATATTATAAACTTCACATCACATTAAAAAATTGCAAAATGGAGGATGAAACTAGAAAAGGGGGAAAGACTTTTTTCATGGATTCTCCATGAATGTCGCCAGGCAACAGACATTCATTTCAATGCGATGCAGCAAATATGAGCTTGACAACTCAAAATCACCAATAAAGGCCTTCAAAAAAGACTGTAACAGGCTTTACTAGACCTGAGAAGAAGATGTGAAATTCAGGAATTGATGATGAAGGTTTTGTTCTGTAGCAAAAATGCATTTAGATTTATTTTTTAACAAATTGCCTTCTTGGGGCTGAAATTCATTGGCATATTGACATTGCTAAAACAAGAATTAAAACATCTTTAATTGGTAGATCATGTTCATGTAGCACTGTAGACTTCTGTACTCAGTTTTATTATATCTAAAAAGGATTTGCGAGTATTAAGTACTTAAATGAAACCCATCTCAAAGCTTTTTAAAGATGTCTAAAGGTACAATGTGGTTTGCGATTTTACAACACATAACAGTATACCTGAAGTTGTTTTTAAATACAACAAATTTGACCAAAACTATAATTTCACCTCCAGAAATTAATTTACCATGATGACAATTTCACAAAACCAAATTCAGTGTTCTGGTGGCAGAAATCTCCCCCCATACGGAGACGTGCATACCCACTCACGCATGTCACTGGCGGATTTTGCAGCATGTGCATTTGATCACCATTTGCCAACTAAAAGAGAGGCCTCATGTCTTCAACAACAGACTGTCTCTGCATACGACACCCACACATCATGCCATCCCGATGAGCGTGGATATCTTTTCCTTCACATTACAATTACCTTTAATAGGCAATTATATTTACACAAACACATACTGCACCTCTGAAGGAAGTACAGTGAATTTGCGACCAGCTTTTTATTTGTGCTTTGCCCATTTTAAGGTGACACCTTCAAATACAAAACACGGTATTGCGTCTAATTGCATATGTGTGTCTATGTGTGTGCAAGCATGTAGTTGCAATGTGAGCTTGAATGTGCAAGGAGTCTCTAAGGAGCGCCCCCCCCCCCTCTGGAGACATTATACTTTGATAAAGAGAGTGCTTTTCCTGTGTGAGAGCAGAACAGATAATGTCATAATACCATTCCTCAAATGTGCTAGATCTGACAGGACATCTACAGGAGGTTTTATGAGACGGAAGGAGCTTGCTTTGTTGCTTTACTAATTTATATGCCACTTTCACACTAATACACTGTAGCGGGGTGGTAACGGACAATGTTCTTACAGAGTCATGATGATATACTCCAACAGACAGGCAGACAGCTGAACATACAGAGAGACAGGCATTCAAACAAGCAGATAGACTGTTTCTACATTACTGGGGTGTTTAAAAGGCTTTTTAAAACCTTTATCCCTCCCAAATGGAGCTGTGCCTTACTTATCTCTCACTATCTCCCCCTCTTGTTTTTCTCTCCTCTCCTTCAATCTCTCTCATAGTTCTTCACCCGTGTATGCATTTACTCCAGCAATTCTGGCTTTTGCCTTCATTTTACCCTTACAATCAATCTTTTTCTTTGGGGAAGATTACAACTACTTCAAGATTAAGGAGCATCAAAAGCTAACCAACTGAAACAGACGTTCAAATTCATAGCCCCACGCTCAAAGTGTCCAACTTACCTTTCTCACACACACACACACACACACACACACACACACACACACACACACACATACAATTTGACAATAAACATGACGACATATGCCAGGAGAGGGAGAGCAGGGCGGATAACTGTTACAAAACTAACACTGCTTAATGGCTTTCTATTCTCTCCTGTTTCAGCCAGGAGCCTCCTTTAGCTGTGTGCTTAGTCTTGGTCTATAAAACACTCCCTTCTCTTTTCTCCTTGCCCAAACCCCCCTGCCCGCCTCTCCCTCCTCCTCCCCCAGCTCTTGAGAGAGGTCCTGTCCCGGGCCAGCAGAATTGTGGCCGACCTTTCACCCCTGCTCGCTAATTACAGCACCATGGCGACACTTCAAGTACCTAGTAACCCCCAGTACCACAATGGTGAGCGTGTGCACACACAAAGAAGCATTCGCACACACACACACACACACACACACACACTTGTAAGGCCCACATTCCAAAATGCATCGGCAAAGACACACAAACTTAGGTGTGAGAACACACAGATGCAGACACATGCAAAAAACACACACACACAA
>NC_048407.1:21309569-21310748 GCF_013103735.1 Etheostoma cragini
TAACTATTTGTCCTACACATTTTGACCGATACAGAACTTTCTTAATAAACCTATGTGTTTGTCTCATATCGTGTATTGGTAGTAACTCCGTGACTGCTAATGCTGTCTGACAAATGTTTTTGTCCTTGTTCATTTTTAAGACTCTCATAAACATTTTGCATGCTTTATGAGGTCATGTTGTTAATTTTGGTCCTACTATAGCCACAGTGGAAGACTTCTGTAAATCCTATACTCTAGTCATAGCCATCAAACTGCCAGTGTATTATTACAGTAGAGTGTCATCTCCAACTCTTGTTCACATATCTCTGAAAAAAAACATTATGGAAACTTGCCTTATAAGATCCCAGGATTGATAGACATTTATTTCTCTTTGGTTACAGTCTGCCCTTTAAACTTTGAACCTGCTCCACCTGAGTGCAACAACAGGCTATTTAATCATGGTCATGGGTTTAAAAAAAAAAACTCTATAAAAAAAGATTGCATGCCTTCATCTGTCTTAATTGGTGACCTCCTATCTGTGTGTGTGTGAGTGTGTGTGTGTGTGTGTGTGTGTGTGTGTGTGTGTGTGTCAATGCATGCATGTGCTATCAGTGTCTAACAGGTGGAAGACTCTGGCAGCTCTTCTCTGGAAAAGTTTGGAAAACAATTTTGACTCCAAAAGGACAGGGGAAGCAGATGTACCACAGCCTGTTTAAAGAGCTGAAAACACCATTTTACAGAAAAGAGAAGGCGACGTGTACGACGGGATGGAGGAATGCAGAAAAACCACACCACTGAAATCAACAGAGAAACTAAAGAGACAGAGATACAGTATATAGAAGTAGGAGAGGTTATTGCTGGTGGAAAAAGCTGATAGGGACGGCACAGTTTCCCTAATGGCTAAGTTCGTTAGGATATGTTACGGATGATGCACAGTCCCTTTATCTTTCTCTATCTTTCTATCTGCCTCTCTCTGTCACACACACTCAGGCAGGTTTGTCGGGCTGGGAATCCCTGACGGCGCTGTGCACTCTTGTGTGTGGCAGGCAAAGCATCCATTATGTATGCCCCACACACTCTCTTTACATGGGTCAGTGCCACATGCACACAAACGCACACATACACACTTGTGCACACACAGACAAATGCAAAAAGGAATACATGCATGCATACACATAGTGCCCTCTGACACCCATGCCA
>NC_048407.1:21310839-21328460 GCF_013103735.1 Etheostoma cragini
ACACACACACACACCTTGCTCTCAGACTTGTGTTTTCTTCAGAACCGCGGAGCGCAAACACCCTGCTCCTGTTCCTTTTCATTTCAGATAGAGAGATATGGGGAAGGGGGATGTGAGATGTATAAAGACAGGGGTGGCATAGAGGGTAAAGTCGGAAAAATAAATGATTGCTGAATGATTCATCCTTAAATAGTGAGAGGAAAGAAAGGAAAGGACAAAGCACGAAAAAAGCCACCATTTCTCTAGTACTCTAACTCCACCCATCCTTGCTTTTTATCCTTTGCTCCCTCTGGCTCTAATAACCAGGTATATCTCTCTCACCCGCCTCTCTTTTATCTTTGTTTGAGCATATCTGTCTTCTCCAAGCCTATATCCTGTGCTTTCCATTTTTTCTCCCTTATCTGTGCAAATCCATGTTGTGCCGCAGTTCTCTTTATGTGCTTCATTTCACATCTCTCCACTCTCTCTTCCCTCTTCCCCATTTGACCCCACCTCTCTCTCTGCATTACTGAATGTCCTCTTTCTCCTTCTCCATTGTGCTGACGGCAGAGCCAAAAGAGGCACACTGTGTGTAGGTTTGTAAGCGTATATGTGTGTGTGTGTGTGTGTGTGTGATGCGGCTCTGACCCTCTAATCAGTATGAGGAGAAACAGAGAAGGACTTGTGTTGCCCAGCAGGGTCAGAGGCCGTGTAGAGTCAGCCATTACCCTCTTTCACCGACACACACACACACACACACACACAATTCCTGGGCTTCACGCCCAGTGAGGCATCTGCCTCTGAACAGACAGTCTTGTGTACAACAGCCCTGTTAGAAATACACACACAAATACACACACACAGCAATAGATAGGAAAGACCAAGCCACTCTGTATCTGTGCACTGTTTGACTGCTCCTACCCCAGGTCTCCTTATCAGATGTCTCTCATCCATTACAACCTTATAGACACAACTCTCACACTCTAAACACACACACACACACACACACACACACACACACACCTACAAGGCCATTTAAGCTTGTGTGGTGGCTCCAGCTGATTGCTTTGGTGTACAGAGTAGAAAGATTGTGTAAATAACATTTAATATGACTCATCAACTTGTAAAATAATTCTACACAAAATAGGCTCTCACACTCACACACCCCAGATAAATGTATGTATGGAAACGGAGTTAACTGCTTAAGACTCTTAACTCATATTAAAGTACAACGTCTTACAGTAATGTATTAATGAATCATGTTGACATATCAAATGAGGAAAAGCACAGATGTAAATGAATGATGGCTGAATTCCATTCTGCTGGTTCAGGGCCCTGTTGTTGTGCATGCTGGGTGTCACATGGCTTACTGGGTCCCTTGAATATATGATGTTATTAGTACACCTTAGTGATTTTTTTTAACATGACAAGCCAACATGTCTGCTGTGAAACATTGTTACATGTAACCTGGATTTTAAAAAATGGGTATCGTTTCAATCACTTTAACGTAGATGAGTATTTCCCTCAGCGTATTTCTATAGTTGGTCTATAAAATTTGAGGATACCCTATTTTCTTGCTTTGGTTTGTTTCTGTTGGACTTACAACCAATTAATTAGATTCAACCTTACAGTTTTCCTTCAGACATGGAGATCAAAACAGCATCCTGCCTTGCTGAGAGCAGAGCATAGGCAGTGTAGCACCCTAGGATGAGCTGGAAGGAGGAGGAATGATATCAATTATGGAAGCTGCAGTTGTCGTCATTGTTGCCATCATCACTGTCGACATCCTCCTATGCAGCATATATTCTCATCACCCGTATGTTCTATTGAAAATGCAGTCTATCCCTTTGTTCCCTGTTTGCTCTGCCATACTTCTCCTCCACCTCTCTCCTCCCTCTTTCAAACAGCCCCCTCCGCAATCATTCCCCTGTCTTCTCTTGCTCCATGCCACGGTCCCACACTGTTCCCTATAGACTGAAAGAAAGGCCAGCTTAACATTGTAGCGGCTTGGCAACGAGGCAGTAAAAGAGGGGGTGTTCAAAAAAGAAAATGAAAAAAGCCCTGTGTTTTCCCCTGAGCCTCTTCTTCTCTCCATCTCTGACCCCCGTCTCTCTACCCTCTCTCTGTCTCTCTGATTCTCTCCTCTAAGCTGGCTCATGGCAGTGGGGTCGGGGACCCTGGCTGAGTGGAACTCATTACAGACTCCCTTCATTTCCATTCTGAGTGGGGCCTGTAGAGAGAGTGCGCACCAGGGCATTGAGGTGCACTCGCACAGGGAACAGGGCGAACACATTGAGCAAGACACCACTTATGAAGAGTGACTGCCAACAGAAACAGCTTTTAATACCCCCACAGAGGAATAAGAAGAGATGGGGGAAGGGAGAGGGCGCGCTAGCACCCCAACCACTAAGAGAGGGAAGAAGAGAAGTGAGACAGCAAGGAGAGAAGAAGCAAAGCAAGAAAACAGTAGGACAAGGCAGGGAGCAGGGCTAACTGTGGGGCTGACACAACAAGAAGGCTTATTTAATAAACATGAGCTGGAGCCCAGTGCAATCGAGTGCTACAACAGAAAGCTTATGCAGATGAGAGCCGACCTAATGACTAAATGGAGTGGATAGAAAAAAGAAAAGTAAAGAGAGGGGGGAGAGATTAAAAAGGGAATGGAAGGCTGAGGCGAGGGAGTAGTGTTTAAGTGTCTGTGATGGAGTGTAAACAGTTCCTCTGCTGTGTAGAGAAAGACTGTTCAACACAGAGAAGGAGGAGAACACAGCTTTGCCCATCATGCAGCTGTGCAGGTTAACACCAGACCATCAAGGACAACAAAGCCAGGGTAGAGATTGTATGGTTGGGTATAACCTCCTAATCAGGAGAGGGCATGTTTACATGTGAAATGTATTCTGGCTAAATATGGTTTCCATGGAAAGATCTGATATTTTTTTGTATACTAAGATGTTAATGTAATAGAGAAGAAGTTACAGAAATTCCTCATCTCACGTGCGACCTTAACTTCAGTTACAATGGAAGTCAGCAACAGACTAGACAAACACTGATAACTCTGATGTTTGTTTAAACACCTCATCAGCCACAAATCAACAAAACATCAAGCTAATTTGCACCAATTACACAGCAGCGTTTGTGCGTCAGTGAGTTTCATTACAGATAAGGGGCCCCGAGCTTTAAGAAATGAGAAGGTTTAAATGCAAATGCAAAGGAGAGTTTTTTTCATGGTGTGTGCAGGAGAGGGTCCCAGGCTTTTGGTGGAAGAAAGCTGTTTACCTGGAACAGAGGATTATGGGACAACTCCCTGTGGCATGCTGGAAGCTGTGGGGGTCTAAGAGGGCCGGGCCTGAAATCATTTTAGAGAACAGTTACACTTCTCAAAGAGCCTCACTGCCACTGTCTCCTCTTTTTCTCTGGGTCCGTCAGCCTTTTTCACACACAGACACACAAACATCAACACACACTCTTTGTCACCCCAACATATTTTTACCCTCCCCGTTCCCTCTTTCCAAAAGGCTTTAGTAGTAGATAGTTTTCCAAATTTAATCCATCAGACACTATTTAATTTTCTCGCTGCATAAGTCATTCTTCTTACTTTTTTTTTCTTCAAAATTGCACAAGAGATAACTCAAGTTGCAGTTTTGGGATCTAAAAAGTGTAAACATGCAGAAAACACCTTCAAACTCAATATAGTCAGATCTTATTAAGTCAGTAGCTGTTGAATGTTACATTGAGTTGCAGTGCTGTTATGGTTTCTTTCTACTTTACACATACTTTTTTTACAGCCAAATAAATTAAGAGGTAAAGTAGTCAGTAAAAAGTATTTGTAAAACAAAAATACAAAATTGTTCAAAGAAGTTTAAAAATGATCTCAAAGTATGCCTTCATGAGACTCAACCAGGGGAATGAGTGTGTGTTGCACTGCTTTCATGGGATTCGTTTTCTGCCCAGTTCTGCCATGATGAAATCTTTGTCCGGACTAAAACAGGTATCTATATGAAGCAACCAAAGGCTTTGTCTTCATAACACCCGTGACAGCTTTGTCCTCCCCGGTATGTCGAGGGACCATAAAAAATGCTGCACTGGGATCAGAGAAAGGAGGAGAGCTGTGTGTGGACGCCAAATAGAACACTCCTACTCTAAAGTGGGACAGTCTGTTGGCAGCATGTAGGCTGTGTGTGTGTGTGTGTGTGTGTGTGTGTGTGTGTGTGTTTGTGTGTGTGAATGAATGTGTGTGTTTGTGTGTAAGCGTGTAATACAACCGTTTCTGTTCATTTGTAAAAAGAAATGTCTTCCCGACCAGAGAGTGTGGGTAGAGTATTCTTTGTGCGTGTGTCTATTTGTATTATTAAACTCACACAGTTGATGTGACCTGCCGTATGTGTGTCGCTCAGTGTGAGTGGGAGTAAGAGTGTATATGCCACACTGAGTTTAATTAGCCTGCGCGGCACTGGCGGGGCAGGCAGGGCTGTGGAGCGGTGAATGGGAGCAGGTGGCCTCTGCTACTCGGGGGAGTCAGGGTCCAGCCTCCCCCCCCGCTTACACAGTCCTCGCCTTGACTGATGGAGACAGAGGGTTTACCTGCATGCCCCTCTGAGCTAAAGGAAGGCTGAAGGATGGTAATCACTAATAGCTACCATGCTGCCTTTTGCCTGCCTGGCCTATTTGCCCTACAACAGAGAGGGTGAAGTCTTTAGAGGGGATTCTCGGAAGTTAGTCAAACTGGGCTCTGCTCTACTACCACAGCAGGGGCACTGGAGGAAGACCAGGTCAAGAGCTGATAGCAATATTATGGCTCAAAGAAAGGACAATGGAGAAAGGGACACAGGGTAGTCAGTGCCAGGTGGCAGCAGTGGCATGTCTCTGACACCTGTCCTTGAGAATAAGAACTCTTTTTGCTCCTCCTGTTCTCCCAATGTGGGATGACACGTCTGCCGGGCTGGCAAGTTGGCTGTCAGCCTGTCCATCTATCCGTATGGCCGTCTGTCAGCCTTACTAGTAGTCAGTCAGTCAGTCAGTCGGTCAGTCGTCCTATTGTCAGCTCGTCTGTTAGTCCATTAGGTATGCCTCCGGCTGCTGCATGCTAAAACAGCTTGTAAGCCCCACCTGTATTCATCACTCCCTCTCCGCTTTAATGTTTACCTCTACCCATTCATTTGTATCTATTTCCCTGCCACTTGTCATTATCTTCTTGGTGTATTGCCATTTGTTTTTTCCTACCTCCCTCACTGCCTTGGAGAGCAAGCTCTCCTTCTTTCATCCCACCTTTCATTTGCTCCTTACCTCACTCTTCTTCCTTTCCTTTCTTCCTTAACCCCTGGCCCCAGTCCAGCCAAGCCAAGCACACTAACAAGCTGTAGCTATGCACAAGCTATCATGGCAACCAGTCATTTCAATTACAGCAACCATGTGCGCACACCCCGACACACACAAACACAGATACACAGATATGAACACGTGCACAGTGCAACAGCAAACAATACCTCGAGCGAAACACAAAGATACAAAAGCTCATTTCATTCACTGCCAGCTACATTCAACTTCAAACAGGTTCTCCTCGTGCTTAATATGCACAGTCTCCACTCTGCAGTCTCTTAGAAAGGAAACGATTCTTAAGAAACACTGTGACTGAATTGAAAAACATCTATAAAGACATAGAGGTTGTGCTGGGGGTAACATTTCCTGACACCTAGCTTGGCAACAGGAAGCAGTTCGGAGAGGCACTGCAAGCATAGCCTAAAGCCTGAACTATGCTGGTGTGTGGAGTACAAAGTGATGTTTGAAAATGCACAAAGACACAGGAGAATGCATGTACACGAGCATGAATGCACACAAACAATCAGTCAAACGCATACATATACACACTCGCACACACATACACGCACAGAGGACAGCAGAAACTCCTCCTGCCAGCCGGCCAGCCCTGCACCATCTGTCTTGCTGTCTGTGCGTCACGGCCAGGAACAGGGCCCCAACAGAGGCAGTGTGAAATTAGCTGCCTTTGTCGGGCTTTGTCTGCTTGTACATGTCTGTTTGGGTGAACCAGCACGCTTGGTTGAGATGCATATTTTAGAACATATTTGCTGTCAATCTGTCAAGAGGTAACCCATGTTGGAGAGTTACTGTGTGTGTGCTTGTGTGCTTGTGCACGTAAGAGAGGTGGAGGGGCTGAGTAAATCAATGGTCTGATCTAATGGCTATTTCCCCTGTCCTCTGACCTCTGAACAACCACACTGACCTTAGCTGCTATACACTCCCCCTACACCAGCCTGCACGTACGGTGTGTGTGTGTGTGTGTGTGTGTGTGTGTGTGTGTGTGTTTATATTCTATTGTCTGGCCAGGCAGTCCCTGGAAGCCTCTCTGGCCTTAGTCAGCCATATCTAGCTCCCAGGGTGCTCTTTGATATTCACTCAGCACTCCGACCTTTCATGACCTTTGACCTGACCTGTAACCCCAGGCTTTTGAGAGCTCAGTCCTCCTCCCCTCTGCCTACTAATACGTGATAAATCATGTCTGCTTTGACACTGCTCTAAATGCATGCACACACATACACAAGCACCAGTTATCCCACTGCCATCACCCCACACCCCTTACATTAATGAGCCCAGAGGTTAAAGGTTGTTGAGATTCCTCTCACGCTCCTGTCTGGACACTAACTCTTACACACACACACACACACACACACACACACACCACAACAACAGAGAGAGCTGCTCACAGAACTCTGTGGTGAAGTGAAAAGATGGGCCTATGGGCTTTGAAGCCAAACAGAGAAAGTCAAATAGTTGTATCAAGTCTAACATAAACCTGTAAAAGAGCATTTTACCACACAGACAACAGAACCAATAAAGCACATTTTAGAGTTTCAAAGTTGAAAAGATCCTGAGGCTGATTCAGTGTATACTCTGAGGCTTGTCCAGGGCAATCTGGCCTGTTGCTAGCCAGACTGATGGAGAACGCTGCTGCCGTGTGACAGATAATCATTGTATTCTTCTCTGCTGCAGAGTCTTGGCTAGGAAACAAACCGTCTGGCAAACAGACAGCTTTACAGCGCAGAGCTCAATCAAACTGTCTCCCTACCCCACGGTAAAACACACAAACACTCATAAAAGCAAGCCGTACACATATACACACATATGTGCACAAACACACATGCAGATGAAACAAGCCTAGAGCCAGCGGAGCCTAACCCAGATTGATAACACCAAACAAATCAGTATGTCGATTCCACCCACTGCTTACAGGAACACAGCTATATCAACACTGGCATTTAGATGGTTACATACTTTACTTACCTAATTAATTTAGAAATGTTCTAATTCAAATGCCATTAACATTGTACACTGGTTGATTTTAGCCATTATTCCTGCATAGATGAGCAGTAAAGTCAGCAGTCATGACATATGGAGGCCACCCTTAGCTCCACTGTGCCAAGCGACCTCTGCTGGACATATGAAGCATAACACCAATTTAGTATGCTCCACTGCTGAGTGTCCCAGCAATTGGTTACTGGTTAGGAAATTGGCAACTGTCAAAGTCAAAGCTGATAGGCTGTGCTGCCCTCCCAAGGCACCCAATCATTTTGCTAAGCAGAGGTGGGTTCCTCACTAACAACTCAAAAGAGGAATAATGTAGAAAAAAAGAGCAGGCAGACCACTGTGTATTGAGTGCATAGTTTACTGAGTGTGTGTGTGTCTGTGTGTGCGTGTGTGTGTGTGTGTGTGTGTGTGTGTGTGTGTGTGTCTGTGTGTGTGTGTGTCTGTGTGTCTGTGTGTGCGTGTGTGTGTGTGTGTGCGTGTGTGTGGTGGGGGGGATTGTGTTCAGGCATGTGTGTGTCCTATCTTTTCCCCGCTGATAGCTGACCTCTCACCCTCATTGCCACCTCTGGACCCTGCAACAATTGTCCTTTTGAGGCCCAGGGGCCCCTATGGCCCCTGAGTGGGTGGAGATGGATGTGTGTGTAGTAGAAGACCAGTCATGGCAGTCTGATCCTGAGCTGAGCTAACAGGATTAGAAGGGAGGAGTGCCCTGTTCTGTCTCTTGGGGATCAGAAATGACACTCGGCCTCAGCAGATGCCCTTAGAGCCGCAGACAGCTAACTCTCAATACAGATTCAAAGTAACAGCAGTTGCCACTTAAATCCTCCAAACAGCAGTACAAATATTTTGAACGTGAAAGAAAAAAAGCACACACAAAACTCTTTTTTTGTACTGCCTAGGCCCCCTTCAGCAAGGTACTTAGTACCTTAACTTCAACTGTCAGTGACCAGCAGTGGAAGTGAAAGGGCCAATATGTATTGTGTAGTTAACAAAAAACATGCAAATAATGGATCTCTTGGGTAACGATTGGTTAAAAGAGATTCAAACCTGCAAAACTCATAGAGAAGGCATCGGATGCATTTTATGAGCTAAAACCAAATAAGACCACTACAGTCCAGTTTACGTGTGGCTCTAATGACAGCCGGCTAAATCACATCGCGCTAATGAATTTAGAGAGTCTCTAATCAAATCTGTGCGATCTGACAACATGACTGACATCTATGTGTGTGTGTGTGTGTGTGTGTGTGTGTGTTTGTTTAAGGATGTGAGTTTGCGAGTTTGAGGCAGAGAAAATCTGTCTACATGCTTCTGATGCAGAATGAAACAGGGTGTCGTTTTTTTTTCTAAAATGTAGTAATAAGCATGAAGACATCAAAGTATTGGGAGGAGAGAAAAGGAGAAAGAAGGAGAGTGAGGGAGAGAAACGAGAGGACATGCTTATATTCATGTGTATGAGAGTGCATGCATGCGTTCATGATTGCACATCTGGCAGCCCAAAGAGTGAGGTTCCACTGTGACCCTATTTAGCTCTCCATAATATCCTCACACTCTCATTACCACCCAGTGTGTGTGTGTGTGTGTGTGTGTGTGTGTGTGTGTGTGTGTGTGTGTGTGTGTGTGTGTGTGTGTGTGTGGGTGTGTGTGCATTTGTGCCTATGTGTGCCTGTTATTCTAGCTGCATCTCCCAGCATCTCCAATTATGCTTTGTTTAAACATGAGAGAGCTCTTTGAGACAAGAATGAGCTGCATGAGGGATCAAACAACCACACACCACAGTCAAATATTCTGTACACACACATACACACGTTTCAGCGTACCTGTACATACACAATCTCACATACACATACACACACGCGCAAAAAAACTAAATAATGCAATACAACCCCCCTACTGCTCTGATTAATAAAGGTCAATTAGCAATTATAATTTCCATATTTAATCAGTCCCCTGTGGTGTTACTCTGTGGCCCGAGCTCTGACAACTGTCTCTCTCTCTCTCTCTTTCTCTCCCTCTCTCTGCTGCTCGCCCTTTTGCTTTATGTCACGCTCCTGCGCTCTTCCCATCTCCTTTCGTCATTAACATCTGAGCATCCCTCCCTTCTCCAGCTCCGCCTCTCCATACCGTGTCATCCCTCTATCCTACCCCTCCCCCTCTTTCTTCTCTTCCACTGTCTTTCCTCTCTTTCTCTCTCATGGTCCTCTCTGATGAATGCATTCCCTCATTAATTTTGATGTTTTTCCTCTTGCTGTGTTCTTCCACAGGGCTTCAAACCTCTCGCTAATTGCAATTAATCACTGAGGGAAACAGATGCTGGGAACAAAGGCAACCTGGGGGGCCATGAGTCTGTACATGTTTATGTGTGTGTGTGTGTGTGGGTGTGTGTGTGTGTGTGTGTTTGGGTGTGGGTTTGCGCTTATGTGTCCACGTGTGTACAACAGGGTGGGGGTTTGTTGAAGCTGTCAGTCATGGTGCCACACAAAAGTTGGGTGCATGCAGGGCTCCTACATCAACGCTGGGCTGTGTGGGGGTGTCAGCAGGAGTGTGTGTGTCTGCTTAAATGTGGGTGATTTTTGCCTTTCGTACGGTGTGTGCCTGACCCTGTCACAGCCCGTCCAAGCATCTGTCTGACCCTACTGTGTAGGGATGACAATGAGAGCTCATAAAAAAAGATAAAGACAATAGTAAATGGACAACAGGAGAGGAAAGAGGAAAAAAAGAGCAGCGGCTTCTAGCTTTAACAAGATGCTAATGGCTGCACCTCTGTGACACTCATGTTGTTTCTGTGTGCGGAGGACCGGTGCAAAAAACTGCTGCAGTATGATTAAAAAAACAAACAAACACCATGAAAATTACAATTCAACATGTTTCTTCGTTCCTTTTTCAGATATTTACTTGAACATGGTGATTACTGAACTCCGGGAGGTGTTATTTTATTCCACCTGCAGAGCGAAATCAAAGTCTCTTTCTTTCTCTCTTGCTTTTTCATATCAATCTTCTACCTCCCTCCCGCCATCCCACCTTCAGATGTCTGTCGTCACTACTGGGCTTACTGTTTCAGTACACTCAGTAACTGCTCACTGAGAATACTCTATGTTTAGGCAAACAGGCGCCTGCACAAAGACACAAAAACATTATCTCTAGACGTTTAGCTGAATCAGAGAGTTTTAATTTGTGTGTGTACATATTTAACTGTTTGTGTGTGTGTGTGTGTGTGTGTGTCTGTCAGGCGATATCATCCACCAAAGCTTTCTGCATCACTTATAAACCACAAAGAGGCAGAGGAAGAAAGACTCCTGGAAAACACAGACACTCAAAACAAAATGGAGAAGAAACAAAAAGAAAGCGCAAGTACTATTTTCCACTGGGTACAAAAATACGCGCGACAGTGCATGCACTCACACAGACAAACACACCTAAGCAGGATAGACTCAAACTACACTACTCAAACCCAACGTAAGCATTACAAAAACCAATCTCAGTAATCAGTGAGAGGCGATATAGGGAAAAGATGCAAGGCTCTTCTATGTTTTAACACAAGCTTGTTATGCTCCAAATCCACTTCAGGAACACAGCAGCGTATCCAACACAATAGATTCCAGCTCCACCGCAGATAACAGACAGCTTTTTTTCCTCCTATCACTAGGAGAGGATCATTCTAAGTAGCTTTGAGCTCGTGCATATGGGATATCAGGACAATAATGAAATCAAGCTG
Source organism: Etheostoma cragini (assembly GCF_013103735.1). NCBI lineage: Eukaryota > Metazoa > Chordata > Actinopteri > Perciformes > Percidae > Etheostoma > Etheostoma cragini. Next base: position 21,321,851 of record NC_048407.1, read on the forward strand.
ATCTGATATATTCTCTGGGATTAACACAATACGGTGACCCGTACATAAACCCAGGCACACACAATCAGTTTCAAACTGAAAAATCTGAAAGATAGCTGGGTCTAAAAGAGGGAGGAACGGGAAGAAGGGGAGTATTAAATGGAGGAACGGGAAGGGGGGCAGCGTTAAGAGTGTAGCACCTCATAAATTGTTAAGAGGTCGTGAAACAGGTGCTGTGTTAATACTGTAGGTGTAGGCCTATCCCATGTGACCTTTCTCGTTTACTCTTTCTCTCCCCCACACAATCACTATATAGTCATCATACTGTGCATTGTAAGCTCTTATAGAGAGGGAAATGACAAATTATTAATTATACAATAAACACGTAATGTTGGATAATGAGTAACAGAAAGGGTTTATGTATGTATTTCTCTATACGAGTATACTTGTGTCAATGAGTCATTTGATAATGACAGTGCAGTGTACACAGCTAAGGCCTGAACCTCTGTTCTGCAGCAGTTTTATCTGCCACTGCTGCTGTCACACTTCAAAGCCCAAAGCATATTGAGCTGTTTTTCATTTCTAGTAAAAGAGTGGGAGGGGATCTTTACTGAAAGTCTGGAAGAAGCTCTATTAAGTCTCTACTGTTCTCTACTTGACAATCCTATAACTTCAGAGAATGACAAAGCCTTCTTCCCAAAACAAAACACCAAGTCCCCACCCCTCACACACACTAACGCATTCCCTTGACAATTCCTACGCAGCAGGCTCCACTCAGCCTTTATTCATTTTTTATATATCACCTCCTGTGAGTCTATTGCTCGGCATGCAGCAATCGCTGCACTTAACCCATTATGCTAGGTAACGCTCCCCAGAACGGTTGCTCCCTCCCTGGGATAAATTATTAACTTCCTCCACATCCCGCTATTTATTGCTGAGACCCATCGAGCAGAACGGTAGAACCATTGCTCATATATCCATGGCAACAAGGGCCCATTTGTGCAGCCATTGGATGCTGATGATGATGAAGGAAGAGGTGATGAAGAGGAGGAAGAAAGATGACAAATAGTACCTGCTCTTATCAAGCTCTCTATTGTTAGCGTCAGCTCATGCTCCTCTCTTTGCACTTGGTTTTCCTTCCTCCTCTACGGTATATCTTCTCCATCCTCTACTATCACTCTTTTTACAACGTCTATGTGCCGCCCCTTGCCTCCACCCGCTGTGTTCACTCCATCCAGTTGTGTCCCCATGTCTGAAATGGCAGCAGTATGGGTAATTAGATCAGAGCTTTTCTCTTGTCTCCATGGAAATGAATCATACAGTCAGGGTGACAGTCTGAGCTTTAGCGCTACGCGGTAACCTAATCAGAGCGTTTGAACCCCAGCCAAAGCAGCAACATAACCTAATAACAGCAACATGAACCTGCAGTGACCTGCATCCCTGCGCACAGCAGTGCACACAGACAGGGGTGACGAGCAGGTCTGGTTAAACACACCAGGTCACGTCCCAGGATGTGCCAGTGTGTGTGCACGTGTGCATGAGTGAGTGTCTGAGCTTGAGAGGAGAAAGCCCTCACAGGTGTCCTAATTCATGAGCAATCGCAGCTCATGAATAATTAAACACAAAATGCAAATGTGCTGCTTTGATCATTTACATTCATGTCTAACAGAATTAATTAATCAAACAAACCTTTTCTTTATCCCCAGTGGAATAGATAAACCAGCAGTCAGAGCGCACAAACACGCACACACACGCAAACAAGTTTACTAATCACACCATTTAGCAACATCTGAAGGAACAAAATTCTGTGTGCTGAGCAAGTTAGCATGACTCAACCTTGGAGCAACCACATGGTGAAGATTACTTATTTCTTTAGGTGAGATAACGAATCTCCTCTCTCCCCTACACCTATTGTATGCTAATGCAGTCTACACGAAAAAACACGGAGCAATTTAAACAAAAACTCCATGGTGAACGATGATCAGGTGCGTTTCTGTGATAGTACAGATCGGTCGGTTGCTGTCGCATCTCCCCAGAAGACACAGGATGCGCTGTACCTTCTGCTGAAGCATACACACAAGCATTCATAGACGTACTCATAGGCAAATGCAAACCTACCAGCTTACTCATACAGCATGATGCACGATGCAGAGAGATGTACTGTACGCTCTCCTGTGAGATTGGGAGACAGATGGTTGCTAATGGCTCTGATGGATAACACAACCACACAAATACACACAGAGAGGACACACAAACTACACTACGCTGGTTAGGATTTTATAGGCTTTTTGAGAGAGAGATGGACCTTATAAACAGCCACTCTTCAGCTGACCTCTTGTTTATAGCAACAGTATCATACACAGAGGGAACGCTCATAAAGAAATAAACAGATCTGCCTCCCTCCTCCCTATCTGTCCACATCTCTTTCTCTCTTAGTCTCTGTTTTTTTGCCGATTAGCAGCCCTCTCCTTTGCTTAACCTGCCTCCTTGCCAAACAGACTCCTCACTTTCTCTTAATAAGTCTGTTTAGATTCAGCGCACACTTGAAGAGTCCACACAAACACAGACTTCGATACATACAAAGACAAACTCCTGTGACTCCCTGCCAGCTCCACTCCCCTCCTGTCACACCCTTCTCTCATCAATTTCTCTACGGTAACAGAGAGAGACGCGTCTGACTTATGGAGGATATCAATATCTCCGACTTAAAGGGGAGGGAGGGGCACACACGTCAGGCTTCTTTTAGGACACCTCGCAAAGCTAAATGATAGTTGAAGGGGACGAGAGATGGAGGGGAAGGCGGGGAGAGAGAGACAGAGGGAGGGAAAGCGAGTGCCGGTTGTTAACGTGATGTCAGGGCGCCGTAAATAACTAAGATAAAGATCTACAGTGTGTGTGTGACGTTTGTGTTTAAAGTATGTGGGTAGTATTATGAAGGTTAAAAAGGACTGAGTGATTAAACTAGCAATCACCTACATATATACAGTATATGTATGTTTCACGATTTACGTTGGACGCCAATCGACAATGTGTATTATCCACTGCCTGATCCCACCTGGAGATTTATGCTAACTGCCAGTGTCCGACATGTCTAACGCTGGGGTGTAAATAGCTGTCTGTCTCCGCTGACATTGCCAAACCGTCCATAAACCTTTCACCTACGACAGTTTCAGTCACACAGGACAGGCCAGGCAGTCATTACACTTAGTTTACACTACACTGTGTGTGTTGCGGGAGGGGTGTGCTGCACGCATTTGGATGTCTCCAAGAAAAATGATATGTATGCAGGAAGAGTGCAAGGTTGGGGCGTTGAGTGTGTCCAAATATTCATGATGCTGTTAAAGGCTAAAGGTTGACACAGGTTGAGATTCTTTGCAGTTTTTGTAAACACATACACATCACATTATAGTTAGGCTTTTGACATATAGAGTACACACATACACACACACACACACACACACACACACAAAGATGTGCTTCTGAATGAAGTCAAGGAGTCAGTGTTGAACTGAGGAGAGGATCAATAGAACTCTGAGTTTTTGCGCACCTTTTTCCTCCCTCCCACATTTTCTATTCCTTTTTGAGATCTCTCCATCTATCACCTTTCTCTTTCTTCCTCTCTCCTTCTCCCTTTCTTCATGATAAATAAAACCACCACTGCTAACACAAATACAATAGAGCAGCAGCCATTACAAAAGCGAAGCTGTAAATACCCATAAACTCCCACAAAGGCACAGAAATGCAAGCACTGCTCTTCTATATGCCATCTCGGCTGTGTGGTATAGCTGTCAGCACTGTATGAGTGTGTCTGGACGTGTCCCAGAGGCTGTGTTCATTCTACTGTGGGAGATCTATGACTGGTGACTCCAACTCACTGGCACCCCACTAGCAATAGCGCGGATATGATAGGCAGATGAAAAGAGAACAAGGCAGTGATAGAATGACAAGCAGAGGAGAGGCAGAGAGAACATGTAAAGGACAAAATGCTTTCTTCCCTGCTTGGGAGCATCTCATTTTTTCTCATTAGAGAACTCATCTGAGCTCAAAGGATAAAAAGAGGTCTGATAGCGGGTATTTTTCTCTCACTCCATCTCTCCCTCTTTTTCTCCCACTGTGCACATGCCACCTAATTAATTACACCCTACCATCGCTCTGCTACGACAACCACTGCTGGCTAATTAACGGCACGCCTCAATCATGACCCCTTTTCAAGGGTTCTGGATGTGTTTGTGTGAGCTAGAGAGATGGAGGAGGAAAAGGATATGTGTGATATCCAGTGGAGAGAAAGAAAAAAACAGCAGGAGAGAAAAGGATATGGGGTAGAGATAATGATAAACACAAATGGATAAAATATAGTTAATAAGAATAGTTAAGAACAGGTTAAAAAAATGCGTACAATGCACACATGAGGAGTTGAACACTTAGATGTGACAAAAGATGCTCAAGAGAAGAGAGGAGAGAAGGGGCCAGAAGATATAGGGAGCACCTTCTCTCCACGCCCAGCTGGACTCTATCAGCCAGGCTGGAGCCAGACAGGCTGGTGGGGAGTCCCAACTGTGGGGTGTCTCACCCCGGACATGTCACTCCCAATCCCCCCTGAGCCTGCCTGAGCCTGGCCAGACCTTAGTGCTGCTGCAGCCTGCCACGCCAGGCTCCACGGCTCCTACTGCCCCAAACGCAGTCTCACTGATCGTATCAGAGAGAAAAATGGAGCGAGGCAGGGCCTACAAAAACACACATAGGCTGGACAAGCTGCACACCACGTACGCCACATGCGACATTGTCATGGCTGAATTGAGAGCGAGAGAAATGACGGGAAAGAGACGGAGAGGGAGCTTTAATTTGTTTAGTGTATGTGATTGCATTAGTGTTAGGGTCATATTATTCTTCACCCACGTCACACAACCAGAGAGCTGAACCCCAGTGGGGCAATCATAACATTAATAATGCTTGACCGGGATCAGACATATACATATACACACACTATATATACTCATACCCACACACGTGTTTCCTGTGATTTGTGTAGAGATTGAGGACAGAAGGGTTAGGAGTAAGAAGATAAGGTAAAAAACAGAAAAGGGGGACCCCAGAGGAAGTAAAATATGAGAACAGAAAAATATAGTTAAATAAAGATAAGCTAAAAATGTCACAGAATTTAACAGTGCTCAGAAAGAAATAATTACCTGTCTAAATGAATCTTATGAAGAATTAATTACAGTAAAATTGGTAAAGACATTATGAACAACCAACTGAAAACTATGGTAAATGCATCCAGAAATTGTACATATAAATATGAAGGTTACTGTTTAACATGAACATTTCCTGCATTTAATTTTGCCAACCATAAAGTGTGTGCTGCCCTTGGCACACAAGACAACAGTCATCATCTTCCAAAACAAAAAAGGATCTGTATAATTATTTTTGCTTTGGGTGAAAGAAGTAATAAGGAGGTCATGGCAATTATAAGACATCATTTAAAGAAATATTTTGTCAAGTCATTTATTTTGTGGCTGATTCCACACATTTTTAATTTTTAAATAGCTTAAAAAGAAGCCATTGGAAAGGATAAGTCAATATACTGGGACTTTAAAAATGTAATACTTGTGTACCAAGGTGTTTGAAAAATGGACAGTAGGTCAGAAAAGAGGTGAAGGTAATAATTACCGGTACTCAGTGTTATTAACATAGTTGTTTAACCACCAGAAAACGTGGTTACATAATGATACATTCCTATGACCGCCAAATCCGTTTTAAATTTCCTTTAGAGACAATTATCAGACAAGTTTTTAGTCTTTTTTCCGTAATACGATAACACAACCGTGATTAGAAAAAAGAGACATCTAAATTGTCATCATCACTAGGACTATAAATGGAAAATAAGAGGACAATAGAGCGACAAAGGAAGAAGGAGAGTGAAACAGAATGTACTAGTTATGGGCCAAGAGCAGAGACGAGAGGCCATGTTCGCTGTCAGCCATTAACATGGCCAGGACTAAATTATTCACTGCACCCCGTCACCCTACACAAGCCTGGGCTAACTCAGACTAAAGAGGGCTGTGTGTGTGTGTGTGTGTGTGTGTGTGTGTGTGTGTATGTGTGTGTGTGTGTGTGTGTGTATGCGAGTGCATGTGGCCGAGTGTATGTGTGTGAGAGAGGGATTCCTTTTAAAGAAGGGGCTCAGTATTGCCATCCTGTGGCTAGAACAAGTAAGATAGCGGTGTACAAGCCATTTCTATTACTGTAGTACAAACATGCACGCGCGCGCACACACACACACACACACACACACGCACGCGCACACACACACACGCACACACACACACACACACACACACACACACACACACACTATACTACTATAATAAATTGTTTTAGATGATTCTTAAAAACATGCATGCCCTTTGAGTGTCATGTGCAGAAACAAGCACTCACATCTACACAAACGTACAAGCACACATACACTGTGCGCAATTAGAAGGAAACAAGGAGAAACAGAGAACTGTTTTGTGTAGAGGAAGCTGATTTCCATGCAGCCTGCTGGTTTACTATGGAACAGGAGAGACTGGTTAGGAGGAGCAGCTGGGCAAACAATACAACCTCACCTGGAGTCATTTACATGGATTGTACG